>NC_072897.1:51163677-51507602 GCF_027943255.1 Anastrepha obliqua | reverse complement strand
CGTTGATGAGAGCGGTTTTATTAGATGGGCCGTGTTTGCTCACTTTCTTCTTTAAGTACGCCCACAAATTCTCTATTGGGTTCAAGTCGGGACTCTGGGCTGGAGTATCAATGACTTTACTGCAATTATAAAGCAGCCAGGTCCTGCAAAGCAACGACTTGTGTTTAGGGTCGTTATCCTGGTATAACTTGTACTTTAGTTTATTAGGGTTTTCTAGGTCAACAAATCCAAACTTCATCGCGCTTCTTGTCAACTCATTTTTGAGAATGTCAAGGTAATACTCCTTTGCCATTATATCATTAAAAATTCGCAGCTCATCCACACCATTCGACGAAATGCAACACCATACCATCACTGAAAGTTTGCCAAATTTTACTGTGGGTATTATATTTTTTTGTTGCAGAGCTGTACTTGGCTTTCTCCAAACTTTACTGGGTCCATCATGACTATACAGCATAATTTTTGTCTCGTCACAAAAAATTACGTCATCCCAATATTCCAATGGCTTGTCTATATGGGCAACAGAAAAACTAAGCCGCTTTTTTATATTTTTTCTGGCTATTTGCGAAGAATATTTGTGCAGTCTTAAAACTTTCCGGACAGTCTCATAACTTACAGTTTTTCCACAGTCATTTTTTATATCAGATGTCAACTGCCTCAGACTCATTTGAGGGGATTCGCTGATATTTTTTAAAATTTTTGAGTGATCTCGTCTAGAGAGCTTTGGTGGTCTGCCTCCTGAGTGCTTTAATTCAAGCCTGTTTTCTTTTTCTGCGCGTTCAATAATATTATAAATAGTTCTGAGCTTAATTGAAAACATTTCCGCCAACTCTTTAGCCGACTTCCTCTTATAATAGTTAAAATAAACTAACTCAATCACATTTTCATTAATTCGTTTGCCCGGCATTGCTCAACTGATTAAAATGTTCACTTTTTAAAAGCATAAGTCATACTAAATGTGCCTCCTGAGTGCTTTAATTCAAGCCTGTTTTCTTTTTCTGCGCGTTCAATAATATTATAAATAGTTCTGAGCTTAATTGAAAACATTTCCGCCAACTCTTTAGCCGACTTCCCCTTATAATAGTTAAAATAAACTAACTCAATCACATTTTCATTAATTCGTTTGCCCGGCATTGCTTAACTGATTAAAATGTTCACTTTTTAAAAGCATAAGTCATACTAAATGTGGGCTAACAATGAATGACTACGACACGCGTTTATTTGCGTTCAAAATAAAAGTACCGTTAGCTAGCTTCAGTTTAATTTCAAGTTGTTTTTGCATTTTGCAAAGAATTATTGACAACGCAATATTTGCCGAATTGTAATGCTGCTTGTTTATTTTACTGTTATATTTTGGTTTTTGTATATGTTGTACGTAAAACGGGTAACGAATATTGCCTTTATTAATATTGTAAAAAAATTGTCTAAGAAAAGACATTTTAGATGATAAGGAATAAGCCTAAATATGAGCTTATAGAATTTTTTTCATTTTGCAAACAATTTATTGACATACTGTATATGTTAAGCACACAAACAGCTGTGCACCTTACTGTGTTCATTGCGTTAGCTTATTCAAATTGTGTATTACTATTCATATGTAGACATATGTTACATACATAAATGCCTTTTATTGGTTAATAAAATCTCTTGTTGTTGTTGTTGTAGCAGCATAAACATTACCCGTGCATATACGAGGAAAGCTGTTGAAGTGACAGTCCTTGGCCGGATATAAATCCGGGTCGTTTCGATTCCGTAGAACCGACTGTCGTGGGAACGGAAAATCTCTCATTTCTGTTGCTTATATGAAAGCTAGACTTATATAATATTTTTTACTCTCAGCATGTTGTAGCACCATAAACATTACCCGTGCATATACGAGGAAAGCTGTTGAAGTGACAGTCCTTGGCCGGATATAAATCCGGGTCGTTTCGATTCCGTAGAACCGACTGTCGTGGGAACGGAAAATCTGTTGCTTATATGAAAGCTAGACTTATATAATATTTTTTACTCTCAGCTACAGGTTATGAGCCCAGCGCATGGGAAGTAAAATTAAAATTTTTCAATATTAATATAAATTTCTGGGATAATGGATGAAAGATGTCGCGAAGGCGCAGTAGGGAAGTTATATTATTATTTATATGGTCACTAGAAGAAAATTTGTTATCAAAGATACCGCCATGATCCTTAAACTCGCTAACGCACTGCAGGATACATGTCGAGATACTGTACTTACTGCACAAAATGTTAGATGTTTTCGAATAAAATATGATATTTGAAAGCACTTAGATAAGTTCAGCGAAAGACGTGAATTCTTCATCCTCTTGAGTCTTTATCGCTGAGACGATCTTAAGGTCATCAGCATAAAGCAAAAATTTAGCAAATGAGAAACAACCTTTGATGTCATTAATAAATAACACAAATAAAAGTGGTCCCAAGCTAAAAAACAGGAACACCAGAGGTGGCAGCAAAAGGAGTAGATGGAATACCATCAATTGTTACAACACAACGTCTATTGCTCAAATAAGAGTTTATCCATTGGAAAAATGCAGAATGAGAGCCAAAACAAGCTAATTTTTTAATAAAGATTCTATGAGAAACTGTGTAAATACAGTCGACCTGGAAACCAGCCAAGAAAAAATCAATGCCAGATTAGATACTGTAGATCTGTTAGCAACAAACCCATGCTGATTTGGGCAAATTAGAGATTTAACCGAAAAGCTCAGCTTTGCTTTGACCGCGTGCTCAAAAATTTTGGAAATAATCGATAGCTTTGAAATAGGCCTATAATTTTTAACGTCATTTTTATTTCCACTCTTAAAGAAGAGTGTAATGAAAGACAGCTTCCATGCGTCAATGAAACACTCCGACGATAAAGATTTGTTGAAAATAATTTTCAGGGGATAGACCAAGGCCAGAAAATTTGTTTATCAAAACTACTGAAAGTCCATCAGCATCAATTTGAGAGGATGATTTCAATTTAAATAAAGCATTACTTATATCCTCAGGAGAGAGGCAAAGAGCTCCAAAGTTCAGGGCATAAACTAAGTCAAAAGAAAAGTCGGACTGAAGATAAAGTTCTTCGTCAACAAAATTAGACACTACTCCTTACAGATTTTATGTATTTCCAAAAGGTTTCGGGGTTTGCTTTAATGTTCAACTCCTTGTTATTAATATAGATATTATAGAGAAATTTATTTAAATCCCTTCACGTTTGGTTACATATAACGAAATACAAATAATTCTTAGTAGATTCAATCTTCTTGAAATAATTATTTTTAAGATTTTGAAACACTCCGACGATAAAGATTTGTTGAAAATAATTTTCAGGGGATAGACCAAGGCCAGAAAATTTGTTTATCAAAACTACTGAAAGTCCATCAGCATCAATTTGAGAGGATGATTTCAATTTAAATAAAGCATTACTTATATCCTCAGGAGAGAGGCAAAGAGCTCCAAAGTTCAGGGCATAAACTAAGTCAAAAGAAAAGTCGGACTGAAGATAAAGTTCTTCGTCAACAAAATTAGACACTACTCCTTACAGATTTTATGTATTTCCAAAAGGTTTCGGGGTTTGCTTTAATGTTCAACTCCTTGTTATTAATATAGATATTATAGAGAGATTTATTTAAATCCCTTCACGTTTGGTTACATATAACGAAATACAAATAATTCTTAGTAGATTCAATCTTCTTGAAATAATTATTTTTAAGATTTTTAAGCTTTTTCAAAGTCTTAGAATACCAGGGTAATTTAGAAGATTTTTTTCTGAGAGGAATATTATCCAAACAGAGTTTAGACAAAATGGACTTAAAGGCAGAAAAACTACTAGATGTGTCAATTTCAGCACATAAATTTACCCAATTTTTTTTTCTTGTTCAGTCCTCTCGGGAGCATAGGGCCTCGACAAGACTTGTCTTGCGTTGGTTTCGTTAAAGTATTTCATTTCTGACAGAGTAGGTGAATAACCTGCTGCTATCAGTCCTAAGTAGCGGAAATGCCCATCTGTCATTGCTTAGAAACAACGCCTTCTTACAGCTTGGAGCGCCATCTGTGTGTCACATTTTTCTGGCAGAAAGATCGCACAGATGATTGAGGACTTCGGCCAAAGTGGTGTGTCTGCGCTATTACCGCAGCTGCCCACCTCCTCTTGCTGGCGCCACTTGATGCATGTGCAACTGTGTACTTTTTTTTGTTTTTAGCAGCCACAATGCAAATAATGCGCAGAGTATTGTGCGGGAGTAAGGAAGGAAAGAATAAGTTTTTTTTTTTGGGTTAGAGGAATGAGATGAGAAAAAGGAAAAGTAGGTCAATTTGTAAAAGTGCGACGACCGTGCTTTACGTGGGATTCGAACCCACAACCTCTGGGATGGAAGGCTAGTGCACTTATGCTAGACTACCGAGACCACAATTATCCCAATTAATGTTAAGTAATAAGTCATTGAAATTGGCAAAATCACATAATGAATAATTAAATAATAACCTGGCATCAGACGGAACAGTAGCAAAACAGTAAACGTCGAGTTTGACAACTAAGGGTAAATGAGGCTCATCTTAGGAGTTATGTTATCACTTCTATTCCTATGAAGCTTCTATTCAGAGATTAAGAAAATTATTAATTTGAAATAAATTAAGACTAAAAATTTACTTGGTGTGAGAAAGATTTCATTTTCCATTAAGGCATTTAACTTTTCAACCGTTTTCTTATTATCATTTTAGCAACAGCACCGACTAACTTTGCCATTACTGCGCTATTCTCCGAAAATTTTTTTAAATAACCGTATTTTATGGCTTTATACAGTTAGTAACAGAAGTAAGTATACACCGGACACGTTTTCAATTTTCCCCCAATCGATTCCTTCAAACAACCTAAGTTATAGCAAAACTGTGTTTTATTTACATGAAAGAAATACAAAAATCATATTTAATCGAAATAATGGGAACATTTTAAAAGGCAACAAAATTATAGCTTTTTATATTAAACTTTATAAAACTTCATGTCTCAAAAGTAAGTATACAGTTCATCATATTATTAATTTGTGAAATCAAAAACATAACTAAAATCAAATGCCAGTATTTGGTAGGATAACCATTAGACTTTACAATCGCTTTAAGTCGTGATGGCATTGATTTCACCAAGTTTCCAGTTACAGCTGGTGGTATTTTATTCCTCTTGAAGGACGTTTCTCAGTTGTTCCTTATTTCTAATCGGATGTTTACGTATTTGCCGCTTTAAATGTTCCTATAAATGGTTAATATCCGGGGACTGTGGGGGTGTTTTCAGCTGTTTTCGCACATTATATAAAGCCATTCTCGTATAATGTTGGATGTGTGCTTGGGGTCATTATCCTGCTGGAAGATAAACGTTCATCCAAGGCCCAATTTCGTAGCGTTTTCTTTTAAAATATTTTTCAAAATATTTAAGTAATATTTAAGTAACCATATCGGTCCATAATATTTTCGATAAATATGAAGTTTCCAACGCAACCATACATTCCTAAACCATCACAGAGCCCCTCCATGCTTCACAGTGCCGGGCATATTGTTTGGATCCAATTCCACGTTAACTTTTCTCCAAACTTTTTCACGGCCATCAGATCCTCAAATACTGAACTTACACTCATCAGAAAATATGACTTGGTTCCAAAACGTTTGGTAATATTTTTCATGATCTTTTGCGAATGAAATCCGTTTACTCCGATTAACACTACTCAAGGACTATTTCCTAACACTGCACCCATGATAACCAGCACTTTGCAAAACCCGGCGAATAGTTTGGGTGCTTAATTGTTTTCCAGTCTCATTTTCAACTTCAGATTTCAATTTGGGGGCACTTATATTGTGGTTTGTCCTGATTTTTCGTACGACTAAGCTTTTTTCTCTGGGACTTAAGAGCGGCGAACGCCCACAACGCTCTTTGTTAGTGGTGCTTCCCGCACTTTCATATTTATTCGCAATCCTTTGAACTGTATCAAAACTCATATCTACCAAACGACCGATTTCTCGCAATGATTTATGTTCCTTGTGATATTTTATAATCAGGTTTTTTAAATCATCAGAAAGCTTTTTTCCTCTTGGTGCCATTACTAAAAATGTCGCAAAAATTAATACAAAACCTACTTCCCTAAATTTATACATATATATACATATATATATATAATTGGCGCGTACACTCTTTTTGGGTGTTTGGCCGAGCTCCTCCTCCTATTTGTGGTGTGCTTGTCGATGTTGTTCCACAAATGGATTTTATACTCACTTTAATTATTTCCTTTTAATAGCTTTAACTTTTTTAATCAATACGTAAATGTAAATGTTATGCTAACTGAACAATCGTTTGCTGTATACTAACTTTTGTGACATAAATTTCGCTGGCATCAAAGACAAAGCGAAGCGTGGATAAAGGCACCTAAATCTTACAGCTAAATTAAGGGGTAACACCACTGTAGAAATTTCAAAAAATTGATTTTTTTTTATAAGCTTAAAAAATTCTTTGAACCTTTTAAAATACAGAACAAAAAGTTTTATACGTTACCGAAGTCTATTTCATAAATATTTTAAGCTTTTAACCAAGCGTTAGTGACTGCTACCTAACGACTTCTCCAAATTTCCAAACTTTAAGCGCGTTTTTCTTAAAACACGTTTTCTGAAATTGGCACGCAGCATAACTCAAACAATTTTAAATATTTTTAATCAGGTTTTTCACTACGTTTGTATAATAACCTTCTTAAGAGAAGAGCGTAGGGGATTTTCGATAGATTAATTTAAACGATTGTTATAATTATTTAAGTGCCGTTTTTTTAGTCCAAAATAGAGTTTTTTCCTTCAAATGCTTGCTAATTCCACAAAAATAAATATTTTTTAAATCCCCTACGTGTTTCTCTAGCTATTCTTATCTATATTAAGAAAAAAAATGTTTCTTTGTTCCAGATTAAAATTTGCACCCTCTGTGCTGCGTGCCGCGAAGCTCCTTCAAGAGAAACCACATTACAAAAATGTCTCCAATGCCACCATTTTGTAAATTTTTTCGATCAAGCTTTGTAGTTTTGTATTTTAGTATATAAGTAATAACTTCCCAAATCAGAGTGATTGTTTCCCCTTTCCTTCTATACAAAAAAATTCTTTAAAAATCGTGTTTATTTTACGCGTGTACAGTGGTGTTACCCCTTAAGGCGCATATGAAAGCTTATCCCAGTACACAATTATCATGTGTGAAATATTTTGATTACATATTAAGGAAAGTGTTAGCGTCAAACAAATGGCATGTGAAATGTTTTCATAATTTACTTAAGGGTTTCACATTTACGAAATGGGACGCTATACGCATAAACCAAATTGGGAAATATTGAAAACCTATTTCCAAAGTGGTGAGTCTTTTTCTTCTTTTCTGATTTTCACATCGGTGGCTACGTCAATAAGCAAAATTGTCGGATTTGGGGCTCAGAAAATCCACACGTTACTGTAGAGAAGCAAATGCATCCACAACGGTTCACTGTTTGGTGCGGTTTTTGGTCTGGCGGCATCATCGGGCCATTTTTTTCGAAAATGAGCGAGGAGCCGCGGTTACAGTAAATGGCGAGCGTTACCGTGACATGCTCAACGAGTTGTTTCCAAAAATTGAAGAGGATGACATGGACGATATTTGGTTTCAACAGGACGGTGCAACTTGTCACACTGCCAAAGTTACACTCGAACTTTTGGCTACCGTTTTCGAGAACCGAATAATCAGCCGAAATTCCGATATCAATTGGCCGCCTCGGAGCTGTGATTTGTGCCCGTTGGACTATTTTTTGTGGGGAGCCGTTAAGGACAAATGCTATGCGAACCATCCAGAGACGATTGATGCTTTAAAACACGAAATCGAAGTTGCCATTCATGAAATTGGAGCCCAAACAATCGAAAATGTGCTTAAAAATTGGGTTGATCGAATGGCCTACTGTAAAACCAGTCGTGGCAATCATTTCAACGATATTATTTTTCATTCATAAAAGACAATGTTCAATCTTCTAAATAAAAAAAAAGTTTGAAAAAATATTGATTAGTATTTTTTTATAGCCGAATCCAAAACAAATTTTACGTGGCCCACCCTGTAATTGGCGCGTACACTCTTTTCGGGTGTTTGGCCGAGCTCCTCCTCCTATTTGTGGTGTGCGTCTTGATGTTGTTCCACAAATGGCTTTACCAATTGAGATAAAAAATTTAGGTTAGTTCTGAAACATACCACACATTATGTAAAACTAAGTTTATGAAGTCCATTTTTAATCTCACTGTACCTATTCCTTCTAGGCTCAATGGCATTGTTTCAAACACATGTGTGAACTAGCACCACTATCTAAAATCCACGTGTACCGATCATTCTTCCGTTCTTCAAACAAACAACATGCCTTTTCATTTATATTTTCTTTATGCAATGAAACTATACACTGGGCAGGTATATGCCCCTTTTGACGCATTTAAAACACACTATTTTTGATCGACTATTTTCTACGATTCTCTTTGAACCGAACCCTTTGGACTTCTTTTCATAACGAGCTGAAAATTTTTTGCTTGGCGTATTTCACTCTCCAAAATCTTTGACACCAACGCATCGAGTTTCGACAAGGTATCCCGACTTTTAATAGCCACTATGAAACTTTCCATCTCATCAGAGAAACTACAGAGAAGGAAATTAAAGATGAAATCGTCTGGCACCATAATTCCGATTTCTCTAAGATCATCAAAAATTGAGCGAAACTCACTAACACGCGCTGCGAACTTGTCCTTTATGAAAATTTTGAAGCGCATTAACTTCTTAAATGGGGCAACCTCGGCCGGCACTGTCCGTGCAAAAAATTGAGCTTAGGACCCGTCTCGCTTCTTTCGAAGTTACATACATAACTTTTTGTGTGTCTTAATTCACTAGGTTTCACGCGCAACGTAAAAGCTCCTCAAAAGATCATTACCATTCGGAGTCGGCTTAAAACTGTAGGTTTCTCCAATATCAACAAACATCCCACAAATAGGAGGAGGAGCTCGGCCAAACACCTAACAGAAGTCTACGCGCCAATTATTTATTTATTTTTTATTCTTATTTCTGTCAG
Organism: Anastrepha obliqua; assembly: GCF_027943255.1. Lineage (NCBI taxonomy): Eukaryota > Metazoa > Arthropoda > Insecta > Diptera > Tephritidae > Anastrepha > Anastrepha obliqua. The sequence continues at coordinate 51,498,528 of NC_072897.1, read as the reverse complement.
TTAAAAAAAATAAATTTTAATAGTATTTGGAAGTCCCCAAATCACCCAAAGCTTCCATGTATTGTACATAAAAAAAGCAATTATTAAGTTGCCATATTCCTTACTAGTCATTTGAACAGTAATATATTGTATAACAAAGTATGTTGCGCCAATTATATATATATGTATGTATTTTGATACATATGATATTAGGGTGGCCGTTATTATTAAAATTATTGATATCTTTCGGGACACCCTCTACAAATATAAAAACACATAAAATACTACCGAATATTAAATTTCAAGCCAATCTGAGTTGATTTAGAGGTTCCGACTTGAGCCTAAACTTAAGAAAATCGTCGATTTTCAAAAAGTACGATCACATAATATAAAAAAATTTGTTATATTTTTTTTTCATTTCAACCATCATTGCAATCATTCGATTAGATTTAAGTGTTTTTACAAACTACTGATGATCAGAATTGCTTGAAAATAATTATTTTATCACAGTATTGTGAAGGTTAAACATAAAAAAATTAAGCAAAGAGGAGCTAAGCTTTAATTCTCTAAAAATCAGTATCTTACATTAAAAAAATAAGTAAGTGTAAACACTTCAGTAAGTGCTCATATAACTTCTTGCAATGATTTAGTTTTCTGATATTGTTTGGCTATAACTAGGTTTTCCATTTATATTTTGTTTTTTTTGCAAAGTACAAGTGCGCACTCACAAACGAATCTTATTGTTTTGATTGTTCTTAAAAAAATGAAGTTCAAAACAAATTGTTTTTTTTTTGAAGTGAAAACTTCTTTAGAATCGTTGGGAGTGATTTGAGAAAAAGTGAAACGAAAAAGCGACACCAAAAAGAAGAAGAAAAAAGATATACGTATATATATGTATGTATAGAAAATGCTTCATTACCAGGCACACAGAAGGATGGCATAAGCAAATTTAAATTTGTGAATTTATATATGTATGTATATGTGCGGATATACATATGTATATATGTTGTGTATATGTATATATGTGCCTCGCCACAGCAAAACATACGGTAAAATTTCTCAAGAAATCCAGCGCGCATTCATAGGCACAGCGCACATTCATAGGCACAGCATTGCATGTACAGTAGGGCGGGTCGATTTAAAAATCGCTCATTGCTCTATCTAAATCGTATTCTAGGGATCAAAATAAGAAACTTTGCCGAATTAACCATACCTCTAAAACGAATTCTGATGTCCCCCAATTTCAAAATATCACCATTTTTAGCCTTTACATGAAGAAATCAGCTAAATGGCTATGTTTTTTCTTTATTTTTATTTATTTATAATATTATCTATTTTTTCTCTTAAGAAATTTATTTAGTCAGAACATATGTAAATGAATGAATGTGAATAGAAAGAAACTAAAAAGTTCGACCCATATTGGGGGACATCAGAAATCGTTTTAGAGGTATGGTTCCTTCGGCAAAATTTCTTATTCTGATCCCTAGAATATGATTTTCACAGAGCAATGGGCGATTTTTTTGCCTTCCCACAAATCGACCCGGCCTAATGTACAGTAACCTTGAACAGGCAGCTGCGGTTGTCGAGCATTTAGAAACATATATTTACATACATATATATATGGGTGCAAACATATTTACGGAGCCGCGGGCACTCGACTTGACAAAAATTCAAGATTTATCAAATATTGGCAAATAATTCTACGCGAAATATTCCAATATTGACTATTTTCGAATTGTCGAGAAAATTAGCATATGGGCGGCTCGTTTTATGAATAAAAGTACTTGCTCTTAGAACTATGAGCTCGAATTTATAAATCAATTTTTTGATGATGAGTTTTTGTTGCACAGTACAATAGTTGAAACTGTTCGGCGCCGCCGCGACTGCTCAGCGCTATGTCAACTAGGATGATGGCCGCTACGCCTGCGCCTATTAATGCATTTTGTTCTTGTAGTCGCTAGGCATAGAATTTTAGCTTTGGATGATATACGCATTTACAGGAATAAAGTGAGTGGCCTGTGTGTGAGGTTGTATGTAGATGCATATGTGTATAGTAATAAGCATTGTTTTGCTGGAAGTAAAGAACACAAATATGTATGTATGTACGTACATAGGCTAGGCCATAGTATAGCATACATACATATGTATAAAAAATTCAAACCAAGCGTCCTACGAATGTTTGTGTGTATGTTAGTACGTCTGTGTAATATACGCGCTACGACGCTCATAATAGCAACCACGTGTGCTGTATTGCGTCCGTATTTTTATATTCGTAAATATTTTCATTTTTAAATGTTTACCGCAATTATGCCGAAAAATAATGCAGAGAAGTGTCGTGAATATCGACAGAAAAAAACAACAATTGACACGGTATTTCAAAGATATGTTGACAACATCGAAACCAAAGCATTTGTATCATATTTTAGCTATCATAAGCCACTCATATCATTTGTTGAAATTGAAAACATTGAGGATGAATAAAATATGAACTTTACAGCAATATTATAATGAACCTATAATTATCCCGCTCCTAATACTGCCTTCGTCTCATTCTCTCTCAGTTTGTTTTACGGAAGGTTTCACTTCTATCGCGTCTAACCGTTAAACTGGTATTTTTTTTTTGTTTTTTGCAACTCTCTTAGCCTTAAGTGTTGCACTTTCTTAATATTGCTGTACGCTGATTACATTGATATCACTAAGCTGGATAGCTGGATGCTTGTGAAATTCGATCATTGGTCGGATACTTGATCGTTTCATTTTATTTTAAGTTAATTTCTTAATGAATGTTCGATTTTGATTATACTTTCCGGGTTTTTGTGGTTGTAGTTTGCAGGTATCGTCTGCAAACATAACATTTGTAAGCATTGAGTTCCGTGTTTTCACGTTCGCGGAATCGTTCATTGCTTTTTTCCACTGTTCTACTGACTGATTGTGTTTATAAAGTGCAATTTACGTTCTAATGTTTCTTGTGTTCTACTTAAAGCGGAAAATATAATTATTAAATGGCGCAGTTACGTTCTACTTTGGAAATTTATGTATTGAGATCCGAGAATCTACAAATACTTGGCTCCAAACTACCATCAAAAAAACCAACATTGTCCGTTTTTTTCCTCAATCATCGTACTGTAAAATTAACTATTCGTGCAAGTGCAAAGTTAGCTATAAAAGAAGTGTGCACATTTTGGGAAAAGGCACACATTCCAGATCGAAAAGAACAATATTTTATAGAAAAAGTGAAAAATCTTTATCAAGAATGTCAAAATCTTTGAAAGAATAAAAATAAAAATTTGGAGGTTTTTCGTAAAAGAGAGATGGAGTTTGTTAATGAACTGGATGATCTTTTCGATATCGCACACATTGATGCTCTAACTATGATGAAGGATGAAACTGATAAATCTTTTCTTCTTTCACAACGTGAGAAAGGGCGTCCAGGATGTATGCTCGGAATTAATAAAACAGCAATTCTAAAAGATGATGAAAGATGGCGGCCGCCGTAGCCGAATGGGTTGGTGCGTGATCACCATTCGGAATTCACTGAGAGGTCGTTGGTTCGAATCTCGGTGAAAGCAAAATTAATAAAAACATTTTTCTAATAGCGGTCGCCCCTCGGCAGGCAATGGCAAACCTCCGAGTGTATTTCTGCCATGAAAAAGCTCCTCATAAAAATATCTGCCGTTCGGAGTCGGCTTGAAACTGTAGGTCCCTCCATTTGTGGAACAACATCAAGACGCACACCACAAATAGGAGGAGGAGCTCGGCCAAACACCTAACAGAAGTGTACGCGCCAATTATTTATTTTTTTAATTCTAAAAGATAAACAAAATTTAGATCGATTGAATGCAGAAGAAAGCCGGAAGCGAAAGCATATTGATGAAAATAATAAGTCAATAGGAATCAGTTTTCCAGGTTTGAAAAATTAGTATTTAATTTAATTTCCTAAATTTAATGTTAAAAGTAAATTTTGATTAGATCAAGAAATTTTTCCTTCATCGGAAAGTGATATCGGAACACAAGATAATCCGAAACTTGAAATGATGGATGCGAAAGTACTAAGGCCATTGAGAAGAGGCAAAAATAAATTCCTTACGCCGCGACTTCTTGAAGCTTTGGACAAGTAGAAAATTTCTGATAGGTCGGCTATTCATTTAATTGTTGCAGTCGCAGAAGCACTTGGACATCCCGTTGATACAGTTGTAATAAATCGCACAACATTACAGGAGGAACGTAAAAAAAACCGATTGAAAATATCTACATGTGTTGAAAATAATTTCAAGGTATGGAAGAATTGAATTTTTAAATTGTTTGTATTTTGTATTATTCAATTTAAAAAAATATTTTTTTTTTATAGGTTGCAGCTGGAGTAATACACAGGGATGGGAAAATGCTTCCAGAATTAACAGGACTAGAGAAAGTAAATCGTTTATCAGTCATTATCTCTCATGCAAATGGTGAACAACTATTAGAAGTTCCAAAATTAATTACTTCAACTGGCCTAGAAATTGCCGAGGTTCACGAACTGTTGGTTGATTGGAATGTTGAAAAAACAATTGTCGCGGCCTGCTTTGATACGACCTCTGCAAATACTAAAAGAGTGCAAGGAGCTGCTACTTTATTAGAGAATATGCTAGATGTCGAACCATGCAAACGTATACAATTGAAAGTGACTGATGTTGGGACATTTGTGAAAAAACAATTTTCAGATTTTATAACGCCACATACTTGGAGTTTTTTTGAACGTTTCGGTATTTCCCAAGAGTTTTTAAAGAATGATCCAGATTTTTGGGACCTGGACGAGAATTTCAAAAAAGGATTGGAAATTATTAGCAAAATTAAAGTTGTTAATGACACTGCTGAGCGTGGTGTTAAACTTATTCAAACGTACAATAAAAAACTTACGAAAAATGAAGAAGATCTACAAAACTTACTGCAAGGCGAGAAAATTGTTATTGAAACATAATATTTGTTTACTTTTTTTAATTTTTAGATTACTATAAAATCATTATTCCTTAGAAACTAACATAGTTTTAAGAACACAATATTTTAATTCTACAAGTGCAATATTTCGAATAGTAAATACACATAAACTATTTTTATTTTACTTAACTTGAGAATAATTTAAAAAAATACCAATTTTTCTTTATTTTTCAACTTTAGGCTCTAGTCGAAACTTCTCAATTTTTTTCGATTGGCTCGATGATCTCATAATTTGCAGTTTTTTAGGTAACCTCACATTTCTAGAGGGTGTCCCGCAAAAAATAAAGGTGTTTTATTTTTTCCACATGAATAACGGTCACCCTAATGTACAATTTTGCTTTATTTTTCAACTTTAGGCTCTAGTCGAAACTTCTAAATTTTTTTCGATTGGCTTAAGATCTCATAATTTGCAGTTTTTTAGGTAACCTCACATTTCTAGAGGGTGTCCCGCAAAAAATAAAGGTGTTTTATTTTTTCCACATGAATAACGGTCACCCTAATGTACATATATAGGTATAGCTGCAATTGAATAATATTTCAAATGGCGTTACGATTTTATTTTAATGAAAAAATTATATTTTATAACAAAATTTAATTAGAGGTTAAATATGGGTATCAAACCAAATGTTAAAAAATAAAAAAAATTAAGTTAAATATAGGGTTTTTCAGTAAGAGCGCTTCAACTTTTGAACTTTTTTGAATAAAACACAAACGGTTTGACTTTTTTAACTAATTTTTTTTTATTATCGAGTTTGAACATATACATTTAAGTATGAAATTCGATTTCTTTTGCATGACCACCGCGTGCACGTTTTACGAAGTCCAATTGTTGAACCCAATTTGCGACCACTCTTTTGCATAAATCGGCCGAAATTCCAGCAATTTCGCGTTCAATATTGGCTCTGAGCTCACAAATTGTCGCCGGCTTGTTACTGTAGACCAATGACTTCACATAACCCCAAAACGGGACGGCTTGTTAAATGGACCGTAAAATGACCGTAATGCTCTTAAAGTAGCAGCAACAGAACGATTATTTTCGTAAAAAATTTGCACGATTTGCAATCGTTGCTCAAGTGTGTAGCGTTCCATGATGAAATGTATACTAATGAAGTTTACAAACGACAAAGTCTACAAACGACGTTCACCCTCCCTATCGGAAAAAAGTTGAAGCGCACCTATTGAACGCCTCAGCCGAGCTCCTGCTCAATATAGAGGGAGTCGGCTACGATGTGGCTCTAGTCCAGGAACCATGGATAGCATCGGGCAACATAGTCTCCGGTCTAAGGTCACACAACTACAACACATACATCCCGATTGTAAAAAATAAGGTGAGAACAGTTATAATGGTCAAAAGAAGTATATGTTCTTATAATGATCATAATCTCTCTTCAGACGATCTGACAGTGGTGGCGCTGGAGGGCTGGAAGGATGAGACACTACTCTTTGGGTCCTGCTATATGCCACATGATGAAGAAGCACCACAGACGGAACTTCGGAAGCTGGTAAAAACAGCTGCCAGAAAAAAGCATGCTCTGGTGGTAGGAACGGACGCAAACGCACATCACACGGTCTGGGGAAGTGCAGACATAAACGACCGAAGTGAGTCACTATTTACCTATATTCTTCAGAGTAGCCTAGAAATAGCGAATAGAGGTGAAGAACCAACATATGTGGGACCAACCTCGAAGAATGTACTCAATATATCACTCTACACAAGCAGGCATGTTATGGTTCAGGAATGGGAAGTGTTGAGTAGGCCCTCATTCTCTGATCACAGATACATAAGCTTTCAGGTTATATTCCGCTCAAAAAACAAGCTTACATCCTTTAGAAAACCTAAGAATACGAACTGGGACTTGTATAGGGATATACTATCAAGAACACCAATGATACCCCGGAACTACAAGTCACACGTCGCACTTGAGAAAGGGGTTGAACTGTTTGCAACTACTCTTGTCAAAGCCTTTAAAAGATCCTGCCCTCCAACACGTAATAGACGCAAGGTGAAGCCTCCTTAGTGGAACAGGGAATTAGGAGCACAAAGACGTAGAGTACATGAATTCTATAGGTTAGCCAAAGTTGCTGACAATGAGTTCTGTTGAAATGAGTATAAGGATCTACTAAAAGTATACAAGAAAGAGATACGTAAAGCCAAGAGAGAATCTTGGAAAGACTTCTGTAGTATGGAAGACACTAACGATGTGGCTAGACTCAGGAAACTGCTATCCAGGAATCCGTCTATGCCAAGAACAATACGAAAAATTAACGGGGAGTGGGCTGACAGCTGTGAGGACTCTCTAGAAGACCTAGTCGGTACACACAGTGCGGACACTGCAGATCTCGAACCTAGAGTAGATATTGTGCACGTAATCCCGACGAACTTAATTACAACCAACAAGATAGAATGGGCTATACAAAGTTTCGACCCATATAAATCGCCAGGACTGGATGGAATCTTTCCAGCCATGCTCCAAAAGGTAAGCCATCTTGTGGTACCATGGTTAAGAACGATATTCAGGGGATACCAGAGGTTCAGCTATGTTCCTGTATTGTGGAGAGAAGCGTGAGTTGTGTTTATTCCAAAAGCAGGAAAAGGCAACCCTCTATACTCAAAAGAATACAGGCCTATTAGTTTGACTTCATTTCTCCTGAAAACGTTAGAGAAGATTCTAGATACATACATTAGAGACACAATTGCGCCGGACGAATTATCCAAGGCGCAGCATGCTTACACTAAAGGCAGATCCACTGAAACTGCACTTCACTCACTTGTACTAAACATAGAAAAGGCGTTAGAATATAAGGATTATGCTCTAGGAGTATTTCTAGATATATCAGGGGCCTTTAACAACGTGACAAAAGATGCTATTTTAAATAGCATAGAGTCACTTAATGTGCAACCCGCGGTTTATCTATGGATAAGGCAGCTATTAGCTAGCAGAAAGATAAGAGCGGAGTGGAACATTGCGAGCGTCACCAAATATGCACGCAGAGGTACTCCGCAAGGTGGGGTACTATCGCCGCTATTATAGTTACTTGTAGCAAATGAAATTCTTAAGAAACTTGACAGAAGGGCACCTAAACTAGTGGCATATGCCGATGACATAGCTATAGTAGTTACGGGAAAGTACCTAGACACCATCAGTAATGTGATGAAAAACACTCTCAAAGCGATACACTAATGGGCATCTCGCGCAGGGCTAGGGATAAACGCGGGAAAAAACGGCTAGGGATAAACCAGGAAGTACAAAGTTCCGGCGTGGAACCTCCCGGAGCTAGGCAACATAGGAAAGTGGAGCTCAGGTGGCACAGACTACATGACTCCGTACTTTAATTGGGAGAGAAGGTTTCGCACTACAATTGAAGAGGAGGGATGGCAGAAAGGCATGAAGCCTGGCCATAGAACCTTTCACATCTATACAGACGGCTCGAAAACTCCAGACGGAGTGGGAGCGAGTATTTACTGCTCAAAACTAGGAATAAGGCAGTCTATCAAGCTGCCAGGCCACAGCAGTATTTTCCAAGCGGAAGTTTTTGCTGTGGGGAAGGCCGCGGAGCTAGCCTACACTAGAACAAGAAAGAACTCAAAAATTAATATATACGTGGATAGTCAAGCAGCAATAAGAGCAATAAGCTCATATTGTATTAAGTCCAAAAATGTTCGACGGAGCAGAGAGGCCATAGAAAGGCTAGCCGCAAACATTACTGGGTACCTGGTCACAAAAACGTTATGGGGAACGAACTAGTAGATGAGGTAGTGGAAAGTGCTGTTAGACTACATTTTGAACAAGAGAACGACATACCAAGACCGCTAAACACAATATACAATGAAATGGACGACCACATGAAAAGGCAAGGGGAAGCTAGGTGGACTAACCTGACCACATGCAAAACAGCAAAAGTCATGTGTAGAACTAACGACAAAAAACTTACTCAATTCGTACTTGCGCTCTCGCGAAAGGAATGCAGAACTATCATAGGTATGCTAACAGGTCACAATCTATTGGCTGCACATGCGTACAAGATAGGGATTGCTAACACGGACAAATGCAGAAAATGCAGAGAGGATGTTGAGGAGACTTGAGAACACCTTCTGTGCGTTTGTCCGGCATTATCAAAAACGCAACTAAGATGCCTGGAAGCCCCACTGTTTGAGGGTCTGGAAGACGTCTCAAAAGCGGAGCTCCCAGCCCTACTTAGATTCGCCTATAGCGCTGACATCCTACATGATGTCTACTTTAGGTATTCATAGAGGTCGGTCACCATCTGGTATCGCTAGGGACCAAAGGGTCTATGCGTGGCTTATTGCCAACCAGGCTAACCTAACCTAACCTATTGAACAACCCTATATTTGTACATGGCGTTGCCAGCTAACTATTAAGACGGAAAATATAAATTACAGTACAAGTAAATTAAGTATTAGGTCGTAGACATAACCCAAATTATGATTAAGAACGATATGAGAGACGAAAGGAAGAGCTCATGCAGAAAACTGAGAAGTAATAAACCAGTAAATTCTGAAAAAAAAAATGTGATAAAGAAACTTTTAATTCCAGTCTCCGACTATCACTCGCAACGTCCAGATAGTAGTTTTACTCTTTGCGCTAGTAGTTCGGTTAAACAGCGAATTTTCATCCTTCCTTTTAGTTTCTGCTTCTTACATTCGTACACGTGTTCATTTGATTTTGCTTTATTAATCTATACTAATATTATAAAGAGGAAAACTTTATTCGTTTGTTTGTTTGTTTGTTTGGTTGTAATGAATAGGCTCAAAAACTACTGGACTCGATTTTAAAAATTCTTTCACCATTCGAAAGCTACATCATCCACGAGTACCATGGATTATATTTTATTTTGGAAATAGGGCTCGAGATATAGGTCAAAACGTGGACCTGGGTAACCTTCGGATGTGTATGTACAATATGGGTATCAAATGAAAGCTGTTGGTGAATGCTTTAGTCCAGAGTATTTTTCATGCCGCTCCGTGACTAGGGTCTCGAGATAGAGACCAAAACGTGGACCCTAGAATGTGTTTGTACAATATGGATATCAAATTGAAGCTGTTGGTGAATGCTTTAGTACAGAGTATTTTTCATGCCGCTCCGTGACTAGGTTCTCGATATATAGGTCAAAACGTGGACCCGGGTAACCTTCGGATGTGTATGTACAGTATGGGTATCAAATGGAAGCTGTTGGTGAATGATTTAGTTAAAAGTATTTCCATCCGCTCCGTGACTGGGGTCTCGAGATAGAGACCAAAACGTGGACCCTAGAATGTGTTTGTACAATATGGATATCAAATGAAAGCTGTTGATAAGTGCTTTAATACGGGGTAATTTTCATACCTATTGATGACTAGGGTCTCGAAATATATGCCAAAACGTGGACCCGCCGTGTCTTTGAACCGAATTAAACCAAACTTACACACATTGTTAAGTAGGTATTGAAGATGATTTCCGTATAGTTTGAATACCTATTGGTAGATAGGGTCTCGAGATATAGGTCAAAACGTGGACCCGGGTAACCTTCGGACGTGTATGTACAATATGGGTATCGAATGAAAGCTGTTGGTGAATGCTTTATTACAGAGTATTTTTCATGCCGCTCCGTGACTAGGGTCTCGAGATATAGGTCAAAACGTGGACCCGGGTAACCTTTGGTTGTGTATGTACAATATGGGTATCAAACGAAAGCTGTTGATAAGTGCTTTAATACGGGGTAATTTTCATACCTATTGATGACTAGGGTCTCGAAATATATGCCAAAACGTGGACCCGCCGTGTCTTTGCACCGAATTAAACCAAACTTACGCACATTGTTAAGTAAGTATTGAAAATGGGTTTCGTAAAGTTTGGTTGTAATTCGGAGCACTGGCAACGGGTACAGCGTTCTTTTGAACCAGCCATAATGTCGTTTACTTTTTTAACGCTTGGGGCGGAACTGAACTGTCAAATTGACAGTGTGAGTTACAATGTGTCAATATTTCTTTCTGATTTGGATGCCATAAGGAAAAAACGTAAGTGCAACATGTAAAAATTGTTTGTGTATTTTTTTGGAGTGGATTTTGGAACAGTGAATAATTTCTTACGAAAGTTGAGAATTTAATGTGAAATCCGAATGAAATTATGTGTTCGTGCTCCAATGCTTAATAAAACATATAAATTGAAACGAAAAATTCATGGATGATCAGGAAAAAAGACGATTGGTTCTTAGTTATTCAAATGCGTTGATTTGAAATTTAAAAACAATCTTCTTTTTTCCTGATTTTCAATTTATATTTTATATTTACTCAATTTACTCAAAAACAAATAGAAAAACAAAAAATATTGTTTATGCCACAGCGCTTGAATAAAGAATAAAGAAATAAATAATATGAAATTCATATATTTTCTGTTCTAAACCATATCTATTCTATTTTAGTGTGCCCAGCGAAGGGGGCCGGGTTTGCTAGTTCTCTATATAGTCCACAGGTGTCGCAGTGATGGCCCCCGGTCCCCGCGAAAAAAACGTTTCTCCCTACTAACTGAAAGCCCGAAAGCCTAAAAGAAAAGGTCTACATATTTAAAGCTTCACAGTTATTTTCTTGAACTACCAACTATCCACAAACAAGCACCGAAATTTGTAGTTGTTGCGTCAAGCGACTCCGGCAAACCCATTTCCGCATACTCGTGCTTCACAGTTCAGAGAGGGCTTAATGCTATAAGTAATAAATTATATCAATCTCAAATTTAAAAGACAGTAATCTCCTCTTATTGCTAAAAACGCAGTCAATAGCAAAACGACTTATAAAGACCAATAATCTAACAGGTATTTGCCAAATTACTTCCAAATGACATGATCAGCTTAACTATGTGAAGGGTACCATTTTCGCCCCCTGCCTCAATAATATTCCTGAAAACGAAATTGTTAAAGAACTCAAATCTAATAATGTGGTGTCAGTTTACAAATTTACAAAAACCGTGGGCGGTGTAACCAAACCAACAGGAGTTTTCCCGCTGACTTTCGACCTTTACAACTTACCAAACAGAATAGATATATCCTAGCGTAACGTAAAAATACATGAATATATTCCCAACCCGATAAAATAAAAACCAGAAACGCACTACGAAATTCAAGGCCCTATGCACCATTCACTGAGTTCTCATTCAAATCTCAATTCACATGCAAATAACAACTCTGCAATAAATTCCCACCTATCGCCAATCTCTTCTCACACTCTTTACACTACGCCAAACAAATCAAATATCCCTCATTCGCTCGTTAATCTTCCCATTGAAGCAACAAATACGGCACTGTTAACTTCTCTCTCTAATCTTGAACGATTACACTCTCCGGAAACAGTTAGATCCATAAATTCAATTACGCATCAATCGAGCATATCCGATTATAATAGCGCTCTTAAATAATAAACCAATATGAACACCTATTTACCGCTCTTTTTTCTTTCACCTATCTTACCTTTTGTATGTCTCTTAAAATAGTTCAATGGAATATGAAAGGCTATTATAATAATTTTAATGAGCTATGTTTCCTTTTAATGACCATATTCCATTTCTCACGTCCAACTCACATGCATGTAGTTATCCCAAACCTATATTGGTTACTTCTCTAATTTATCCAATACTCAGTCGTCAAAGTAAGGAGTTGGCATCCATATAAAACCTCACATCCCACACAAACTAATCACCATAAATTTTAACATTGCATCTATAGCATTAGAAATCTACTTAAACTTAAAACTCACATTAATCAATATTTATATACCCTCGATTCAAGACTTCTCGAGTGAAGAATTAATATTATACATATTCCAAGTAAATTCTCAGTTAATAATAACAGGGGATTTCAACACTTGGAACCCTCTCAGGGGCTTGAGTATCACCAATAGAAGAGGGACCAAAATCGAAAATCTATTTTTCTGTGAAGACTTAGTTGTCTTCAATGATGGAACTGCTACGCACTTCACTACGCACAATACATTTACGCACATGGACCTAACATTAGTTTCATCGCAGATCAGCCCAAGTCGTAGCTGGAATGTCAGTGACTCGTTGAATACCTGAATATTGCTCAAAAAAGGACGATATTATTTCTAGTAATTATATATGGACCAAGTCATGTATTCCGAGAAGCAAGGCACTTGGAAACTGAATTTACATTAATTGAACTAGAATTTGCATTAACTCATGCGAAAGGCAAAACCCCAGGTGCTAATCGAATTGCGTCTCCCATGATGAAGTATCTATCGATATTTGCAAAAAATAGATTATTGTATCTACATATGTACATATATAACAATATTTGGCTAAACGGAGTTTACTTCCTTGTGCGGAAGTCAGCCGTTGTTCTACCTATACTAAAGCATAATAAAGCTCTACTTGACATCAGTTACCAACCGATCTCTTCAATTTCTTCCATCAGTAAGACTTTGAACAAAATGTTGGCCAAACGGCTTATGTGGTACATAACGAAGTGCAAACTAATTAGCCATAATCAAGTAGCCTTTAAAAACAAGCATAGCACAACAGACGCACTGCTTCATCTCCAACATTACGTGTCTAATGCACTTTCAACCAAAAGTCACGTCTCTGTGCGAGCGACAGACTTCGAAAGGCTAACTATATACTATGATTTAATATACAATAATTTGCTAATAATAACACAGACTATCTAACTATCGACGGGGAGGATGGTTCCATGTGTAGAAGTCCACACAAGTGGGGAAAGTTACTGGAGGATGGTTCCATGTGTAGAAGTCCACGCAAGTGGGGAAAGTTACTGATCGCCATTCACTTGGGAGTGGCCACGACGATTCCTCTACATATGGTTCAACCAGCTCACAACGTCCGAGATTAGCCTACGTATCCTCTGGGTAGCTTCCGAACACCCGTTTGGGAGTGAGCTAACGTGAGAAGGCGAAGCATTCCAGGATAGCTGGTTGTGCGCTGGGTTTGGGACGCGCCACTTAAAAATCCCCCGAATGAAAAGAACTGCAAAGCCTCGGATGAGAATTGCCTTTACTGATGATGACCCTTGCAAACGAAATAAGGAATATGATTTGAGGGCATGCACCTGGAATGTCCGGTCCCTTAATGGGGAAGGTGCCTCTGCCCGGCTGGTTGATGTCCTCGTGAGAGTAAAGGCTGACATCACTGCCATCCAAAAGATGCGATGGACGGGGCAAGGTAAGAAAAACATAGGAACTTGCGGTGTCTACTACAGCTGCCATGTAAAGGAGCGCAAATTCGGTGTCGGATTTGCTGCGGGAGAGAGACTTCGTCGCCAAGTACAGTCGTTCACTCCGGTGGATGAGCGTCTCGCAATAATCCGCATCAAAGCGCGATTTTTTAACATCTCGCTAATTTGCGCCCACGCCCCGACGGAAGAGAAGGACGATGCGACCAAAGATTCCCTCTATGAGCGCTTGGAACGTTCCTATGAGCGCTCCCCCGCCACGACATAAAAATCGTGCTTGGCGACTTCAACGCCAGAGTGGGCAAAGAGGGAATTCTTGGTCCCACAGTCGGAAAATTCAGCCTGCACAACGAAACATCCGGTAACGGACAGAGGCTGATCGACTTCGCCGGGGCCCGAAACATGGTAGTCTGGAGCACCAGATTCCAGCATAAAAAGATACACCAAGCCACCTGGCTGTCTTCTGATCGAAAAACGCGAAACCAGATCGATCATGTTGTGATAGATGGAAGACACGCTTCTAGTGTATTAGATGTAAGTACGATCCGAGCACCCAACATCGACTCGGATCATTATCTTGTTGCAGCCAAACTGCGCACATGCCGCTGCGCAGCAAGAAACGTACATCTACCTACGCAATGAATGTTCAACATCGAAAAGCTGCACTCACAACAGACAGCCAGAAGATTTGCCACTCGACTCTCACTCCTGCTCTCAGAGAGCACTGCCCAACAAACCGGCATGCACGAGCAATGGAGCAACATTTCTCGTTCCCTACGTACCGCCGCCGAAGAAGAAATCGGATACCGGCGAGCCCGAAAAAGAAGTTGGTACGACGAGGAATGTCATGCTGCCGCTGAAAGAAAGGATGCCGCCTATAGAGCCACGCTGCGAACGGGCGCAACGCGAGCCATGTGGGATCGCTACAGACAGCTAAAAAAGGAAGAGAGGCGTATTATCCGAAAGAAGAACCGAGAGGCCGGAACACATGAGTGCGAAGAGCTTGAGATGCTGGTGAACAGGAACAACGCCCGAAAATTTTACCAGAAAGTTCGGCGGCTTACAGAAGGTTTTAAGACCGGGGCGTTTTCCTGTAAGAACAAAGACGGCGAACTAGTGACTGACGTACAGAGCAATCTTAAATTATGGGGGGAACACTTCTCAAACCTGTTAAACAGTGACAGCTGCGCATGTCACAGAGAATGTGAAGATCCCGATACCCCAATCTTTGACGACGGAATTGTCGATCCGCTACGCGACCATGACGAGGTGAGAATAGCAATATCACGGCTAAAGAACAACAAAGGCGCGGGCGCCGACGGACTGCCGGCTGAGCTATTCAAACATGGCGGCGAGGAGCTGGAAAGGGACATGCATCAGCTCCTATGCAAAATATGGTCGGATGAAAGCATGCCTGCCGATTGGAAATTAAGTGTGCTCTGCCCAATCCATAAGAAGGGTGATCCTGCAATTTGTGCCAATTACCGCGGGATTAGTTTTCTAAATATCGCCTATAAGATTCTAGCGAGCGTATTGTGTGAAAGGCTGAAGCCCACCGTCAACCAACTGATTGGACCTTATCAATGTGGCTTTAGACGTGGAAAGTCTACCATCGACCAAATATTTAGAATACGCCAAATCTTGGAAAAGACCCATGAAAGGAGAATCGACACACACCATCTTTTCGTCGACTTCAAAGCTGCATTCGACAGTACGGAAAGGAGTTACCTGTATGCCGCGATGTCTGAATTTGGTATCCCCACAAAACTAATATGGCTATGCAAGATGACGTTGCTCAACACCAGTACAACGTCAGAATTAGGAAGGACCTCTCCGAGCTGTTTGATACCAAACGAGGTTTCAGACAGGGTGACTCGCTGTCGTGTGACTTCTTTATCCTGATGTTGGAGAGCATCGTACGAGCCACAGAACTTAATCGCTCAGGCACAATATTTTATACGAGCGTACAAGTGTTGGCGTATGCCGATGATATCGATATCATCGGCCTTAACAACCGCGCTGTTAGTTCTGCCTTTTCGAAACTGGATAAAGAGGCAAAGCGAATGGATTTGGTGGTGAACGAGGATAGAACGAAGTACCTCCTGTCTTCAAACAAACAGTCGGCGCACTCGCGTATCGGCACCCACGTCACTATAGACAGTTATAATTTCGAGGTTGTAAAAGACTTCGTTTATTTAGGAACCAGCATTAACACCGATAACCGGTCAGCCTTGAAATCCAACGTAGAATCTCTCTTGCCAACAAGTGATACTTTGGACTAAGTAGCCAACTGAGCAGTAAAGTCCTCTCTCGACGAAGAAAACTAACACTCTACAAGACTCTTATCATGCCCGTCCTAACGTATGGCGCAGAAGCTTGGACGAAGACAACATCATATTGCGTCATAGCACTCGTATTAGTCAGTGGAAAATATTTCGTGGTGCATGACGGTTTATTTTGTCGTAATCACATAATTATTTTAGTTAAGTTGTCTTATAATTCAGTGTTTTATTAGTGTTTTGTTTAAATAAACACATGGACAATGTCTTTAGAAGTGATAAATATAAAGAAACGAAAACTATACGAAATTTCGTGTTTGTTTTGTGATGAAACGGGTAATTTAGTGATGAATCCAAAACCACAATCATTTATAAATATTCAGAGAGCAGCAGATCGGAGAAAAGATGACATTAGTGAGAAAATTAAAAATAATGCACACTTTACTGATTACAAATGTACTTGGCATGGAACTTGTTTGGCAAGACGAAGAGAAGATAAGACGTCGAGAATTGGCACTACAAAAGCAGGAGAATGTTTCTATTTCTACCTGCTCTGCAGAAGCTAGTGTGTCAGGTACTCAAGGCACTCGAAGGTCATCAAGAACAAATTTAATCTGTGGTAAACAAACAAGAAATAAAAACAAAACACTTTATTTGTGCTCCGAAATGTCAGCAGCGGAACAAATCTTAAATACTGCCCGAAAAAGACAAGATGATGTTTTTACACAAATTGACACTTGCGAATATCCAGCCGATTTATTTGCAATGGAAGTAAAGTATCATAAACACTGTTATCGTGATTATCTACGACTACCAAGAAACTCAGCAACTCCAGCAGGTAGACCTCCAAATAAAATACCACATGACATTCTTATAGAGACATTTGAGAAGCTGATTAATGAAATAAAACATAAATTAACTCTTTTGAAGTGTCATCATTAGCTAAGCGACTAGCTGAACTCACTGACATAGAAGATGCAGTTGTAAAAAATCGTGATATTAAATCACTACTAATAGATAAGTATGGTGAAAACGTTTTATTTTCATATCCAAATGATCGATCGAAATCATCATTAGTGTTTATGGGCAACATACCACTGAATGAAGTCATTGAACATATTCGTACCATAACTTCAATAAACTCCATTGTTCAAGTGGCAAAACAACTTCGTAAAGAAATATTAAGTACTGAAGTAATACCAAATGGGTTTTTATGTGATGAAATTTTAATTGAACAATTTTTAAAGATAAGTATGGTGAAAACGTTTTATTTTCATATCCAAATGATCGATCGAAATCATCATTAGTGTTTATGGGCAACATACCACTGAATGAAGTCATTGAACATATTCGTACCATAACTTCAATAAACTCCATTGTTCAAGTGGCAAAACAACTTCGTAAAGAAATATTAAGTACTGAAGTAATACCAAATGGGTTTTTATGTGATGAAATTTTAATTGAACAATTTTTAAAGAAAAATCATTTACCGAATAATTGGCAAAATTTTATGCAAGCTTTGTTCAGTGCTAAAAATAAAAAATTAAGTGAAAATTACAATCGACGAGCGTTATCAGTGTTTCATGATATATACTTCGCGATTACTGAGAAACCGACTCCAAAGCATATTGCTTTAGCTCAATTTATTCATCATTTGACTCGATCGAAAAATATATTCAATGTGATGAATAAATTTGGTCATTGCATTAATTACAAAGCATTAAAAAACTTCGATAAAGAAGTACTACCGTCAATTGGTTGAGATTCGACTAGCAGATTGTGCTGAAAAAAAGTAGTTTAAAAGCTGCATCGTTGGATTTTGTGCAAAATGGTCTAAGGCATTTAGGAAATCCATACCTAACAGTCGAACAGTTAACGGAATTAGAAACCATTTGCACCTATCTTTTCTCAAAAAAAAAACATTAACTGCTGATGAACTTCGCTGTAAATTAATTTGTCAAAATATCGGCTTCGGCTTAAATTTATTAAAAGTAATTTGCACATCAGATGCTTTACACTTACATTTGTTAAGAGCTTCAGCACAAACATATATATGGATAAATTCTGACCAAACAGTACTACAGCCTATTGATTACACCTTATTAGGCTATGAAAAAAAAGATGGTAAATTGTATCCACGACAATTGACGAAGCGACCATTACCGGAATTGTTAATTCAACCCTGCAAATGTACATCTAATTGTCAAACAAAGGCTTGTTCTTGCAAAAAGTTACAACTAAATTGTATTTCGTTGTGCACATGTATTAATAATAACTGCCAAAATAAAAAGATTAATTATTTGTATTTTTTTGTATGACTTATGTTAAAATGTTCTTTTTCCTATTAAATCATTTTTATCAAAAATATGTGTTTTATTTTTTACTTTTTTTTATTGACTAACTAAAATTATCTTTAATCATAAGAAATAATTTAATTTTATCACTAAAACAAACATTGAAATGGTTTCAAAGCACTTGTTCAGTCCATTTACTTAAATACTAAGGGGGTGGGCCATCAAATCTCCCGGCAACATCCAGAATCATAACCAGCAGGCTTTTCTGAGTTCAAAACTATTTATAGAATGCGGTCCTCACATTTTGCACACTCAACTCCATACAGCCCCCGCTCTATAACTTATAATTTGATAGATTCGGCTGCGGAAGAAGACCAATAACCTTTACATCCGATCAAATTATGAAAGTCAGTACACCAAATCACATTAAAACCTCTAAAAATATTGTATACATATGTACAATCTTAAAAAAAAGGTAATTAAAGGCAGAAATTGTGTGCTCTTTCATTTCAAGAATTTATTTTTAATTTTATACGCAAGCGAAGACGCGTATGGGATGTTTATTTTACAATATTCATAAGCATTTCTAGCTTGCTGAAAGAATTAAATTACTCATTAAGTTCCCGCAGTGTACGATAAATAGGTGTATTACTAGCAAATAAATTGTTAAAGTTGCCCAATAAAAAGGGTAACACTAGACAATCAATGATTTTATTATATTTAAAGAGAAGGGACTGTCTTTCTCTTCTCAAAAGAATCCAGATTAATTTGCATAAGTCGGAAATTATAAGATGGAACAATAATTTCAAACCCTAAGGAACACAAAGAACGTTTAAGAAATATTTTTGAACACGCTAAATAAAAGGTAAATACATTTGCTAATGTCATTGATAAAAGGGATGAAAAGTGGTGGAACTAAGATGCTTCCTTGAAAACACCTGAAGCACCAATAAATTGATTTAACAAACAGTCGATAGATACAACGCAACATAATACTAATATATGTGTAAGATATAACTTAATCCATCGCAGAAAGGTGGAGTGGAAGCCAAAGCAAGCTAACTTCAAAATTAGAATTTTTTGCAACACTCTGTCAAATGCTTTAGAGAAGTCTGTACGTAGTCCTGCCATAAGTTCTGTTACAAGTTAAGTCCGGTAAAGATTTGAAATCATAACACTTTTTTAATCAAGTTAGTTTTATTTAATAATTAATCATGCTTTCTTTTCACAAGCTTTAGAACAATTAACAACAATTAACAACAAACTGTAGTCTAATGGATTCAGATCTGATCTTCCAGACGGCCAATCTTTTGTGACTATAAACCCAGTATATTGTTTTGTTGCCACTGCTGGGTAGTTTTTACCTTATGTGTTGGAGCGAAGAGAGTACTGCCAACTGCTTCACCACGCCTTCTAAGATATCCTCCTGGTACACTTTTGCCCAGTCTTAAGCCCTTTTTCGCAAAAGTGAAGAGATGTAACGCCTTTAGAAGACACTCCTCACCAAACCATTACGGAGGTTCGATGGTGGCCACGCTGAACCCTTGGAACAACATTTTTTATTTCTTCGGAAGTTTTAGCATATATTTTGTCGTTTTGCTTGTTAAATAAAAACTTCTTCAACAGTGAAAATTTCTTCATCTGTGAAAATAATATTTTCATGGCCGTTGACCACGTGCCAAGAAGTTGAGTTGAGTCGAGTCAAATTTTCTTCAAGCGCGTTGTCAAAAGATGAGCAGTTGAGCAACGGAAGACTTTCATGTGGAGATCATCTCTAATTAGCTTTAACATGGATTTACGCTATACATTAATTTCCCTGGTCACGATTTTCTGCTTTCTAAGGGGGTTTCTGCGAATTCTTTCTCGAACGGTTTTTGTGGCTGCACTGATTCGAATCACGCGAGGACGACTACTTCATTTTATTTCTGTCACTTCAGATGTTTGGGAAAAACGATTGATCGTGCGGTAAACAAACATTCCCGAAATATTAAGTTTTTGCTTCCACCAACCACAAAACCTTTAAAGTTTCGAATAACTGAAGGAGTTGTGCATACGTCAGAAATCGCTGAAGGCTCACCCTCTTTTTGCATTTCAGCATGCCTATGAAGGTAAAAATTCGGCGAGTCGGCACTGCAAAACCTTGTTGTTAAGCTAGCCATCGACAGGAGGGACTACGCTATGGGCATTTTGAGAGTATGTGCAGCTCTGCTAGAAGGCATGGCGTAGACCGGACCTAAATAATCGTTACGGTGCGAGCAGAGAAAGATCTGCTGATGTGATCCGGAGTTAATAGAGGCTGCCCTCAAGGTGGTGTGCTGTCTCCACTGCTCTGGAGCATGGTGATCGACCCTCTACTCACCACCTTAAATGATGCATGAGTCTACGCACAAGCAAATGTGGACGACGTTGCCTGTTTGGTAACAGGCCCCTCGCTTATGAACATCTATAGAAAAGTGCAGAAAACTCTGGATATGATTGACACTTGGTGCTGTGCGAAAGGACAATCGGCAAACTCTACCAAGACTTGTATTGTCTTCCTTACAAGAAGGTAAGGTGTCTTTGGGAAAACGTGGGGTCTTTCTCCTAGCAAGATTCAATGGATCTATACGGTGAACTGAGAACGTACCTTAAGGCCTGCCATGGTCTTACCGGGACGGGGGCAGCTGCGGCGATATCTATACCCCAGTTTCTGTGGGATTTCAATCAACATGATAATGGCACAGTCCCTACAGTTACCCGCTCACATAATCAATTCAAGTCGCTTTCCAGTGGCACAATACCTGAATCCTACTGGACTCAGAATCCAGTATACATTGTTGTAGCAAGAGGTCGTCAACTGCCCGTTTTGACTACCCTTAGTCAACCTTCCGGGGTGGTTCAGCCGCTCACTCTGAGTGAAACATTGGCTTATTATAAGACAGTCGTTGATGGGATTTCGCAACTAAGTGCATACATTTAGCATTTTTCTTGGTTTAAATACACCTCCAAGCAGGTGTTTGACTGTTTTGGTCCGCGAGTGGTATTTTGTTTCCCACCTGTGCTACATGTCTGCCGAGAATTCCCCTATCCGCCACTTGGGGATGCGTCCGATGGGAGACAGGCATGCTTTCCATATTGCTCCAGGATACTATATTTTCTAACATTATTCACCAAACAGTGACACCGTAGAAGATGATGAGCCTGTATTATTATGCGAGAATTTTAAGCCCCATATTTTGCCTATAGCATGCTTATAGAGTAGTATCCATATAACTTTAATGGAATCATTTTGGGGGACTGCGGCTGCGAAATGACTTTCGTTCATTGGATACAAGATGACTTCTATAGAGGACTCACTGTCTGTGAATATAATGAACTTCGCTTAAAGTAACTGCTTCAATGTCAATACCGAGCAGTATGTGGGCAAAATAACGGCATAAATGGTAGAACCTGATTTGTTTGTGATAGCAAACATAGTATACATAATTTCCCAACCTTCATTGTATGGCTATAAGGCTATACTTGGTCTCGCCATAAATTCTGTGACAAATTTTACAATACTGCGTCGAGAACAAATTCACAGAAAAAAATACGTTATTTTTGCTTTTGTTAGTATGCAATGTCTAGTCATAAATTATACACAGTTTCGTGGCAAATTTCGCTTATTAACAATAGAGGGAGAGCTAAAGAAAATCGCATTGTAGTGATTGCATTGCATAAGTATGATAAAAGTACAAGTGAGATTTCCGAATTGCTGGAAAAACCTAATATTTCGAAAATGTTTGTTTACCGCACGATCAATCGTTTTTCCCAAACGTCTGAAGTGACAGACAGAAAAAGAAGTGGTCGTTCTCACATGGTTCGAACCAGTGCACCCCTAAATGTCGAGAAATAATTCGCAAAAATCCCCTTAGAAAGCAGAAAATCATGACTAGGCAAATTAAATCCATGTCAAGACTAATTAGAGATGGTCTCCACATGAAAGTCTTCCGTCGCTCAACTGGTCATCTTTCGACGATTCGCTTGATGCAAACAACTCTTCGATGGCACGTAGTCAGCGGTCATGAAAATATTCTTTTCACAGATGAGAACATTTTCATTGTTGAAGAAGTGTTTTATAAACAAAACGACAAAATCTGTGCTAAAACTTTTAAAGACGCAAAAAATGTTGTTCTAAGGGTTCAGCGTGGCCACCATCGGGCCTCCGTAATGATTTGGTGAGGAGTGACTTGTAAAGGTGTTACATCTCTTCATTTCTGCGCAAACAAAAGTTAAGACCAGGGAAAAAGTGTACCAGGAGGATATCTTAGAAAGTGTGGTCAATCAGTTGAGCAGTACTCTCTTCAAGAGAGAACGTTAGATCTTCCAGCGAGATTCCCTTCCTGCCCATGGGGTAAAAACCACCCAGCTAAAAAACAAACAGGAGTAATAGGTTCATAGCCGCAGAAGATCGGCCGTCTGGATGTCCAGATATAAACCCATTGGACTACAGTTTGTGGTCCGAATTAGAGAACATGATCAGTCGAAGGTCTCACAGAAATTTGGAGAGTCTCAAACAATCCTTGGTTCGAGCAGCGACGTCAATATCCATGGAAATCGTACGCGCTGCAATAGCTAACTGATCTAATCGTTTGAGGGCTTGTGTAAAAGAAATTGGTGACCATTTCGAGTGAAAATTAAATTTTTGTTTATAAATTTACATGATGAAATAAAACTAACATCATTAAAAAAAAGTATTATAATTTCATATCTATAACGGACTTAATTTGTAACAGAATTTATGGCAGGACTAAGTAGTTCCACAAAAGGAGCTACCTACAGTTTTAAGCAGGCAAATGGCAAGCAAATAATATTCGATTTGCTTAAGAAGCCCTGCAAATTATCAATAATTTAGAAAGAAATTGTTTATTTGTAACAATGAGCTTTAACGAGATCCTTTAGAAATATAGCAAAAGAAAAGAGTTAATTGCAAAACTAATTTTATTATAACCGCAAAATGTCAGCTGAAAACCGGTGTTTTCCGTCTTCGTCCCAATTGTGTTTAACCAACCGATTTTTCCGACAACAGGGGATCAGCTGATCACCATTGCAATCTGTGCGACTGAAAATTTCGCTAAACTGAAGTACTTTTAAGATTTTACGGCGCGGAATTCAGATAAACAGTACTACAATTAGGCCCGGAATAGAATTGAAGTGGGACAGCTGGTGACGGGTTGACGGATGGTGATCAGCTGATCCCCTGTTGTCGGAAAAATCGGTTGGTTAAACACAATTGGGACGAAGACGGAAAACACCGGTTTTCAGCTGACATTTTGCGGTTATAATAAAATTAGTTTTGCAATTAACTCTTTTCTTTTGCTATATTTCTAAAGGATCTCGTTAAAGCTCATTGTTACAAATAAACAATTTCTTTCTAAATTATTGATAATTTGCAGGGCTTCTTAAGCAAATCGAATATTATTTGCTTGCCATTTGCCTGCTTAAAACTGTAGGTAGCTCCTTTTGTGGAACTACTTAGTCCTGCCATAAATTCTGTTACAAATTAAGTCCGTTATAGATATGAAATTATAATACTTTTTTTTAATGATGTTAGTTTTATTTCATCATGTAAATTTATAAACAAAAATTTAATTTTCACTCGAAATGGTCACCAATTTCTTTTACACAAGCCCTCAAACGATTAGATCAGTTAGCTATTGCAGCGCGTACGATTTCCATGGATATTGACGTCGCTGCTCGAACCAAGGATTGTTTGAGACTCTCCAAATTTCTGTGAGACCTTCGACTGATCATGTTCTCTAATTCGGACCACAAACTGTAGTCCAATGGGTTTATATCTGGACATCCAGACGGCCGATCTTCTGCGGCTATGAACCTATTACTCCTGTTTGTTTTTTAGCTGGGTGGTTTTTACCCCATGGGCAGGAAGGGAATCTCGCTGGAAGATCTAACGTTCTCTCTTGAAGAGAGTACTGCTCAACTGATTGACCACACTTTCTAAGATATCCTCCTGGTACACTTTTTCCCTGGTCTTAACTTTTGTTTGCGCAGAAATGAAGAGATGTAACACCTTTACAAGTCACTCCTCACCAAATCATTACGGAGGCCCGATGGTGGCCACGCTGAACCCTTAGAACAACATTTTTTGCGTCTTTAAAAGTTTTAGCACAGATTTTGTCGTTTTGTTTATAAAACACTTCTTCAACAATGAAAATGTTCTCATCTGTGAAAAGAATATTTTCATGACCGCTGACTACGTGCCATCGAAGAGTTGTTTGCATCAAGCGAATCGTCGAAAGATGACCAGTTGAGCGACGGAAGACTTTCATGTGGAGACCATCTCTAATTAGTCTTGACATGGATTTAATTTGCCTAGTCATGATTTTCTGCTTTCTAAGGGGATTTTTGCGAATTATTTCTCGACATTTAGGGGTGCACTGGTTCGAACCATGTGAGAACGACCACTTCTTTTTCTGTCTGTCACTTCAGACGTTTGGGAAAAACGATTGATCGTGCGGTAAACAAACATTTTCGAAATATTAGGTTTTTCCAGCAATTCGGAAATCTCACTTGTACTTTTATCATACTTATGCAATGCAATCACTACAATGCGATTTTCTTTAGCTCTCCCTCTATTGTTAATAAGCGAAATTTGCCACGAAACTGTGTATAATTTATGACTAGACATTGCATACTAACAAAAGCAAAAATAACGTATTTTTTTCTGTGAATTTGTTCTCGACGCAGTATTGTAAAATTTGTCACAGAATTTATGGCGAGACCAAGTATAGCCTTATAGCCATACAATGAAGGTTGGGAAATTATGTATACTATGTTTGCTATCACAAACAAATCAGGTTCTACCATTTATGCCGTTATTTTGCCCACATACTGCTCGGTATTGACATTGAAGCAGTTACTTTAAGCGAAGTTCATTATATTCACAGACAGTGAGTCCTCTATAGAAGTCATCTTGTATCCAATGAACGAAAGTCATTTCGCAGCCGCAGTCCCCCAAAATGATTCCATTAAAGTTATATGGATACTACTCTATAAGCATGCTATAGGCAAAATATGGGGCTTAAAATTCTCGCATAATAATACAGGCTCATCATCTTCTACGGTGTCACTGTTTGGTGAATAATGTTAGAAAATATAGTATCCTGGAGCAATATGGAAAGCATGCCTGTCTCCCATCGGACGCATCCCCAAGTGGCGGATAGGGGAATTCTCGGCAGACATGTAGCACAGGTGGGAAACAAAATACCACTCGCGGACCAAAACAGTCAAACACCTGCTTGGAGGTGTATTTAAACCAAGAAAAATGCTAAATGTATGCACTTAGTTGCGAAATCCCATCAACGACTGTCTTATAATAAGCCAATGTTTCACTCAGAGTGAGCGGCTGAACCACCCCGGAAGGTTGACTAAGGGTAGTCAAAACGGGCAGTTGACGACCTCTTGCTACAACAATGTATACTGGATTCTGAGTCCAGTAGGATTCAGGTATTGTGCCACTGGAAAGCGACTTGAATTGATTATGTGAGCGGGTAACTGTAGGGACTGTGCCATTATCATGTTGATTGAAATCCCACAGAAACTGGGGTATAGATATCGCCGCAGCTGCCCCCGTCCCGGTAAGACCATGGCAGGCCTTAAGGTACGTTCTCAGTTCACCGTATAGATCCATTGAATCTTGCTAGGAGAAAGACCCCACGTTTCCACAGATTGCAATCAAGTGCGTTCGACTGTGTTGTTTGTGGATATAATACGAGTATATATGTATGTATGTACTCCTGAAATTTGGCTCTCGACAAGACTGCGTATTTTTTTCAAATAGTAATTTTTTTTAATTAGAATTAAAGTACTTAAAACTATTAAAAGATTTTACCTATATTTTTCTCATTATTAGTTTGAATGGCGGGCACATATGGGTTTTCATGTGGATGCTGCGATTGCAAATGAGCTAAATGTGAATGATGATGCGCCGATGTTGCCGCCAAGGTCCCAGCGGATGAGGAATGTAAGTGAAGTGCAGATACAGTGTTCGATGTGTGTGCCGTTGCTTGATGTTCCAACTGCTGATGATGATGATGAGAGCTCGAAAGTAGACTATGACTAGGTCCGGTAATACTATGATGAGTTATTACTTCCGATAATGATGTGGTACCATGGCTGGCATGTGATGTTGGCATTTCCATGCTGAGAATATCATTGAACCCTGTAATAATAGTAATGGTGTAAGAAATTTGTTCGATGCCGCAAAACGTCAAAAGATTAAATAAAACTGATATATTTTGGCCTTATTAAGTTCGCAAATTTTATAACACTTACTGTTTATGAATTATAATAAATACCAATTTTGTTAGATTTGTCCAGCTTAGCCGAACTTTTACAATTATAATGTGAACTTTCTATGGTATTTTAGTAACATGCAAAGTTCTATTCAGTGCAAAAAGAAATAATCTATACTAAACTTTGTTTGTTTGTAATGAATAGGCTCAAAAACTACTGGACCGATTTTAAAAATTCTTTCACCATTCGAAAGCTACATTATCCACGAGTAAAATGGATTATATTTTATTTTGGAAATAGGGTTCGAGATATAGGTCAAAACGTGGACCTGGGTAACCTTCGGATGTGTATGTACAATATGGGTATCAAACAGAAGCTGTTGGCGAATGCTTTAATTCAGAGTATTTTTCATGCCGCTCCGTGACTGGGGTCTCGAGATATAGGTCAAAACGTGGACCCGGGTAACCTTCGGATGTGTATGTACAATATGGGTATCAAATGGAAGCTGCTGGTGAATGCTTTAGTCCAGAGTATTTTTCATGCCGCTCCGTGACTAGGGTCTCGAGATAGAGACCAAAACGTGGACCCTAGAATGTGTTTGTACAATATGGATATCAAATTGAAGCTGTTGGTGAATGCTTTAGTACAGAGTATTTTTCATGCCGCTCCGTGACTGGGGTCTCGAGATAGAGACCAAAACGTGGACCCTAGAATGTGTTTGTACAATATGGATATCAAATGAAAGCTGTTGATAAGTGCTTTAATACGGGGTAATTTGCATACCTATTGATGACTAGGGTCTCGAAATATATGCCAAAACGTGGACCCGCCGTGTCTTTGAACCGAATTAAACCAAACTTACACACATTGTTAAGTAGGTATTGAAGATGATTTCCGTATAGTTTGAATACCTATTGGTAGATAGGGTCTCGAGATATAGGTCAAAACGTGGACCCGGGTAACCTTCGGACGTGTATGTACAATATGGGTATCGAATGAAAGCTGTTGGTGAATGCTTTATTACAGAGTATTTTTCATGCCGCTCCGAGACTGGGGTCTCGAGATATAGGTCAAAACGTGGACCCGGGTAACCTTTGGTTGTGTATGTACAATATGGGTATCAAATGAAAGCTGTTGATAAGTGCTTTAATACGGGGTAATTTTCATACCTATTGATGACTAGGGTCTGGAAATATATGCCAAAACGTGGACCCGCCGTGTCTTTGCACCGAATTAAACCAAACTTACGCACATTGTTAAGTAAATATTGAAAAATGGTTTCGTAAAGTTTGGTTGTAATTCGGAGCACTGGCAACGGGTACAGCGTTCTTTTGAACCAGCCATAATGTCGTTTACTTTTTTAACGCTTGGGGCGGAACTGAACTGTCAAATTGACAGTGTGAGTTACAATGTGTCAATATTTCTTTCTGATTTGGATGCCAAAAGGAAAAAACGTAAGTGCAACATGTAAAAATTGTTTGTGAATTTTTTTGGAGTGGATTTTGGAACAGTGAATAATTTCTTACGAAATTTGAGAATTTAATGTGAAATCCGAATGAAATTATGTGTTCGTGGGAAAAAAATTTTTTTTCGTTTTTTTTTTTTGAAAAATATAAATGGATAAAGGTTAAAAAAGCTCCAATGCTTAATCACTACATATTATAAAACAAAGTCGCTTTTTCTGTCCCTATGTCCCCTTATACGCTTAAATCTTTAAAACTACGCAACGGATTTTGATGCGGTTTTTTTTCAAAGATAGATTGATTGAAGAGGAAGGTTTATATCTATATAATGTGAAGAAATATTTAAAGGGGGCGTGGCAATCGGTCAAAATGTGGCAAAAAAACATAAATTTTTTGTTTTCACGGCCATAAATCATAAACGAATCAACCAATTAAAATGAAACTTTCTTGAAGTTTAACTTTGAAATATTTACTTTCGTTCTGCATCAAAAAAAATAATTGATTTATTTGTTATTTAACCAAAATTGTTTAAACAAAAGCAGCTCTTTTTCCAAAAAAAGCTGTTTGTGTGTTTGTTCGCTGTCAACCGAATGAAACAACAGGCGTTAAGCGATAATCTCACCACACCTCATTAATGTTGAATAACATCGTATGGTGACGTGTGTATGCATGTATTTACGAATCGCTCGCATTATTTCATTTCGGACGTATGTACATATGTATCTATGTATGTACTGAATTCCATGTAATAATATGTACATATAATTTTACAGCGAAATAAAACGCTATTTTCACGTTCTATATTAGTAAATCGCACATAATTAAAATACAGTTTTTGAATAGTTTTTATTGATTCGGAGCGCGTTTGGTTTGCTATCGATTCCATACAATAACATTTTTTGTCATTTACTTTTTACGACAACTAATAGCTTATTTCCGAAGCGATTTCATCAAATAGGTACAACATTAATCCTTATCCAATTAAATACCTTAAATACATTGTTGTTTTCATATAGATCTATGTATATGGCTCTTTACAGCATATAATTAAAAACAATATTTTTCAAGATATTACATCAGTAATTAGTAATTGAGATCTACCGGAAAAATTGCGTTAGCTGTTGCGTCATCCGGCATTGCCGCTACTCTTTTGGAAAGAGGCCGAACCACACACTCTACAATCAAGCAATCAAAATCGCAACCGATGATGATAACAGGGTCTGTAGTGTTTCTAGACTGAACAATACAGGAAAATTGATGCGTGACTGCTCATTAATAGTCTGGGACGAAGCTACCATGTCAAACAAAACGTCTGTGGAAGCACTGGATAGGACAATGCGCGATTTGCGCAACAAAAATTCACCTATGGGTGGATGAACAATTCTGTTCTCAGGAGATTTCCGTCAAATCCTACCAGTTGTGACTCGAGGAACACGTGCTGACGAAATAAATGCTTCGCTAAAAAGATCCCACCTTTGGTCGCATGTCAATAAATTAGATCTTAAAACTAATATGAGGGTTTCGTCATCTTCACGTGAGAACATGCTATTTCCAGAGATGCTGCTAAAAGTTGGCAATGGAGAATTAACACAAAGTGAGGGAAGGATTAACCTAGAAAACCTTTGTGTTTTGATAGACAACGTCCAAGAGTTAGTCAACAATGTCTATCCTGACATTGATAACATAAGTTATAAGACAATATCTTGGTTTAAAGAAAGAGCTATTCTGTCACCAACTAACGAACAAGTAGATAAAGTAAATAACTTGATTATTTCAAAGATTGATGCGCCGACGAAAATATACTACTCGGTCGATACTGTTCTCGATTTGGAAGAAGCTGTTCAATTTCCTACAGAATTTCTAAATTCTTTGAACCCGTCTGGGCTCCCTCCTCACAAAATGGAGCTGAAAATAGGTTGTCCTGTTATTTTATTAAGAAACCTAAGTCCACCTAAACTTTGCAATGGCACGCGTTTGCTGGTAAAATCACTGCAAACTTTCATAATAGAGTGCACAATACTCACAGGATGTGGTACCGGAGAAAATGTATTGATTCCCCGAATCCCTCTGATACCATCGGATCTACCATTCCAATTTAAACGCTTACAATTTCCGGTAAAGACATGTTTTGCAATGACCATTAATAAATCTCAGGGTCAAACCTTCAACGTTGCAGGCTTAGATTTGAGTGTTGACTGTTTTTCACATGACCAACTGTATGTCGCTCTTTCAAGAGTAACCTCTAAAGAAAACATGTGTGTATTGTCTAATGACAAGAAGGCTATGAACGTTGTATATAAAGACATTCTGTAATATAGTAATTGTTGTAAAAATAAAATAAATACATATGTAAAAATGCAAAAAGTTAATATGCAAAAATGTAGGGTATGAATTTAGACATCCCAAAGATAGCAGGAAATCTTCATGCTATAAAGAAAGGGGAATTGTCTTACTCCAAATTTAACGCGTGCGGGCCACGGGCAGTAATGAATAAGCCAAAACTACTGGATCGATTTTAATCATTTTTTCAGTGAGTGACATAGGGTATATATTTTATACCCGTGCGAAGCTGGGCGGGTTGCTAGTATCTTACATATAAAATAAAGTCAACTTTTTGTGTGTGTTCGCTAACCGGCCGTGTCTTTGCACCGAATTAAACCAAACTTACACACATTGTTAAGTGGGTATTGAAGATGGTTTACCTATAGTTTGGATGACTATTGGTGGATAGGGCTCGAGATATAGGTCAAAACGTGGACCCGGGTAACCTTCGGATGTGTATGTACTATATTTGTATCAAACGGAAGCTGTTGGTGAATGCTTTAGTTCAGAGTATTTTTCATGCCGCTCCGTGACTAGGATCTCGAGATAGAGACCAAAACGTGGACCCTAGAATGTGTTTGTACAATATGGATATCAAATTGAAGCTGTTAGTACAGAGTATTTTTCATGCCGCTCCGTGACTGGGGTCTCGAGATATAGGTCAAAACGTGGACCCGGGTAACCTTTGGTTGTGTATGTACAATATGGATATCAAATGGAAGCTGTTGGTGAATGCTTTAGTTCAGAGTATTTTTCATGCCGCTCCGTGGCTAGGGTCAAATCCTACCAGTTGTGACTCGAGGAACACGTGCTGACGAAATAAATGCTTCGCTAAAAAGATCCCACCTTTGGTCGCATGTCAATAAATTAGATCTTAAAACTAATATGAGGGTTTCGTCATCTTCACGTGAGAACAGGCTATTTCCAGAGATGCTGCTAAAAGTTGGCAATGGAGAATTAACACAAAGTGAGGGAAGGATTAACCTAGAAAACCTTTGTGTTTTGATAGACAACGTCCAAGAGTTAGTCAACAATGTCTATCCTGACATTGATAACATAAGTTATAAGACAATATCTTGGTTTAAAGAAAGAGCTATTCTGTCAGCAACTAACGAACAAGTAGATAAAGTAAATAACTTGATTATTTCAAAGATTGATGCGCCGACGAAAATATACTACTCGGTCGATACTGTTCTCGATTTGGAAGAAGCTGTTCAATTTCCTACAGAATTTCTAAATTCTTTGAACCCGTCTGGGCTCCCTCCTCACAAAATGGAGCTGAAAATAGGTTGTCCTGTTATTTTATTAAGAAACCTAAGTCCACCTAAACTTTGCAATGGCACGCGTTTGCTGGTAAAATCACTGCAAACTTTCATAATAGAGTGCACAATACTCACAGGATGTGGTACCGGAGAAGATGTATTGATTCCCCGAATCCCTCTGATACCATCGGATCTACCATTCCAATTTAAACGCTTACAATTTCCGGTAAAGACATCTTTTGCAATGACCATTAATAAATCTCAGGGTCAAACATTCAACGTTGCAGGCTTAGATTTGAGTGTTGACTGTTTTTCTTATGACCAACTGTATGTCGCTCTTTCAAGAGTAACCTCTAGAGAAAACATGTGTGTATTGTCTAATGACAAGAAAGCTATGAACGTTGTATATAAAGACATTCTGTAATATAGTAATTGTTGTAAAAATAAAATAAATACATATGTAAAAATGCAAAAAGTTAATATGCAAAAATGTAGGGTATGAATTTAGACATCCCAAAGATAGCAGGAAATCTTCATGCTATAAAGAAAGGGGAATTGTCTTACTCCAAATTTAACGCGTGCGGGCCACGGGCAGTAATGAATAAGCCAAAACTACTGGATCGATTTTAATCATTTTTTCAGTGAGTGACATAGGGTATATATTTTATACCCGTGCGAAGCTGGGCGGGTTGCTAGTATCTTATGTATCGTCCCCTTAGTATAACAATAGCCTATGTGCTCATAGGCTATTATTCGTTTATTGAATTTTTGGATTCTCCATCGTCGATTTTAGATGTGGTCAAAATTTTGTCAAATTCTAGTTCAAAAAGTGGGTCAAAACGTCAGTCAAAAAATAATAAATATTTACAGATATAACGAGATTTGAGTGAGAGCTACTTTCGACAAAAAGTTTGAAATTCATTTTCTCAAAACATCAAAAAATTTATAGGCTATTTTAATACTAAGGGGACGATATAAAATAAAGTCAACTTTTTGTGTGTGTTCGCTAACCGGCCGTGTCTTTGCACCGAATTAAACCAAACTTACACACATTGTTAAGTGGGTATTGAAGATGGTTTACCTATAGTTTGGATGCCTATTGGTGGATAGGGCTCGAGATATAGGTCAAAACGTGGACCCGGGTAACCTTCGGATGTGTATGTACTATATTTGTATCAAACGGAAGCTGTTGGTGAATGCTTTAGTTAAGAGTATTTCCATCCGCTCTGTGACTAGGGTCTCGAGATAGAGACCAAAACGTGGACCCTAGAATGTGTTTGTACAATATGGATGTTAAATTGAAGCTGTTGGTGAATGCTTTAGTTCAGAGTATTTTTCATGCCGCTCCGTGACTAGGGTCTCGAGATAGAGACCAACGCGTGGACCCTAGAATGTGTTTGTACAATATGGATATCAAATTGAAGCTGTTGGTGAATGCTTTAATACAGAGTATTTTTCATGCCGGTCCGTGACTAGGGTCTCGAGATAGAGACCAAAACGTGGACCCTAGAATGTGTTTGTACAATATGGATATCAAATTGAAGCTGTTAGTACAGAGTATTTTTCATGCCGCTCCGTGACTGGGGTCTCGAGATATAGGTCAAAACGTGGACCCGGGTAACCTTTGGTTGCGTATGTACAATATGGGTATCAAATGAAAGCTGTTTATAAGTGCTTTAATACGGGGTCATTTTCATACCTATTGATGACTAGGGTCTCGAAATATATGCCAAAACCTGGACCCGCCGTGTCTTTGCACCGAGTTAAACCAAACTTACACACATTGTTAAGGAGGTATTGAAGATGGTTTCCGTATAGTTTGGATACCTATTGGTGGATAGGGCTCGATATATAGGTCAAAACGTGGACCCGGGTAACCTTCGGATGTGTATGTACAATATGGGTATCAAATGGAAGCTGTTGGTGAATGCTTTAGTTAAGAGTATTTCCATCCGCTCTGTGACTAGGGTCTCGAGATAGAGACCAAAACGTGGACCCTAGAATGTGTTTGTACAATATGGATGTTAAATTGAAGCTGTTGGTGAATGCTTTAGTTCAGAGTATTTTTCATGCCGCTCCGTGACTAGGGTCTCGAGATAGAGACCAACGCGTGGACCCTAGAATGTGTTTGTACAATATGGATATCAAATTGAAGCTGTTGGTGAATGCTTTAGTTCAGAGTATTTTTCATGCCGCTCCGTGACTAGGGTCTCGAGATAGAGACCAAAACGTGGACCCTAGAATGTGTTTGTACAATATGGATATCAAATTGAAGCTGTTAGTACAGAGTATTTTTCATGCCGCTCCGTGACTGGGGTCTCGAGATATAGGTCAAAACGTGGACCCGGGTAACCTTTGGTTGTGTATGTACAATATGGGTATCAAATGAAAGCTGTTGATAAGTGCTTTAATACGGGGTCATTTTCATACCTATTGATGACTAGGGTCTCGAAATATATGCCAAAACGTGGACCCGCCGTGTCTTAGCACCGAATTAAACCAAACTTACACACATTGTTAAGTAGGTATTGAAGATGGTTTCCGTATAGTTGGGATACCTATTGGTATATAGGTCAAAACGTGGACCCGGGTAACCTTTGGAAGAGTATGTACAATATGGGTATCAAATGAAAGCTGTTGGTGAATGCTTTAGTACAAAGTATTTTTCATGCTGCTCCGTGACTGGGGTCTCGAGACATAGGTCAAAACGTGGACCCGGGTAACGTTTGGTTGTGTATGTACAATATGGGTATCAAATGAAAGCTGTTCATAAGTGCTTTAATATGGTGTAATTTTCATACCTACCTTCCTTTCTGGTAGAATTTTCGGGCGGAATAAAAGTTAGTAGACAAAAAATAAAATTGAACTTAGTCAATCGGCTTATATCAATAAAGTCTTGGAAAAATTTGGCATGAATGGTTGTAATCCAGTTAATACTCCACTTTCAAGTAAATTGGACTATGAAAGTTTAAATTCAGGTGAAATATATAAAGTTGGAATTTGTTGGAATACAAAGAAACACAACTCGATTGCGGCATCGTCGACTGAAGCTGAGCACACTAAAATAGAATAGATATGGTTTAGAACAGAAAAGATATGGTTTTCATATTATTTATTTCTTTATTCTTTATTCAAGCGCTCTGGCATAAACAATATTTTTTGTTTTTCCATTTGTTTTTGAGTAAATATAAAATATAAATTGAAAATCAGGAAAACAGAAGATTGTTTTTAAATTTCAAATCAACGCAAAAGAATAACTAAGAAACAATCGTCTTTTTTCCTGATCATCCATGAATTTTTCGTGTGCCCAGCGAAGCGGGCCGGGTTTGCTAGTAAAACATATAAATTGAAACGAAAAATTCATGGATGATCAGGAAAAAAGACGATTGTTTCTTAGTTATTCATATGCGTTGATTTGAAATTTAAAAACAATCTTCTTTTTTCCTGATTTTCAATTTATATTTTATATTTACTCAATTTACTCAAAAACAAATAGAAAAACAAAAAATATTGTTTATGCCAAAGCGCTTGAATAAAGAATAAAGAAATAAATAATATGAAAATCATATATTTTCTGTTCTAAACCATATCTATTCTATTTTAGTGTGCCCAGCGAAGGGGGCCGGGTTTGCTAGTTATTATATAAGACCAAAAGCGTTTACCTTAATTGTACAATATCCACATGTTTATACGTTAAAATTATTATATCATAAGTGCTTTTGATCACTTTACTATATCCCGTTCAATAATATACATGCACATATGTGGTTGTTTTGGTTAGGAAACAAAAAATATGCCACGCGGAAAAGATTTGTCTAATTTGATCAGGGACACATTTTATCATGGAGAGAGATTTTGGCCTGCTTCAAAACTAAAACGAAACAAAACTGTGATTTTACATTAAACCTAAGTTGCACCTTGCATAACGTTTGCAAAAAAGTACCGATTTTGAGAAAATGAATGGGAAACAGTAATTTGTTCCGATAAAAAATATTCAATTTGGAGGGACCAGATCTTTTCCAAATGTATTGGCATGATGAACGGAAGAAAAAGGAGGATAGGATAGCTCGCAATTTCGGAGGCGGTTCTGTCATAGTTTGGGCAGCCATTAGTGTCAAAGGCAAAACGCCTTTATGTTTAATATCCATAAAAATTAATAGTGTCAAGTACTATACATACAAGGTGAAATCCAAAATAAACAAGACTGAGCTGAAATAGAAACGACAGGAGCTTTGTTCTGATAACTTCGACGATTCTTTCTCACCACCTATTGATCACGCTACAACAACGTCTATTGATATCCCAACCACATTCCCACACATTTCAAATCTGTTGTTACACCTCAACAATCCCCCCGCTACCTTTTTACCTACAGTTATCCAAACACAAAATAGATCATACGAATTTTTCAGTGGAATTTAAAGGGTATATACAACAACTACATTGGTTTAAATCTACTAACGGGGGCTATTAAAAAACCTCTTTATCCTCAACGACCTAACCCCAATCCACTTTTCCGCCAACAATTCTTTCACTCACGTAAGTGTTGCCTTTTCTCCAGCATCCATAGTTCCTAAACTCTCTTTAAACACATTAAATGCTCTCCGCAATAGCTACCATTCCCCCATTATAACTACCCTCACTACCCCTAACACATATATCTTCAAACCGAAACCTAAATTTCTTACGAAAAAAGATGATTGGCCCAAAAACTGTTCTCTAGTTACCACGTTAGCAAGTGCAAAAGCCATATCCAAAAATTTAAATGCCGGAGCTTAAAAAAAAGGGTAGAGCGGTTCGCTACCCACATACCCATACTCGTACCACAATCAAACACTAGAAAATTCAAAAACTTCCGTATTGAATGAATTTACTAGCTTTTTTAAGAAACACAAAGCAGTCACTTTGGAGCACGTTTAAACACAATAGAGCAACAGGGAATTTAATCAAGTAAAAAAGCTTACCCAAATTTTAGAAGAGAGTTAAAGTCTGCAAGAAATCAATCGTTTAAAAAACTCACAGGTAGCATAAAACCCATTTCAAAATATGGTGTGACATAAAAGCCCTCTCAGGAGGAAATAAATGAAATAGAATCGACTTTATTCACTTTGCACAAGGACGTGTATACCATTCCCAAAACATTGCGTAAAAATTTGCGCCTACATGGTCAAACAGCTCCAACTTCCACAGTAATTTCACTACTCTGTCAAAAAAATGCATTTCTGATTCGTATCACAATCCCACATCATATCCTGGAATGTGACTGGAAAAACACCTGGTTCAGACAAAATATCATATCCCCTGCTAAAAACCTCTCCCATACATTGAAATCTAGGCTTGTAATTCTATATAATAGTACACTAGACCAAAGCGTATTTCCTCAAAACTAGAAAAATCCACTGCCATCCCTTCCCAAAACATAATAAATTAAAGTCCTCTGTCCAAATTTGAAACCTATATCCCTAATGCCCTGTATGTCAAAGTTTCTTGAAAAAATTTGTTCCAAGAAGATATTGAAGTATGCCAAATAAAAATAATTGATAACTCGCAACCAATTCGCATTTCAACCGCGTTTGGGTGTTATCGATCGAGCCCACGTCGTACTACAGGAATTAAAGAAATGAGAATAAAATTCACACTTTTATCAAAGTATTTCTTTCTAACCGAAAATTATCTTAGTGAAAACAATCAGAACTCCCCTTTTTATTATAGCGTTTAATTAGCTCAGCTACTTATTATCCTTCAATCCATATGTATACCATTTAATTTACGGTGACGATGTTTGTCAACTTTTAACGACTTGACCTTAGGTCCTTACTGGGATCCTAATCGATATTACCGACAAGAGTAAGACATCAGGAACTCAAATTTCCGCAAATAAAAGCGCAACCTGCAACATTTGCAAAAAAGAAAGTGTCCCTTCCCTAGCCCCTAACCCCATTATTGATAATACACAAATCCCACATACTAACTCATTAAGAAAACACGGTATAATTCTTTATAAAAAGCTCACTTATGAAGACCATTTCAAACATCTTAGAATAAGCTTACTCACAACAAGAGCAAGCTTACAACAAGATGTATTTATATACACGCGCCTTTCCTACATCTCCTGCTAAAACAGTGTTAACCGAAGCAGGCCTACCAGACATCCACCACAGAACAACACAATAACGCTTACTTATTAAATCCCTCATTGTAAAAACAAACTCCTGTTTGATGCAGTGAAAGCACCACATATGCATGAAACAAGCCATCAGCAATCATGAGAAGCATGGCACTTGTTAATCAATTCGATATAATAACAACGCTACAGTTAATAAAGGAGAGCACTCATCCGCAGTGGCTGACGCTAAAATCTTCCAACGTAGATAGTCGTACAATCATCGAAAACCAAAAAGCAACGCTGACCAATACTTTCAGCTATTCAACGACGCTATTATAAACCAGAGTGAGGAATCATATACACCGATTGCCCAAAACCAGACACCCACACAACGTTAGCAGTGACAAATGAAATAGTATGCAGTAAGTGAAAGTAAATAATATGCAGTAATAGTAAGTGGACAATTGACGCACTATTGAACACCAACAATAATACGGAGTTGATAAATCGTATAAGAGAAGTTTTGCACCAACATAGAAACACAATCAAAATCATGTGGAACCTTGGTCATAAAAAAAAATTATTAACGCGTACACTTCTGTTAGATGTTTGGCGTGCATCTTGATGTTGTTCCATAAATGGATAGACCTACAGTTTTAAGCCGACTCCGAACGGCAAACGGTTTTTATGAGGAGTTTTTCATAGCAGAAGTACACCCGGAGGTTTGCCATTGCCTACCGAAGGGCGATCGCTATTAGAAAAAACTTTTTCTATTATTTGATAAAGCCTGTACACAACATGCATTAGAAGCTAAGTTTTTCCTGTGAAATGGAAACAACAGCGACTAGTCCTACTGCCGAAGCCTGAAAACCTTCCGGCAAAGTGCTAGAAGAAATAATCTGTTACCGCCATACAGGTCTGTCAGCTCGCTTATACGGCTTCAGAAAGCATCGCAATGCAGTAGATGCAATAATAGAAGTATGCGAAGTATGCGGAGTATGAATGTGCCGAACTATCTGATAAAGTTAATTGCTTCATACTTTGATAACAGAACCCTTTGGTATAATACAGACGGGGAGGAGTTCCTCAAGGCACTGTACTAGGCCCTTCCCTGTGAAATATCAGGTATGATGGAGTGCTACGCGTTGAACAGCACGAACAAACAAGCATTGTTGGGTATGCAGATAACCTAGCTGTGGTACTCGTAGGGAAAAGGCTAAAAGAGGTCTCATGAATGGTAGAGGACACCATCAATAAAATTAAGCAATGGTTACAATCGTCTGGGCTAAG
Organism: Anastrepha obliqua; assembly: GCF_027943255.1. Taxonomy (NCBI): domain Eukaryota; kingdom Metazoa; phylum Arthropoda; class Insecta; order Diptera; family Tephritidae; genus Anastrepha; species Anastrepha obliqua. Next base: position 51,459,090 of record NC_072897.1, on the reverse strand, counting down.
ACTAGGCGAGGTGAAATATCCCAGCTGCTTGAGACAGGCTAAATGGGTGTACAGATTACGCAATGTTAGAATCATTGGAGGCTACAAGACCATAGCAGGGGACATTTGTTTTTTTATTAACGCATCTTAAAGTATAAACAGAATAACGTTTAGAAAATACAACTAGTACTACTAAATAAAGATACTAACGAGCAATTTTTATTGAACATATATATTAAAAAAGGAAAAACTAAGATGCCTCAATATTCATAAATTCATTATGAATGTATAAATATTATATACAAGGTACAGCTGCTACTGGGTGCCCATCTGGTCTAAAACTGTTTTACGCTTGAGCCGCCGACGATGAGTATTTGGCTGAAGCAAAGCCAATACTTCAGCGTTGACATGTGTACTTAAACGTTGTCTGTGAGCCATGGCATACTTTTTCGCCACGTCAGTGACGAGTAGCATACCAAGATCACGATGGAGGTCGAGATTTTTCACATAGTATGGAGCATTGACGATGTTGCGCAACACTTTATTTTGGAATCGTTGGATAATAGTCATGCAAGTTTCGCTTGAGTATTCCTGAATGCCATGCGTCCAGACCGGTTTAAGAATTTGATTATATAGCAGTAGTTTGTTGTTCATTGACAGAATAGAGTGTCTACCAATAAGATAAAGAAGGCTTTTTGTTTTTAATTCCAGCTCTTCCCACTTTTTCTTGACATGCGCCTTCCAATGCAGTTTAGCATCAAAGGTTATTCCAAGATATTTTGCCTACGTTACGATACGAGTATACTGTATTACGCTGTTATGTAGACAAGATCACGATGGAGGTATACTGTATTTACGCTGTTTATGTAGACTGGCTTGTAAATTGTTTTTTTTTTTCAGACCGAATACAATGTGCACTGATTTTGAATTATTTAGTTTGATACGCCATTCTTTTGCCCATGTTGCAATAGAACTCACCGATGATTGCAATTTCGTCGTTGTAGTCTCGATTAATTCTCCAACTGCTAGGATAGCCGTCTCATCTGCAAAGGTTGCGGTAACGTGGTGCTCGTGAACCGGTAAGTCATACGTATACAAGAGATACAGGAGAGGGCTTAGGATGCTTCCTTGAGGTACCCCCGCGCTTGCTTTTTGTAATGAAGAATAGGCGTTGTCAAGTCTGACACGAAAGTTTCTGCCATCAAGGTAGGAAGAAAGGATTTCGCAATAATTCCTGGGCAAAATCAATTTTAGTTTGTGGTTAGTAAGATATCGATTGAAATTATCATTTTTGAAGGTATGAATTTGAACGTGTAGTTGTTTTGTTGTTTGGTTGAATTTCAATTTGTCCTCAGGACATCTGGTTTGCTGCCAACGACGTTTATGTTTTAGTTTTTTATTTATCAGCAACTTGATATATGATGGGTAGTTTTTCTTATTTTCTTGTTGGGGCGTACTGTTCCATGCTGCGTTTTCAGTTATTTGCGAGAATTGAAGCACGACATCATCAAGATCATCAATGGTCACGATACGGTCGGTGTCTACCACTACAGCTTGTAATTGCAGTTGGAAGTACTGCCAGTCGGTGAAGTTATTATTTCATTATTATTTACTATTTAGTATTTATTTAGTACCACATTTCCTGATATTTCGAAAAAAGGATCGGTAAGTGGTCAGAGTTCAGATCAAAGTCTTCGGAAATAGAAAGATGATTTGCGGGAATATTTTTGAAGACAAAAAAGTCAATGAAATCAGGTACTTTGTTGGAGTCTGAAGGCCAATATGTTGGCTTGCCAGTTGAAATTATTTCGCAACCTCTTTGTCATACGTCTTTCAACATTTCGTGACCTTTTGTCGTTGTAAGCCTGGACCCCCAATGTGCTTAGCGTTGAAATCGCCTCCTATAATAAAACGTCCTTTGTATCTTTCGATGAGAGATACATAATCTTCAGATTTTAGTTGGTGTCTGGGTGGGCTTTATAAAGCTGTTAGTAATATTTGTTGCTCGAAGGCCTCGACAGAAACGCAAGTTGTTTGAAATTCGTCGGCGCTGAGTTGGTCTTCCAAGTGGTGAGTTACATTATTTTTTATGAGAACGGCGCTGCCACCTCTTGCACAATTGTTGGGGTGAATAGTATGGTGTAGGGAATAATGTTTAAAATTCAAATATGAATGTCTTGTGAAGTGTGTTTCCGCTTTTAGGCAAACGTCAATTTGGTCGTTGTTTAACAGAACTTCTATTTGCAGTGTTTGGTGTTTAGCTAGACCGTTGGCATTCCATAATATTATTTTTAGTGTTTTGTTCATAGTCAAAAAATTGCATGTTTTGTTTAAGGGCACACAAGCGTTGTTCAATTGATTTGAAGATTTGGCCTTATTCATTTAATTTGCTTAATATAGCTGAAAGGGGATTTTGCACAATAAGTTCGTTCGGTAATGAATTTTTGGTAATTTGTGCGTATGTAGCCGGTTTATTTATTATAGGGATTTTTGTTGGATTATTTGTAAGGCTTGTAGTAGCCCGTTTTGGGATTGTGTGTTTTTTGTTTGTACTGTTTACTGGTTTTGAATGTTGGGATCGCTTTTTCGTTCTAATTTTTTGGAGTTCTTTCGCCACTATACAGCCTCTGTAATTTGCAGGGTGGGACTCTCCGCAGTTACAACACTTTGGGCTTTCTAGTTCAGTTTTTTTGCTATCAATTGTTGCATGCTTCCCTGCACACTTGACGCATCGTGAGGGTTTCCCGCAAAAGTTTTTAGTATGGCCAAAATATTGGCATTTTTTACACTGCGGTATCAGATTTGTAGATTTAACAGGTTCAACTTTTACTATGGTATTCAATATATTTTTAATTCCGTAAATTTTTTTCACATCTTCAGACGGATCGAAAGAGATGAGAAACATTTCAAGTGATTCCTTTGTTTTCCCATTGAGTTTGTTTATGGCGCTTAAAGCATTTAGCCCTTGTGATTTTAAGTCATTCACTATAAAATCACTGTCTCAGGAATGGTGAAGATTTTTAACCATTACCTTGATAGGTCTATTTTGCTTATTCTCATAGCTGTGCCAAGGAATATTTTCATTTGACAATAATTTTGTTTGTTTTGGGGGTGAAGTGTAAGTTGCTTCTTGGGGGAATGCACACAGAGGCGTATGGCAGTTGCGCTAGTAGCCTAAAGATCGACCATTGTGCTTGAATGCCACTCCTGCACGAGGTGCCCCTGCTTTTAACTAAAAATGGCGGATCTAGAGAGGCAAAACTCGAAAGAACCCGTAATCCTAGGTGTAATTCAAACCGCGCTTATAGGATGAATGGACGTAGTGTGTCTTATAACGGTGATCTCTAGATATCGGGCACCCTCTGGTTGTTATTAGCCTTACCGCGACACCGGGGCACTGTCGTGGCTCGACCTTCCCTTCCCCTTTACTCGCGGGAACACATGGCAGAGTCAAACAATAATTAATTAAAAAGGGCAGGAGTGCCTAATATAAACCAGGTCGATAACGACCTTTCGGTAAACAATGCCGAACTACCAACAACATCGCAGGCAGCTAAGGGCAACCAATGCCTTCCAACTGCCAGCGATATCAAGGATATGGAAGTTGACGACATGGCCCTGGAGCCAGATGGCAAAGCTTCTTCAATATACCCAGAGGAAGAGGAGAAACTAGTAGCTTCTCCCACTCGTGACTCAGGAAGAAAGGATGAAAACAAGGTGCGGCTGTGTGGTGCCGCCAGAAAGCGTCTGAAGTGCTTCCTGAGAAAGGGTCACAGCATTGACGAGGCAAGAGAGCTGGCTCAAAAACCAGCTGATCTAAAGCGACAACGCTCCAGTAGCACCACGCCAAAGCAAAGCTCCCCTAAGCGTGCCAATTTACAGGGGAGCTCTAGCGTTGGAAGAAAGGCAGACGAGACTACCGAAACGGAAGGACCAAAGGCAGCAGTGCCTGAAGTTGGGAATAATACCTCCTGACTATCCAACTAGAATATGGTCGACGGAAAAACTAACGGCCATACAACATGCTATCCTGGAGGCTATAAGGAAAAAGCAGACTGGTGCTTCAAAGCCCAAATTTATTAGCTGCACCTTTCGCCGAGGATACATAGTTATCCCATGCGGCTGCAATGATACGGCTAGTTGGCTAAAGGAAGCAGTTCCTAAGCTGAAGCCGTGGAAAGATGCACAGCTGAAGATTGTACAGGAGGCAGATATACCGCGCCCACAAATCTTCCTTGGTCACTTTCCAGAATTGGACAGCACCTCAACTGACTACATTATTAGCCTCCTTGATGGCCAAACGAGGACCTCAACACGAATGACTGGCGGGTGCTCAACAGAGTGGATGTAGCTTTCATTCAAGAACCATGGGTACGTAAAGGAGTCGTTCTGGGACTCCAGAGCGTAAACGGTAAGTTGATATATGCTGCTAACAAAGACCGTCCCAGAGCAACGTTGATAATAAATAATCAACTAACCTTTATCCCAAGTTCACAGTTTATTACAGAAGACCAGGTGGCGATTTGTGTAAAAGTGCCAACGAGCAAAGGTGAACATGGGGTAGTACTTGCTTCCGCTTACCTTCCAGGAGATGAGGTTACTGCTCCAACAAGGGAGGTTATAGCCCTGGTGGAATACTGTCAACAAAAACGTCTCCGGTGGATCCTCTGCTGTGATGCAAATGCACACCACACAGCGTGGGGGAGCACAAACATAAATCCAAGAGGTGAGTACCTTCTTGAATTTCTACTTAGGTATAATATATCTATCCCAAATCGAGGCAACGAACCGACTTTCATTAATGCAACCAGGGGAGAAGTCCTTGACATCACTCTCTCTAGTCATAATGCTTTGTCCGAAGTCTCAAATTGGCAGACATATTAGATTTGACATAGGTGCGACCAAACCACAAATGACAATTTACAGAAACCCCAGAAAAACTAATTGGGACTACTTTCACTTTTGTTTAGAACAAAGTGTTAACTGCTCTACACAAGCTGGAAGCTACACAAGGAATCCAGAGGAAACCAGTCAACTTCTGCTGGACACTCACTTCCCTGAATCACTTGTGCTAGACGAGATCTCTGTGCCGGCAGAAACTACTACATCTGCGAGTGCTGAGAACTTAAAACTAGCAAACAAGCTATTCCATGAAAAGCGGGTACAATGGGCAATATCAACATTCAGCCCATATAAATCTCCTGGACCTGATGGGATATTCCCCTGTCTTTTACAGCAGGGTGCTCACCACATTATCCCTGATTTGACCAGACTAAACAAAGCAAGCTTACTGCTAGGATATTTACCTACAAAATGGGCTGAGGTTAAGGTTGTATTTATTCCAAAGGTAGGGAAAAAACCCGAACAACTACCTAAATCATACAGACCAATTAGTCTCAGCTCATTTTTCCTTAAAACAATGGAAAAGATAGTTGATCAGTATATTAGGGAAAACAATCTAGCTAACTTCTCACTGCATCGACTTCAATTTGCCTATCAACAGGGAAAAACTGAGACTGCAATACACAGCCTGGTAACAGTTATTGAAAAGGCTATTGAGTCAAAACAGATAGCTCTGTGTGCATTTATTGATATATCAGAGGCTTTTGATAACACTTCCTATGATGCAATCTATAATGACCTATATCTCAAGGAGGTACCTGAACCCATCACTAGATGGATAACACTGTGTGACAAAAAAAAATTAAATATACTTTTATGGAGACCTAGCACAACTTGTGGCTATAGAAAAACTAAACAAAATGGTATAGGAGAAATTTCCAATACACCCCCAAAATCTCATTTTATGGCCATAAAACCGTTTTTCAGTAGGTTGATGTGAAGAATCACTCCTAACTTTGCCAATTTCCATCCGATTTCGAATTTGTTTTTTTAGTTCGAAAGAACAAAAACAAGCCTTTTTGACAGTGTGTTGACAATTTTTCTGAAATGACAACTGACGAGATTGTAGGCGGAAGTATTTGGATTTTTTTAATTTTTTCTCTATTTTTTCAACTTTGACATAATTAACACACTTTTATTAGGTCGGGTTGTATGTATGTATGTATGTATGTATGTATGTATGTATGTAACGGAATCTTTGAGCTTAATTTTCACTGGCTTCTAAACATCTGATCGACTTGAAATTTTGCACACCTATCAAGGACCGATGACAATGCAATAATTTGATAAAAGTTTTCCATTGTCCTTATTGGGATTGCCAGGATTAATATTTTCTTTTTTTACCTGTGGGCAAAAAGTAGGATGAATTTGAATCTTTGAATCTTCTTTTAACACACTTTTATTAGGTCGGGTTGGTTGTATGTATTTATGTATGTATGTATGTATGTATGTATGTATGTATGTAACGGAATCTTTGAGCTTAATTTTCACTGGCTTCTAAACATCTGATCGACTTGAAATTTTGCACACCTATCAAGGACCGATGACAATGCAATAATTTGATAAAAGTTTTCCATTATCCTTATTGGGATTGCCAGGACTAATATTTTCTTTTTTTACCTGTGGGCAAAAAGTAAGGTGAATTTGAATATTTGAATCTTTTTTAACACACTTTTATTAGGTCGGGTTGTATGTATGTATGTATGTATGTATGTATGTATGTAACGGAATCTTTGAGGACCGATGACAATGCAATAATTTGATAAAAGTTTTCCATTATCCTTATTGGGATTGCCAGGATTAATATTTTCTTTTTTTACCTGTGGGCAAAAAGTAAGGTGAATTTGAATCTTTGAATCTTTTTTAACACACTTTTATTAGGTTTGGTTGTATGTATGTATGTATGTAACGGAATCTTTGAGCTTAATTTTCACTGGCTTCTAAACATCTGATCGACTTGAAATTTTGCACACCTATCAAGGACCGATGACAATGCAATAATTTGATAAAAGTTTTCCATTATCCTTATTGGGATTGCCAGGATTAATATTTTCTTTTTTTACCTGTGGGCAAAAATTAAGGTGAATTTGAATCTTTGAATCGTTTTTTTATTCTTGTAAATCAGTTTCATCCCCTTCAAAATATTGCCCTCTCGATGAAATACACTTATGCCAACGATTTTTCCAATCCCCGAAACATGCCAAATAGTCCAGTATAGACAATTGTGTGGTACCGTTGGCCTGCCTACCAAGCATGCCAACCATGTGTTGCTATGCAGAGGGGGGTTAGTTGGGCCAGACAACAATTGTTGTGTTTTGGTCTGCCTGCCTAACATGCTGTTGCCAAGCCAAGCGCAAGTAGTGATGACTGTTTGTTGTTATGCAGTGGGTTGTTTTGTGAGGTCAGGCGAGAGTCTTTCTATTTGCGCTGCCTGCCCAGCATGCTGTTGCTAAGGTAAGCGCAGGTAGTGATCATCATGTTTATTGGTGTTGGGCTGCATATCAAACTCGAGCATTGATGTTGATATGCTGTGATAATTTGTTGTTATTATAAAAGGCAACAATATCACAATGAATTTTGTTAGGCAGGTGGCGAGCATATTGCGGCTGTTGGCAATGGGGTTTTTGTAGGAAAGTGATCACATCATACTAGTCTGTTGTCAGGCTGCATCGACTGAGCTTATATAATCTATGCAATACAGATTTCACGTGACAACTATTCGTGGGAATAAAAATGACGCTTGAAACTACAACGCAAAATAAGAGGAGATTGGCGGAAAAAAGAACACTTGAAACTGCAACACAAAGAAAGAGGAGATTAGCGAAAAAGAGACTAAAATTGAAAGAAAAATGTTCAGGATGGACGAATGACGAAATCGTCGAGAGGAAAACCACAAGGCGACTATATATGAAACAATATAGAGCCTCACAGTCAGAAGAGGACAGAGTTGCCCGATTACAGCAAATGAGGCAACATAACGCTGAATATCGAGCCTCACAGTCTGAAGAGGACAAAGCGGCTCGACTAAAGCACATGCGGCAACATAGCGCTAAATTACGAGCCTCACAGTCTGAAGAGGACAGAGCGGCTCGACTAAAGCACATGCGGCAACATAGCGCTGAATTACGAGCCTCACAGTCTGAAGAGGACAGAGCGGCCCGATTACAGCACATGCGGCAACATAGCGCTGAATATCGAGCCTCACAGTCTGAAGAGGACAGAGCGGCCCGACTACAGCACATGCGGCAACATAGCGCTGAACCACGAGCCTCACAGTCTGAAAAGGACAGAGCGGCTCGACTACAGCACATGCGGCAACATAGCGCTGAATATCGAGCCTCACAGTCTGAAGAGGACAGAGCGGCCCGACTACAGGACATGCGGCAACATAGCGCTGAACTACGAGGCTCACAGTCTGAAGAGGACAGAGCGGCTCGACTACAGCACATGCGGCAACATAGCGCTGAATATCGAGCCTCACAGTCTGAAGAGGACAGAGCGGCTCGACTACAGCACATGCGGCAACATAGCGCTGAACTACGAGCTTCACAGTCTGAAGAGGACAGAGCGGCTCACAGTCAGAAAGAGACAGATTAATTCGTTTGCTGCAAATGCGTCAACGAAACGCAGAGGCGAGGAGATTAAATAGAGCCAGCATAACCGGCTTCATGCAGTCAATTAACATGTTTTGTGACAAGATCTGTGAGATTTGCACTAAACGGTGCTATCAAAATCAGATCTCTAAGTGGATTGTAGACACCAAATCAGCACCATATTTGCCTAGCGAATTAAAACAAACAAATTGCTTGATGGTTTGTAAACGGTGTAAGACCCATTTGAGTTCAAAGAAAAATTTTGCACCGTCCAGATCTTATTGGAACAATTTGGACCCAGGATCCGTTCCAAATGTAATAGCGCAATTATCACACGCCGAACAACGGCTGATTTCACGCATTATTCCATTTGTAAAAGTTATCAAGCTAAGTGGCGTATTCGGGCAATATAGTTTTCGTGGCCAAGCGGTATTGTTCGCACAAGATGTTTTTGAGGTTACCGAAAACCTTGCAAACATGTTACCCAGAGCCGCAAATAATGCTGGAATAGTCGTCATTACTGAGCGTTTAGAGAATATTAGCATAACACGACAGTTTTCGATATCTAAACAAAAAGTATACGATGCACTCAATTGGCTAATTTTGAACAATCCACTTTACAAAGATGTTACAGTCGATCAGAACGTCGTTATTGAAGAAAATGATATATTAGAGTAGAAGATGCACCTGCTGAGATTGCTGTAGAGACCGATGATGAACCTACTGAGGATGCTAGTGCTTACATGAAAATTAGTGACTCTTCGAGAATCGTACGTGCATCATGGCATCAAAGCAACGATCTCATATTCACATCAAGATTCGCAGGAGTTCAATGTTGTGCGATGGCATTAGCTAACATTCTCCGGGCTAGCATTCTTTCACCACAACATTGGTCTACAAACATTCTTAATTTAAAAATGATAACAGGTGACCAAATCTATAGCAATATAAGATTTCAAACGGAGAGGAAATTTGCGGCGCATCCTATAGAAAATGATGGCTACCTATTAGTAAGAAACTTCACAGTCATCCAAGATGACTTGTTCGCATTCGGCAAAAGATTTCAGATCACTTTTGACGAAGAACCAGGTATATTTGGATGCTTGAATGACAAGTTAAATGAAAGAAATATTGGAAGTACTCTTCGCCAAGGTTTGGAGGATATGTTCATGGCATATAACGCAGGCATACTAATAACAGAGGGTTATTCATTTGGAGTAATGCATTATAATAACAAATATTACTTCAGCAACTCACATTCTTGTGGCCAAAAGGGAGCTAAAGCAAAGGGCAATAATGGAAAAGCTTGCGTTATTGAATGTGATAATTTGGACGAGTTCGTAAGGATATGTAAACGAACAACAGGCAGCAAAAATGTACAGTTTACTCTTGATTACATCAATGTTGAAGTCTTGGATATACATGATGGTTCTAAAGAGGTAGAAACACGTGAGAGTAGTGAGATGGTAGCAGCAGTATCCCAAATAATCACTTTTCAACAGAATTCAACTGATCAAACTATTCCACTGCAGACATCAATGATGGCACCGATTGATGTAATGCCTCCTAATGTCGAAGATGAAGTACAGGTCTCACGAAACCTTAATGAAATTACCCGCAAGACGAAAGATAACATCGTCAATGTGGGCCATGAACTTAAAGCAGAAGAATTTGCCTGGTACTTTCTGTTTCCCTATGGGAAGAATGGTTTCGCAGAACAGAGGCCTGTTAAAATTACAGCATTAGACTACTATCAGTCTAGAATTTTGGGAAGTGACACAAGATTCCAACGTAACGATTATCTTTTTTACGCTTTATCGTTCTTTGAATATTATCGAATCAAAAGCACGATATCAGCATGTGGCAAGAAAATTGTAAATCAAGAAGGTTCTGTTGAAGATGTCCACCTTTATCTCAAAAATTTGAGAGGTTCTGCAGCTTATTGGAGATCAGCTTTAAATGAACTATTGGCCCAAATTAGATGTATAGGAGCCCCAACCTATTTTGTGACATTTAGCTCAAATGATCTCCACTGGTTAGACCAACGAAAGGCTTTATTAATAGCCGACGGTAGACTTGATGTTGATCCAAGTACAATTGACATTTATGAGACCCAACGTCTTATCGAAAAGTACCCAGTGATTTTGAGTCGACATTTTATGATCAGAGTCAATGCTCTAATGAAATTCATTCAAAATAATGATGAAGTATTTGGAGGAAAAGTAAAAGACTTCTGGTGGCGTATTGAGTTTCAGAATCGTGGTAGTCCTCACCTCCATATGGTAGTTTGGATTGAGAATCATCCAGCATTTGATACAGAAGAAGGAATACTTCTACTTGATCGTAACTGCTGGTGTAAAATTCCAACAGAAGAAGAAGATCCAGAGCTCTTCGAGCTTGTGAAAAAATGTCAAATTCATCGGCATACACAAACTTGTACAAAGAATATTACCTCTCTAAGATGTCGACTCAATTTTCCACGTCAAGAATGTCATGAGACACGAATAATATCACATTCTTCAGACGATTTTCTCCGCAATGGGGGCAGAATTTCCTTACTTAAGCGTCGTAAAGAAGATGCTTGGGTAAATAATTACCACCCAGAGTTATTGAGACTGTGGACAGATAATATGGATATTCAACCGTGCGGATCGAACGAAGCGATAGCTTACTATATTGCAAAGTATCTGTCGAAAGCAGAACCAGAGGGTGTCGATGCTGGAATTGCACAGGCAATACAACAAATCCAACGCGAAGAGACTGACCTTTCACGCAAACTCTTCAAGATATCTATGAAGATTCTTCATGAACGACAAGTATCAGCTGCCGAATGTGCATATCGGCTTTGTCATATCCCATTACGAAACAGTTCGCGACATTGTGTCTTCCTAAACACAAGAAAGCCAGAACAGCGTTACAGAGTATTGCAATTCGATAGAAGCGGACACGCAATTGGTTACTACAGCAATATCTTTGAAAGATATGAAAAACGTCCATTACAACATCCTGACTACGATTTTACGAACATGAGCCTTATAGAGTTTGCTAAGTTGTTTGAACCACACTTTCCGAAAAAGTTAAGCGATACCGAGGAAAGTGTAGACCATGATGCCTATGAGGAACAAACAAATATGCGTCGCCCACTCATCACTCTGTTGGATAAAAGCAAAATGGTTGTGAGAAATGTTCCTGCAGTTGTCAGAGTGCCATATTTTATAGCAGCTTCGGATCCAGAAAACTTTTCCTACAGCTTACTTCTTCAATATATGCCTTATCGTTCGGAAACTGAAATACTTGAAGGCTTCGATAATGCCAAAGAAGCTTTTGTAGCTCGAGAGAGTCGTTTAAGGGAAACAAGTAGACATATGTGCCAACATCGAGAGCGGGACCAAAAGCTTGAAAATGCATTCAATCAGATACATGCTTTCGAAATTTTGGAGCAGCCAGAGATTATAGATCCTGAACTTGAAGAGGAAGAGTTACCAGAGAAAGAAATGAGCAATGATCAATTCCAAAGAGCGCAAAATGCGATGAATGTTGATCAAAGACAATTAGTTGTTCTTGTCACAGAGAGTATTAAGAAGCAACTCAATGGTGATATGAAACGGGAGAAAATTTTCGTAACTGGTGGAGCAGGCACCGGGAAAACATTCCTCTTTAATCTTTTGAAAAACCATGTCAACCGATGTTATGGAAAACCGGTGGTAAAAGTCGGTGCTCTCACTGGAGTTGCAGCACGGTTAATCGGTGGTACAACGCTACACCGGCTGTTAAAACTACCAGTACAAAAAGATGGAGTAATTGTAAGCATGCCACTTCTTACCGGTAATTATTTGAGAGGAATGCGTCAATTATGGCAAAATATTGAGTTTCTGTTCATAGATGAAATTTCTATGATACCCTATGAGATGCTTTGTATGATCGACTCTCGTTTGCGACAACTGAAAATCGCAGACGCTTGTTTTGGTGGCATAAACGTGATACTCTTTGGAGATCTAATGCAGTTACCACCTGTTAGAGGACATCAAGTTTTTCAACAACCAGATCATATGAAGCCAGCTACACATTTGTGGCGACAGTTCGGTCTGGTTGAACTTAAACAAAACATGCGTCAACAAGGAGACACAACATTTATAGATGTACTTAATGCCCTACGAGTTGGAGAAATGACGTCTAGACAACTTGAAATCCTTCTGGAAAAAGTTTCAACGGATGCGACTAATGAATTTTCGATTGAGAAAGCATTAAGAATTTACCCAACGAATGATCAAGTTGCTAGACACAATGAAAAAGTTCTCCAGAGTTTTGAGAATAAAGGAACAGTTATTTATACAATAAAAGCACAAGACCAACTTATTGATGCCACTCGTAATTTAGGTAACAAGGACTTAAATTCTGTGATACCTAATGATATTAATAAAACAGGAGGTCTTCCGAAAGAACTGAAAATATTCGTAGGGGCTAAAGTGATGTTGAGGTCGAACATTGACGTGTCAAAAGGTTTAGTGAATGGCAATATGGGTTTTATCACTGAAATCATCTGGCCAAATTTTCGCAGAGACCAACTATACGCGGAAGACATCCCGTCAGTCCGTATCGACTTCGGTTCTGATGGTGTGCACATGATTAAACCGATATCGATACAGTTCCCAGCGAAATATAGCTATGGAACTGCTGAGAGACGGATGTTGCGCTTAATCCTGAGTTGGACTTCGACCGTTCACAAGATGCAAGGTTGTACAGTTGATCATGCAGTCATTTATCTAGGCTCGCGACTGTTTGCTGCTGGACAGGCCTATGTAGCACTTAGTCGTGTAAGATCTTTAGACGGTATGCGGATCGAAGAACTTGATTGCTCTAAGCTAACTGGAAAAACTCCATGCAACAGTGAGGCTTTAAATGAAATGATTAGATTACGAAATGATTCGTAAGACATTTCAATACCACATGTCCACCATAAGACGGATTGATAAATCAAACTAAATACATAATAGTGTAAAAAACTAAAAAAGCACGTTGTTACTGCTAATCAAACTGAAAATTAGAAAATAAAAAATAGTCAAAAAAAAAAAAAACTAAAACACACGCTTTTATTGCTAATCGAACTAAAAAGTATATTAGAAAATAAAAAGTAGTTTAAAAAAACTAAAAAACACGCTTTTATTGCTAATCGAACTAAAAAGTAGAAAATAAATTTTAATGACAAAGGGACCTATAATGAAGTAATAGCAAATCGAACGGTCAGTCATAGTCAACTACCTCAGAACAGAATTATAACGAAAATTAAGATACAAATAGAGTAATTCAAATTAGAGTTAAAAGCGTGGGATGCTTGATATAGTAAATATTACAATCATTCTATTGGCAACTACCTATGTACAGAGGGTTATGAAAGTGAAGCAAAATGCATCCTACGCTTTTAACTCTAATTTGAATTACTCTATTTGTATCTTAATTTTCGTTATAATTCTGTTCTGAGGTAGTTGACTATGACTGATCGTTCGATTTGCTATTACTTCATTATAGGTCCCTTTGTCATTAAAATTTATTTTCTACTTTTTAGTTCGATTAGCAATAAAAGCGTGTTTTTTAGTTTTTTTAAACTACTTTTTATTTTTACGATATTATCCGATATTGAGGATTTTTTTTAGTACACTACTGTTATAGTAAATTTAATTTTGAGTCGAATGAGCTATATTTGACTGTAATTGAAATAAAATTAATAGAGTTGTGTGAGTTTTAAAATTATATTTTTTTTTTACTAATTTGGTATGTAGGCATCGAAGCATGAAAATGATAACAAGTGTCATTATAAACACATAATATTTATTGGAGTATTGTGCAGTGCAGCACTGTACGGTATGGTACGGTGCGGTACGGTGCAGTACACAACGGAACTGGTTCCAAACTTAAAAATGCATTGGAAACGGCCCTTTGGAGTTTAGTATGGTACGGTACACTTGTCATTCTCTTCATCAGTTTTGAATACTTCTCTGTAAGAAATTCGATCATCACCATTAATCTGAAGTCGTAATCACCTAAATTCCATTGTTTAAATCGAGAAGCGAGCGTTTCAGATTGTCTTCCCGATAGAAGTAAATCACGAGAAAGATCCTGAAAATCTGAATTTGATACAATGTATCGTTGAAGACTTAGAACCAGACGGAAAGTACTCTTCATCATCAGGTTTATTGTTATCAGTTTGATCATCATCAGCAATGAGTTGAACTTCCTTCAGTTCCTGCAGTTGAGTCAATCATATCGTCCAAGACTACGGGGTTCTTAACAGTTGCAACATCAACATACTTTATGTGCTTTCGAGCTTTATAATGATGACCGTTTACGTCCGTTTTATAAAAATAACAATCATCTGGTTTATGATAAGGCTGATGATCCACATCATCGGAGAATATTGAGAAATTCGACTTTTCTGGCAACGTTTTGATTTATATCTCTTGAAGTTCAATGAAACAAACAATAAAACTTTGACGTTTTAATAAGGTTAAATTATAATAACAAACTTCTTTTGTTAATCAATGTACAGTGTGAACTTTGGTACACTTGGGAGCTTTTTCATATTTCCATTGAAAAAAAAAGTGCTATAATATATTATGTCAGATATTTTCGTAAGTTCTAACCAGTTCTGTTGTATGCAGTACAGTGTACTCTTATGCATACATATATACTCCAATAAATATTACGTATCTACAATAACGCATCAAAACACGTCCTTATTCCCATTTAGCGTAAGTTATACCTACATACCAAATAAGTAAAAAAAAAATAAAATCTTAAAACCCACACAACTCTATTAATTTTTATTCAATTACAGTAAAATATAGCACATTCGACGCAAAATTAAATTTACTATAACAGTAGTGCACTAAAAAAAATCCTCAATATCGGATAATATCGTAAAAATTATGTCAAAGTTGAAAAAATAGTGAAAAAATAAAAAAATTCCGAATACTTCCGCCTACAGTCTCGTCAGTTGTCATTTCAAAAAAATTGTCAACACACTGTCAAAAAGGCTTGTTTTTGTTCTTTCGAACTAAAAAAACAAATTCGAAATCGGATGGAAATTGGCGAAGTTAGGAGTGATTCTCCACATCAACCTACTGAAAAACGGTTTTATGGCCATAAAACTAGATTTTGGGGGTGTATTGGAAATTTCTCCTATACCATTTTGTTTAGTTTTTCTATACCTACAAGTTGTACTAGGTCTCCATAAAAGTATAAAATCACTGTCGCACAGTGTAATATTCCTGCTGAAATCTAGGACGATCAGCACCGAACTAGGAGGAACAATCAAATCTGTCAAAGCCGCAAGAGGTTGCCCTCAAGGAGGCGTACTCTCTCCTCTTTTGTGGACTCTAGTCATAGATGAACTTCTCCACAAACTGAACCACCTAGGTTTTCACACTCAAGGCTACGCTGATGACCTAGTAGTTTATGTATACCATTGGCAGTTATTGGAGGCGGCCGCCGTAGCCGAATGGCTTGGTGCGTGACTACCATTTGGAATTCACAGAGAGAACGTAGGTTCGAATCTCGGTGAAGCACCAAAATTTAGAAAA
Source organism: Anastrepha obliqua (assembly GCF_027943255.1). Lineage (NCBI taxonomy): Eukaryota > Metazoa > Arthropoda > Insecta > Diptera > Tephritidae > Anastrepha > Anastrepha obliqua. The sequence goes on along the minus strand of NC_072897.1, from coordinate 51,443,039 downwards.
ACCTTTTTCTAATAGCGGTCGTCCCTCGGCAGGCAATGGCAAACCTCCGAGTGCATTTCTGCCATGAAAAAGCTCTTCTTCGTCAGTTTCATAAACTTCAAAACATGTTTTTTTGTTATGTTTATATCAGTTTTATTATCATCAGCACATATAGCAGATTTAAGTTTGCCATTTTCTAATTTAAGATGAGATATCTCATTTTGTAGAGCAGAGCGAAATTTTTCTAAGCAGGGGTAATAGCAGGTAGAGCCCCCTCGATATAAAGGAAAAAAAGACCCTGTCCATCATACATATACTGCTGACGAATGCCATGCTTTACACCTAAACAGGGAAATCACATTTGATAATGTGAACCCGACCAACCTACAGAAGACACCGAACATCAGTGCTATCAACAAATTCGTAAAACTGTGTAACATCTTAAAAATAAATAAATAATTGGCGCGTACACTTCTGTTAGGTGTTTGGCCGAGCTCTTCCTCCTATTTGTGGTGTGCGTCTTGATGTTGTTCCACAAATGGAGGGACCTACAGTTTCAAGCCGACTCCGAACAGCAGATATTTTTATGAGGAGCTTTTTCATGGCAGAAATACACTCGGAGGTTTGCCATTGCCTGCCGAGGGGCGACCGCTATTAGAAAACTGTTTTTATTAATTTTGCTTTCACCGAGATTCGAACCAACGATCTCTCTGTGAATTCCGAATGGTAATCACGCACCAACCCATTCAGCTACGGCGGCCGCCAATGTAACATCTTAGACATATTAATTAAAATTAAACTATGTAGATGTAAGATAGTTTGTAGTAACTCTTTACATATGTATTTTTTAATTTGTAGTAACATGAGCCGAAGGCCCTAGTATCCAGCACTTATCTTTAGTGAATTGATTATTCATAATTATTTCCCATGTAAATAAAATAAAAATAAAAAATATAAACTAACTGCAAGAATTTTATTTCTTTATTTTAAATATGATAACGTTCGTTTATACTTTTTTCGTTCTACAGATTTTACTTTTCCTAATAATTAATTTATGTTTCGTGAAATGTATGCTTATTTCAGGATATTTTTACAAAATTTATCATTAAAAGTTTAAATATTAAAAACATAAATTGTTAGCCCTAAACTGATAATAAAAATACAAGAAATTTATTTGATCTTATTATTTTTTCGTGTGGTGTATAGCCTAGACAGCTAATGAGATGATACGGTCACCAAAAGTTCGTTTCAATAAAGTGATGAAAAATTGCACAGTCTTGCTGGAACTTCAGTTTTTTAAACTTTGATCTCTACAGCCTTGTAATAATTTTACTCACTACAAATACCGTATTTTTGCCCACTCATATACACTCACTGAGATTTTGTATTTACTTAAGGGATTTTGTCTAAGATCCAAAAGCAAACGTCAGGCTCTGACTATTTTCGAAAGAGTTCAACATATTACATATAATGTATTGAATTGTAATAAAATGAAAGATTTCTTTTTAATGCACTAATAAAATTAAACAGAAACCCTTTCTAACCCAATTATTGTCTAGTTAGAAAAGTTTTGCTGAGGTCAAAACAAAGCTTTTATAATTAAATTGGTCTTAATATAAGGCATCTAAACTGAAGTCAGTACTGGAGGGGATTGCATTTGTAAACTTTCTCTCGGACTGAAACTAAACTCCAGACCACAAAACATGATTTTCCGGAACTCCCGTAAACAGATTCTTCTAGCGGATGATACATTGTACTCTACTGGCTTAAAATAATAATACCAATACCAATAACACTGTTGGTATTAGAAAGTTTCATAATTTACATTTAATGATATTTTATTGATATTTTTACCTGATTGCTGTAGCTCCCGTGGTGTTAAAAATATCTGATTAAAGATCTACACAGATTTTCTCGTACATGCATACTAGGATGACTCAAAAAAACATTTTTTTCTTGATGCTACTCCATAAATTTGCTCTATAGCCTGAAAATTAGACATCTACTTTTTACTTTACTTTATTTTACACCATTTGTAAATATTTTATACCAAATTGACGGAAAAATGCTTTTGCCCATGGGAATTCAATAGTAATTTCCGTAACATTGGCGGCACATGTAATACTAAATAAACTAAACAAAAAGTGTATCATTTGTTTTTTGGCTGGAGAACATACCTATATGGGGTAGCATCAAAAAAATATTTTTCATAATGCATACATTCAAAGAGCGGTAGAATATACTTCTAACTATATGTATGTGACTATTTATTTGTGTGCACCACACTAAAAATTATACTTTTTTAAAAGGTGAAATAGAAACCATAGACAAATTCAAATGGTAAACATTTATGGAAATACCTACAATAGATTGTAACATAAGGCATGACAACAAAAGTGCATAGGAGAACTACATAAGTAACTAAGAAAGATATAAATAAAAATTGAGACGAAGTACTGAGGACAGAAAGAAACATGTATAATGGGCGCAAAAAGTGCAAATCGTTTATTGCATGTAATAACTGGCTCGATGATGATGGTTGAAAATCGACATTGCTGTTTGAGTATGCGGTTTCGGTTGTCCTCGTCGTTTTTACCTGATTTGCTACTGCAGGTGCCTTTGCTGACTATTTCTATTACTAATGTTATTATGTATACCATTATCTTTGTTGTTGGAGATGTTTCACTGTTGCGCTGTAGCTTCCTAGCCTCGCTTCAAGCACGTACTATTCAACATCAACTGATTTGCAGTGGTGATCAACAAGTAAGAGGCTGTTAGAGAGAGCACGCGCCAATATTCCCATTCGTTATAAAGCTTACTAGACTTCTAGCTTAAATAACACATCTTGTGCATTATGTACCATGCAATGACGATGATAACAATAAAGAATATGAAAACAACACTTGGTGCTAAAGTGAACTACCGGAACAAAACCGTTGCCTCTTTACAATAAGTCGCACTTGTTCTTAGTGTATTGTGTTTTTCCTTCATGCGGCACATGAACCTTATCCATCGCCTAGCTATAAATTCATAGCTGAAAGCTTGGCTGGTGTCTGCTGCACCAAAAAGGGCACTTAAATCTAAAATCTATTTTCCGCATATTATGTAACAAGCTTCGGAAGCGAATCGAAACTGTACTTACCAACAAATAAAAAGTTTAAAAGCAACCGTTCCATGAGGATATGCAACAAAAAATAAGTATTATAAGATTATATTTGAAATTATATGCTTAATGGAGCCATACACGTTATTAGCATTTGAGATACGGCAGACGAAGGGACTTTAGGACTTATCTGTTAATTTGTATCGGTAGTTGGCTAAAGTTTTCGTACAAGTACTTGTGCATTTCTGCTTAATATCTAAACAATATCGTTTTTGACTACTGTATGTTATATATAGTATGTATGTATGCATACATAGCACGCCACATTGGTGGCATTCAAAAGATAAATTCCTCCTTCCAATTTTTTTACAAGTATGGATTAAACACACAAAATAAGCGTTACATTTTGTTGTCGTAGCTTCATTTTCGTAATGCTCCGCGATAATTCGTCTAATTATAAACCATGCAATTTATGAAAGACGCAATCCTAAAGGTAGAGTTTTAAAAACTTATACTCTAGCAGAATGGTGGCAATTGAAACACAGAGCGTTAAAAAAATAACCGACTTTCAGTGATTTTGAAGGAATCAGCTGATTGGCTGACGAAACTGGGGTCATGAAAACTGTTTATTAACGAAAAAACTGCGATTGTATTGGTGGTATACAAAACAAATCAACACGGTCTCCGTTCATGTTATTTCGTTGCAGTCTGGCTACCGACTGATTGGACGAGTGTGTGAATACGTATGAAATTACCGGGCTTAATGCCCCAGGTTTTTATGATCAAAAGATGTTTACAGATGTGGCTATTATAAGTCCGTTAACTGGCTCTCAGCGAATTTAACAGATTTCTGGCCGGTCGTTTTACACATTCGTCTCATCAGTCATTGTTCAGGCAGCAGCGAAGCAATATGAACGTAGACTGTGTTGATTTGTTTCGTATATCACCAATACAATTTGTTTCGTACACAACCTGTTGTCATGCTGATTCTTTCGAATTCGCTGAAAGCCGGGTAACTGTCTAATCTTGGCCACACCTTTAAAATCTTTGCATCCCACTTAGCGCCAACCATTAATAACAGTTTTGAGTGTCCTTCAAATATTTTATTCACCATTCAAAAATAATTTTACATTCAACGATTTGAACGGTTTTTTTATGGCTTTTTTTCTAACTCAGAATGAACTGACGTACATTCTATGTATGATCGTTTTAGTAGGATCCCTACCGTAGAATCTTTCATATTCAAAACGCCAGGTCGCCATTGAGGGGATTTTAGAAAGGATTCGAACATCCTTCAGGGGTTCAGAGGGTACTTTGATCATCTTATATAACATTTTTTATTTTTGCTTTATTTGTTTCCTTGTACAGGGTGAGCCAAATAAGACGTACTAATGTTAAGCCCAAATAACTTTTTTATTTTTTGACATATTTATTTTTCTCTTTTTGTAGGTTATGTTGGAAATTTATTATGGAACTCTATAGTACAACACAACGCGTTAAAATTATCGAGTTTTTCTATTCTTGTCAACGATCAATTGTTTTAACGCAGCGTAAATATCGGCATATGTCGGATGAACCGCATTTCCATTTAAATGGTTGTGTCAACAAACAAAACTGTACATTGTTGCGCTCTGAAAATCCAAGGGCAACACACCAACATCAGTTGCACCCATCTAAATGTACTGTTTGGTGCGGTGTTATGGCCACTAGAGTTATCGATCCATATTTCTTCGAAAATGAAAATGAAACGCCGGAATCGATTTCAGAAGCTTCTTAGAGAATATTGATTGAAAACTTTTTGCGGCCAATGGCGGAGCAGTATCCTAATTTGTGGTTTCAACAAGATGGAAACTATGGACCTGCTGCGTAAAAATTTTTGGCGAACGTCTGATTTCCAAAAATTCAGATTTCCCTTGGCCACCTCGTTCGCCAGATTTGACTGCGCCCGACTTCTTTTTATGGGGATATTTAAAAGACAAAGTGTATCTTAATAAACCAGAGACTATTAGACAGCTGAAGCAAAATATTCGAGACGAAATACTGAGCCTTCAACGAGACACATTATGTGGTGTAATGGAAAACGCGTTAAAAAGAGCCAATCTTTGTGTCGCGAAAAATGGTGGACATTGGTCTAATGTAATAATTCATACATAATTTCCATAAAATATATGCAATGTATAAAAACAATTAACCAAAATAAATGATTATTGCAAAAGTTATTTGTGTTTAACATTAGTACGTCTTATTTGGCCCACCCTGTACATAGTAAATAAAAATAAAAAAATGGGGATGTTTAAAATTTTCGTAGCAGTATTATATTCACGCACACTTTATATTATATATATAGAGATATGTATATATATATGTATATATATGTATATATGTATATAATTGGCGCGTACACCTTTTTGGGTGTTTGGCCGAGCTCCTCTTCCTATTTGTGGTGTGCGTCTTGATGTTGATCCACAAATGGAGGGACCTATAGTTTCAAGCCGACTCCGAACGGCAAATATTTTTATGAGGAGCTTTTTCATGGCAGAAATACACTCGGAGGGTTGCCATTGCCTGCCGAGGGGCGACCGCTATTAGAAAAATGTTTTTTACTAATTTTGCTTTCACCGAGATTCGAACCAACGACCTCTCTGTGAATTCCGAATGGTAATCACGCACCAACCCATTCAGCTACGGCGGCCGCCTTTACAATTTATATTACATATGATATATATAAATAAATAAATAAATATTAGTCACGTACACTTTGCTGATGTTGTTTCACAAAAGAAGGGACCTACAGTTTTAAGCTTACTCTGAACGGCAAATGGTTTTCAATAGTAGCTTTTTCATGGCAAAAATACACTCGGAGGATTGCCATTGACTACCGAAGGCCGTTGCAGCCGCTATTATAGAAAACTTTTTTTGTTATTTGATGTTCATTCGCGGAGATTCGAGCCTGCGCGCTCCCGAATGGTAGTCACGCACCAAGCCATTCAGTTACGTCGGCCAAATACATATATATTTATTAATATTTATTTTAACCTTAACGCGCTCTTTACTTGTCTCTTTTTGTTCCTACAGTTGTCCAGTTCACGAGTGTCAAATATGATTGACTTACTTGAAAAATTATAAATCTTCGGATAGGGTGATTAATTTTTCGCAACTCTGCCTCTCTTACCCAAGTATACTTACATTAAACTGTAGGCAAAGAACGCAAAATCGTTCTCTGCTGTAGATAAGTTATCTGGAATGTTTTTTTTTCTTTTACACAAACGAGTAGTCCAATTTAGGTTTAACTTTTCATTGTTGCTCGACCCAAAGATTGTTTGAAACTCTCCAATTCTGACCACAACTGTAGTCAAATGAATTCGGATCTGGGGTTCCAGAAATATAAGCCCAGGAATATTGTTTTTAGCCACTGCTGGGTGGCTTTTACCTTATGGGCAGAAAAGGAATCTTGCTGGAAGATCCAACGCTCTCCATTGAAGAGAGTACTGCTCCACTGATTCACCACACTTTCTAAGATATCCTCCTGGTACAATTTTTCCCCAGTCTTTACTTTCTTCGCAGAAATGAAGAGATGTCACGCCTTTACAAGACACTCCCATAAAACCATTACAGAGGCTGGATGGTGGCCACGTTGAACCCTTGGAACACGATTTTTTGCCTCGTTAGAAGTTTTAGCATAGTTTTTGTCGTTTTGCTTATTAAACACTTCTTCAACAATGAAAATGTTCTCACCTATGAAAAGAATATTTTCATGACCGCTGCCCACGTGCCCCCGAAGAGTTGCTTGCATCTGTCAAGTCTAATTTTCTTCAAGCGAATTGTCGAAAGATGACCAGTTGAGCGACGGAAGGATTTCATGTGGAGATCATCTCTAATTAGTCTTGACATGGATCTAGTCTATACATTAATTTCCCTTATCATGATTTTCTGCTTTCTTAGGGGATTTTTGCGAGTTCTGTCTCGACATTTATAGGTGTACTGGTTCGAACCACGCGCGGACAACCATTTCTTTTTCTGTCTGTCACTTTAGACGTTTTGGAAAAACGATTGATCTTGCGGTAAACCAACATTTTCGAACTATTAAGTTTTTCCAGCAATTCGGAAATCTCATTTACACTTTTACACACTTATGTAATGCAATCACTAGAATGCAATTTTCCTTAGCCCTCCCTTCCATTGTTAACAACCGAAATTTGCCACGAAACTGTGTATAATTTATGAGTAGACAATGCATACGAACAAAAGCACAAATAACGTAACTTCTTTCTGCGAATTTGTTCTCGCCGTAGTATTGTAAAATTTGTCACAGAACTTAGTACTCGACTAAGTACTCGTACAATATATAAATATCTTTTTGAGGGGAAGCATACGCATCTACATATTTGAACAATTAGCTAAACTTTTTTAATGCGAGAATCCCTACTCGTATAGAGTTCATTTACAGGACAACTGTGTTTTTTAAACTTTCAAATTTTCTTTAGTATCTTTCTTCTCCAAAAACTTCACGTAAAGCCTTCATAGATATTTTTAAGGCTTAGATGTGAAGACTTGACAGGCACTTCAAAACAATAATAAAACCATTTGACCTGTCTATTTGGAAGCATTATCCTGTTGATGCATGCAAAATTTGGTTCAGAAGTGTAAATGGAATATATATATGTCAAATTAATCTTCATACAATTTTTCATATCAAAATAAAATAGGTTAACTCGAGCCTCGTTATTCATCTCCGTGCTGTTTTTCGTTTCAACCCTCTTCAGCTATTATTATATGCATATAAAATGTGTCTGAAAATATAGTAAGCTATTGCCGGTTTCTGCGCTTTTTAGAGGGTCAATTATTACCAAGGCTCACCTGTTCATAATTGACGTTTTCGTTATACTGTATGCTACTTCTCCCTTCTGTTCATAGGCACTATTTTCTTTTTTATTTAATTTGAAAAAGGTTGTAATTTAAAGTTACCATCTCCTCCACTATCAGAGGCATTGCTATTAAAAAGTGGAAATTCCACCGTTTTAACCACCACCAATACTATTTATTAAACATATAGCAGTAAGACTTCTAGCAACCACTTGTTACATGACGCAAACGTTTTGTATATTAGCATGTGTGCGTGCCAAAAATTAGGAAGGGGAAATGCAATGTAACCAAATGTGTATATGCTTTTGTACATCTTGGATCGACACCTGTAGATTTTCCTCATCTTTGCATTTTGTCTACTTTCTGACTCTCATGTGAAAATAAGACAAGTGTTCTGCCATATGTTGATATTACAAATGTTTTATTTTACGGACGGTTTCCCATAAAGAGGAAGGGAAAACAAAAAAGGTTATTGTCCTGTTCAAATAGACTTATCTTTTACTTATTATAAGTAGGTTAGATAGTGCTGGCTGATCTGTAAAAAGGTCTCACTTAGACATCTAGGGTCCATTGTATTGCCAGCTAATATTATAAGTAATTTATATATTTATTAAACTTATTATAAACGTATACTATATAACATTTATTTTCAAACATTTTCAAAACCAAGAAGGTTTTTATATGGTAATGCAGATTTGAAACCTTTATATTCTGAGGCTTGTATTACCACAGCTTTAAAACACTGCAGGGAAGACCTGGACTGGTGATAATATAACGGGTGTTGAGAACTATCGATATCGATAACTATGGTTTGACAGTTGAGAATGGCAAAATGTGTTGACATTTCTGTTCAGTAAGGTAAGCAAGTCATCATGAATAGCTTAACGCCGGAACAACGCTTTAATATTGTGGAAATTTACTTTAAATAAAATAAATCTGTTCGCGAAATTCATAGAGCTGCCGTGAATGGCGAGCGCTATCGAGCCATGCTAACTGAATTTTTGTTTCCAAAAATTAATCAGCTAAACATCGACGGCATTTGGTTCCAACAAGACGGCACAACTTGCCATAGAGCGCGCATAAGAATCAATGTAAAGCAATATTCAATACACCATTGACGCCATACGGCTAGATTTATTGGAAAAAGTAGTCAAGCGTTGGACTGACCGAATGAACTATGTAACTCGTTCAAAAAATAAATGCCAAGTTATCTACCAGATTATATAATAATAAAAAACATTCCCACAATATTTCTCTTTTGTTTCTGATATTTGGTCAATATTAGTTTCTTTTACCCGATCCAATTTGGTAGTGCAAATTTGCAGATGTGTTCTTGTATTCTTCTAATGTAATGTATTCTTTTCAATGTGAATTGAGAAATCTCTTTTATTTATATTATTTAATATAGGGTCTGTCAAGTACAAATTTACTTTTTAAATTCAAATTCAAATTCAACAACAATTTTAAATGGAAGAGCATTTTTATTTGCTAACATATGTAGTAGATAATCTAAAATTTATGAATGATAAATAGTGTTTTCCGAATTTATCCAGCAAGCATGCTTAACGAAATTTTCGAAGTAGATATAAAAGGGGTTCTATCTCGAAAATTGCGCGTCTAACGTTATCTTTCAGAGCTATACTTGTTTTGGGATTATTCACATAAACTCTATTTTTGAAATGAGTTCATAAAAAATAGTCCAAAAACGTTAAATCAGACGAAATTTACGGCCCAGGAGTTTCGATTGAACCAAGTTACCACAAGTGGACTTCCCATTTTCATTGTTCTCAAAGATATTTATAAAAAACTTGAAATAATTTCTTTTGTTTTAATATTCCACATTTCTATAAATGGACTAAAAATTAGAAAATAATTTTCCCTAGACCTGTATTTAAATGTGATATTAATATTAATATTCAACAATATTTATTTAATGTGCTGGATAAAATTATGTGAACATTTAGATAAGAAAGGATATTTATTCAAAAGAATTGAAAATACTGTATTGACTGATCATAGACGTTAGGCAGCGTAGAACGATGTGTGTCGACTACACCTATCGTTGCCTCTTTATTTTAGGATATTTATTCAATACAGTTTATATTTGGTATATAACATTTTTTTCCATTTTCATTTTCTGCTTTTTAGACTTGTCTAAACATTTACCCACTTCACAAGTTTATAAATATTTACGTATTTGCTTCTCCAATTCACAAAAAATATCAGCAGCAATCATTTTGAACACTTACAGTTGGCAACAATAAAGAGCTTAAAGCGAAAGCTAGATTCGTTGGGTACCATATTTCAATGCGCCGTAATAGTGATGCAGCAGTAGTAAACATCGTCGAAAAATTAGAAAGTTGTTTTCACACCCTGTGCCACTATAAAACATCTTACCATCATCTTCAATCGTTTTATAAAAGTGAATCATTTATATCTTTTAGACAAGCGACGTGATATAATAGTGGTAAGTAAAAACATATGTAGTATATTCTTTTATTGACAATATTTCAGCATAAAAACCACAATCCTTGAAGAAGAAACAAAAATTTTACTGATATCTTATAAGAAAAACAAACAATTTGCTAACTTCTCATAATTCTGGAACGAAAAATTTAAAAAGTGTTATGTCAAAAGCATTATATTTATATACAGTCTGTCAAACAGAATCGTGACCGCCATAACTTGGAAATAATTTGACTAATTCGATTCTAACTAACTACATTGTATGGGCTTATAATATTTATTATACGCAATCGGTATAGTAATGCAGGTATAGTCACCACCATTAGCTATAATGGCTTCACATCTTCAAGTAATCATATCATTATATAAATTAGTATATATTTTTTATTATATGTCAATCACCATTAAACAGGCGTTCATTTATAAAATATAATATTATATTATGAAGTGCAATGTAGTTATAAGCTCATTTTATGATTTTAATTGCTCCTGTACGTTCGCTAATCATTCGAAATAGAATATGCAAATAAAGAAGAAGAAGTGCAAAAACACCATTTTCCAGATCGTGCGGACTTTAAGTGCAAAAACCAATTCAATTTTGCTAGCTTATTGCAATCTGAAAATTAATTCAGATTCAAATGGGAGTGACATTTTTTGCGTAACTTTCCATGGAAGGACCTTTGTGTAACAGAATCGGGAGATGCGCCAAAAATGCAACTCAATTTACAACAATTAAAAAATAATAGGTCAAAAATACGCTGTTAACATATCTCGAAGGAAAGTTGCCCAATGATACCACCACACCGTAATGCGCACCAAACAGTAAAATGTAAAGCTGGAATACCGTACCTAGCATTCCAGGCGTTAAGACATTCAGTGCTTTTTTCAGCTAAACGATTTTTCAGCTATAAGCCACAACTGCGCGAAAGGCTTATAAAGAGTAAAAATTAATAGGATACAAGATTGCGCCAAAGTGCATCTATTCAAGAAGGTGGCTCTTGAGCAACCATAACATTTACATATATATTTTTTTTTGTCGAAAAGATTCTTAATATCAAAATTTCCATGAGAATGTAAATAACCAAACAAAAAAGCAGGTCACTTAACTTGAATAGCTCCATCTTTAGACCATTTCGTCAGCGCAGAAAAAAAACGAAAAGGAAGAAAATGTGAAAGCAAGTGGAGAGTAAAGAAAAATTGCATGGAGGCTTTATTAACACGTGGCATTTGATATTTACTCTTTTGCTTAATTTAAAAATCACAATATTTATTGAATTTTCAGAAACAAATAACACACAAAAGTCGCTATTCAAGTCATACGAATTAATTCATAAGCACAGATTCGGACCAGTGTGGTCACTATGGTATGCCAGTCACTATGGACGTATTGGATATTATCATCTCTTGTGGTTTAGAAATAAAACATGACGGATAATTTGAATAAATCCGTGTATACATTAAAATTTCTCCAAGTACATATACATATATGCAGGTTATTTCCTTTTTTATGAAATAAGTGTCAATAATTTTTGATATAAATGTGTATGTAGCAATGAAACATGAGTTTTGTATTGTACTTTTAATAATATATTAAAGACACGATAAACTTAAACATTTCAGCTTTTAATACTTATATCATATATGTAAATCTACCACATTGTTTTGGAATTTCCCACAATTTCTAAGAGTTATCTCCCACTAGAAAATGTGACATATGACGGTTTTATTTCTGCTTCAAATTTCAAAAAGTTTTTGCGATTGAAAGAAAAAGCAGACATCTTAAATGGTCTGAAACAGGAACTAGTATTACCAACATAGTAAGAAGAAATAATCTCGCTAAGTCAACAATATGCAGTGATAAAAATAAAAAAGACTCCATTCCCAAATATATAAAATAGGAATATTTTTTGCTTTATGCAGACTGACTGGAAGAGCGTAAAAATATGTATCTTATGAAATAAGCGATCATAATTCTTCTGCCGAATTCCCTATTTTGTGGCAACATAAGTTATTCTCACAATTTGGCTTCGTATGGCCACTTCTAGTAATTTATCACTTTTGCCAAAAACGCCAACACAGGTGACAGCAGACGGTATGATGACCATTAGAAAATTAATCAAATAAAGAGAATCATTTAGTTAATTAGCGAATCCAATACTTAGAACTGTTTTTGAAAATTAACAAAATAGTGACTTCTAAAAGTTTTCAACGAAAACAAAAATCTTTCACAATGTATTATACAAAATATAAAGGTGACACCTGCCGAAAACCGCTATCTCATTTCTTGCGATTTTGACAACCGATGACTCAGTGCTGCGATTACACAAACAAAATAAGAGAAGTTACTTGTTCGTGAATATTTAGTGAATGGAGTGGTGAATATTGTTATTATAGATATATGATTTTTAAATTAAACAAAAAATAAAAATGAATGGTTGCATGTTAAATTGTGAAAGCATGAATTATAACAATACCTTCAAATGCAGTTCTTTGCCGATGATGGCACGGCAAGAAAGTATGTGTGTTTGTATATATATAATTTTTTTGTTTTTTGCCGTTTCCATTGCTTTTGCTTATGTAGGCTACATACATACGATGAGCATGTGCGCGAGCGGCTCGCAGCGGTGGTGGTGTTGTGCGCGAACATTACATTGAAAACAAAAACTATCACATTTTGTGTTGATGCTTGAGGCGGAAAAAAATGAGATTGAGCCAGAAATTAATAGCGCAGCTAGTTAGGTGCCTAAAAAACGACCCAGCATTATGGCAAATAAAAAATGAGATGTTTAAAAAAATGAAGAAATCAGAGCATGTGGTAGGGTTAAATGGCTTTAGTGCAGGAATTCTACTACTACTAAGCCGAGGGCCTGAGGTGAAATATTTGTCAAGAATTTTGTCGTTTGGCGTAATCGCGTATCGCATTTTTAACTGTTGCAGGCGTTACCAATTCGTAAATGTATAAGTAGTAGTCTCCATATCCATACGCAACAAAAATTTATAATTTCTAGAATCCGACAATTCAAGACGATTTAATAGCTTTACACGGCATATTTCTTCTTCTTCTATTAGCCAATCATTTACCCAACCTAGAATCCGACAATTCAAGACGATTTAATAGCTTTACACGTTATCTTTCTTCTTCTTCTATTAGCCCATACTTTTCTGCGTTTTGCTTTTCGTTTTGCAATCGCATTATCCGCATTTTTGGTATCATCTTTACGCTATTCACACATGAGCCGCTCGCAGTCTGTAGCAAACAACAGTGAGCATGTTCGCGAGCATGTCCGTCCACTGACAGCAAATTTTAATCTTGTGTTATATCATTCTTGGTATTCTAATTTCATTAGTAATTTCAGTATAAATAGCGATTCCATCGCCGAATGTATCGGAGCATTAATATTTTCAAGTGTATGATCTTAATGAACCCGCCGTTAATAACCCATTTGTCATCTTTACGTACAGAGAGATATTCGACACATGCTTTAATCTCCCTTATTACATACTAAGAAAAGATGTTTGCGACGAATTTCAACAGTTTAAGGCCAGTGCTGAAGAGCAATTGCATAAAAGTCACTTGGAAGAAAAACATTTACGGCAGTTTATGCACCATCACCCGAAAATTGAAAAAATTGTGCAAAATTTCAGCGAATCTAGACTAGAATTGAAAACTTTTTGCGAATCGCTGAGTCTCCACCAATTGTTTTTAATTCGGCTGCTTAAAACGGATATTTACCCAACGTCAAGTCAGAATTTTTGAACGATTTTGATTTTAAATGTTTTTCGATATATATATAAATACATATATATACATATACATATATAATTGGCGCATACACCCTTTTTGGGTGTTTGGCCGAGCTCCTCCTCCTATTTGCACTGTGCGTCTTGATGTTGTTCCACAAATGGGGGGACCTACAGTTTCAAGCCGACTCCGAACGGCAGATATTTTCATAAAGAGCTTTTTCATGGCAGAAATACACTCGGATGTTTTCCATTGCCTGCCGAGGGGCGACCGCTATTAGAAAAATGTTTTTCTTAATTTCGGTGATTCACCGAGATTCGAACCTACGTTCTATCTGTGAATTCCGAATGGTAATCACGCACCAACCCATTCAGCTACGGCGGCCGATAAATACAGAGATTTTGGATTTGAGAAAAGTAAGATTTTCAAGAGTAAGTCTTCAATCTTCCAGTTTTTATCAATTGCCCAAAAATGGACTCGTGTCGGTTGGTGTAAAAAATGTTTCAGCGATTTAGCAGAGGTGGTTCTAAGCACCTCTATGACATCGTAACGGAAACAAAATAGCAATCGACAGCATGGCTGTTCCAGTCCCAGCTTAATCCAACAAAAGTTGTTGAAGAAGTTGAAGAGCTTGTTGAAGCCTTTAAACAACTCGTTTCGAAGGTATCCACAACAATAAAGCCATTTTTGCTATTATTTTACAATGACAAAAGAATTCCGAGAAAAACTCGTAACAACTTATAACCGAAATTATATACAGTGGTCACATAATTTATTCGTACACCCCGCGTAGTATGTAAAAAATTTAGGTTTGCGCAAAATATTTGCCGTGACAATATACATATTACATTCCGAAAGAATTGCCTTAAACAAAACTCCCGTTATTTCAACTCCCACTAATGGGTTCCAAGGAAAGCAGGCAGACGTAGCAAAATGCCGCAACACATTTATCCGTACACTTGACATTGTTGCTACAAAAGTATCAGTAAAACTCGTTTGTGCTTTTAATAATAATGCTGAAAACGAAATAAGATTGGTTTTTCTTAGTTTGTATCGCAGATTAATTTTCAGTTGCTCGTAATATCTCGATTGAAAGTGAAAAAATGGGACGAAGTGCGGATTTACCAATAGAAATGCGTAAAATTGGAGAATTAGAAAAAGAAATCGGCAAAACAATTGGCAAATCGTATTCTATGGAACAAAGTGTTATTGCTAATTACGTTAATACTGGTAAATTCGAAGCTAATGACCACCACCAAGCCGGAAGGCGAAAAATATTGACTCCACATGAGGAACGCAAAAAAAATAGAGTCCGAAAATCCAAAAATAACCCCCACGTTACTATGCCGAAATATTCAAGAGTCTTTAGATAAAAAAGTAAGCCCATAAACAGTCCGTAATTGTCTGCATAACACTGGTTATCATAGCAGAGTGACACGCCGCATGCCCTACATTTCAGATATCAACAGAAAAAGGAGATTGGAGTGCCAAACTGTTTTTGGGAAAACGTCATATTCATTAGTCGAAATTTAGTGTTTTCGGAACAGATGGCCCTACAAAAGTTTGGCGAAAGGAAAATACAGAACAGATTGAAAAAAAATGTATTCCTACCGTTAAGCATGGACGAGGAAATGCTATGGTTTGGGTGTGCATAGTTGCATCTGGAATGGGAAAAGTGGTTTTTATTGATGATAAAACGGTCAAACATCTGCATTCATATATATTGAAGAATAATTTGCATGATAGTGCCCTTGGACTGGATGCTAAAGGGTTCTTGTTTCAACAAGACAATGACCCAAACACTCATTCTATCTCGTGCAAGAATGGCTTATTTACCACTGTAAGCAGCTTAAAACTCCACCTCAATCACCTGATCTGAATCCAATTGAGCATGTCTGGGAGCTCTTAGAAAGGAGAATCAGAAAGCACAAAATAACTTTAAAGACGTCACTAAAGGCAGATTTAAGTGTTGAGTGGGAGAAAATTGCAGCTAATGAAACCAAGTTATTTTTAAAAATTATGCATCGACGTTTAGAAACAGTTATTAAAGCTAAAGGCAGCCCAACAAAGTACGGAATACTGGTGTTTTCTATATTTTTTTATTAAAATATTCTTTATGTACGAATAATATATATATATAAAATTGTGGCTTATTTAAATCAAAAGATTTGTCCAGAGCACAGAAAATAAGAATGTACAAAGTACTGATACGACCCGTCCTTACATATGGTGCAGAAATATGGACGCTGAAAACAAATGACATTCATCAGCTGATGTGCTTCGAAAGACGTATCATAAGGAAAATATATGGTCCGGTTGCAACAATAGATGGCAGCTACCGCATTCGCTACAATAATGAAATCGAAGAAATCGTTCAAGGACAAAATATAATACGTTTTATCAAAGCCCAACGAATTAGATGGATTGGGCACGTACTGCGCATGCCGAAAGAGCGAAATGCTAGGAAAGCTTTTATTTTAACACCAATTGGAGGAAGAAAAAGAGGACGCCCACGAAAGCGATGGTTAGATGACGTCGAATCAGATCTTAAGCAAATGAACGTACACAACTGGAGAGATGTAGCCATGGATAGAATAAAGTGGAGAAAAATTGTTGATGAAGCTATGGTCCACCACGGACTGTGAGGCTAAGAAGAAGAAGAAAATTGTGGCTTATTTCGTTATAGCCTTAAGTTCTGTAATTCCAGAACTGAATTTGGAAGCTTTTGTTCCTTAAATATTGAATAAAAATGTTATTTTTTACGAATATATTTAAACTTTGTTCTTTTGTATAAATCGTGTTAAGTACCAGGTGTACACATATGTTTATAAACTGTGAGTGTACGAATAAATTGTGTGATCACTGTATAAAAATGATCCGGTTGACTTGGTTAGAGGCAATAATTTTTATGGGATAAAATTGTTGTTAAAGCAACCGTATTTGATCTAGTAACTCAAGGTTTTCTGATAATTCAAGTTAAGAAAATAAACATGCATGCAAGTATTATTTCACCTAACGGTAATTCGCAGCAGTAACACTTCAACAGCTGTACTACTGTGCTTGATTTATTGGTTCACCTTAATAGAGGCACTAACTAAATGAGAAAATAATATTTATAAATACAGGAAATTTGTTTTTGTTTCATTTATTATTTAAAGCTTAGTAATTGGTGCTGTCACTTAATTCATAGTATAAGTTACGTAAATACGATGAGGAAGGAATTTGTTTGAATGATTCGAATTGAAGATTTTTTGTCTTCAAATTGTTGCCCATTCTCATTAGCCTTACCAGCAAGCCATACCCATAGATTTTCAATAATGTTCAGAACTGAAAGAATATGGTGGCCATGCTGAAGTTTTAACGCTTTGTGACTCAAGAAAAGATGATTCCACCTTTTCTCCTTTCTTAAGTCATGGAAGCAGTAACATAATTGTATATATCCGGCCCATCCAAACTGAACTTATTTTTGTCACTAAATGTTACTTTTTCCATTCACCGGGGTCGTTATTTCTAACAGAACTCCAAGCCATACATGTCTAGTCTCGAGCAAAACCCATCCTTAACCTGAATTATTAGAAAACCTTGAGTTACTGGATCAAATACGGTTGCTATTCCCTAAAACTGCCATAACAAGAACTCCGAAATTATTTATACACCCTTAATGCGATAATATTTTTAAAACTAAAAATATTGAACATTGCTTTGTTTTTTTTTTTTCGTTTAAAAAAAAAATCTGTACATCTAAAACCACTCATTACATAGATGATGGGCGTAGAGAAACGCTATTGAGTATGTAGATTCTAGAAAATTGTGTGCTGAAACACAACTAGAGATAAGCAAATGCCCTTTTGCTCGGGAGACGAAGAGCAAAATCTGGAAAAGGCACATGTGTTTGTACTAACTAGCACTTTTCCTTTTAATTCTTAAACTCCGGAGAGACTGTCATTGACATTGCCACTGTGTCTAAGGCAGACAACTTAGTAATGTATTCACATAGACTACCCATTTCACCGTGGGAGTATTTCTTAGTATTGAAATGAATAAAGCTTTCCGCTTCATGAAAAATGCAAGCCTACAAAAAACATGTAAGCGGGTGGGAAAATACATAACAAAGTTCCCATTCAAAACAAACAAAGTGTAGTAGTTAAGACGGTAGACACACTACAATTCAAGTGAAATCGCGAAAATCAGTTCAAGGTCAGGTACGGAAATAGATGTTTAAAAAGGTATACACATACAGTTTGTCAAGAATGACTTTTGACACAGAAAATAAATTCAATTTTTCGACTTCATTAGCAAAAACTAGCACTCTTTATTTATCTTTGAGTTCTTTTTTGTACTGATTCATATTTATTCACAGCATTTGAAGGGAATTAATAAAAAAAACTTTAAATTCCTTGGAATAGCAACAAAAACAAATAACACACTATTTCGACACTGGTAATAAACTGTTTTCACATTTTGCTTTTTCAATTTCATTAGAATGTGTTACGCGATTAACTTCGATTTACCGTTATCTCCGCTTTGGAATGATCACTTTGATGCTTTCGTTTATAATAAACTTAAATTATATAATGAACAAATAATTAAATAAAAACTTCTCTACGTTCGTCCTATTTCGACTATGAAATTAACACCTAATACATGTAATTATAGTTATCCTTATGCAAATGATTCCAAGCAGTTTTCTGTCTAATCTTCAAATCCAAGGCAATGTACATAGTAAGATATTTAATGTGCCCACAATAGGTATTGAACTCAGGGCAACCGAATATCAGAAACACAAAACCACTCGGCTTCGTCGGCCACCGGCAAGCGTCTATGAGATATTATAATTAATTTACGCAAGGAGGATGTTCCCATCGCAGCCTCTCCTGCTTCGAACTCGCTCACTGCAAGAGTGTCATACTCCAAAAAATCAAAATATCTATAAAAACGGTTTAAAATTTTTGAATTTACTATGCAAAAGTCTCTGCTGCATGCATATACCATATGTACATATGTAGTTACTACACAATACCAAACGTGATAGAATATAAGGTTGCGCCTTCCGAATTCGCTGTGCCATCAGAATCCATTCATAAGCAAACAAAAGGAAGAGAAATTATTTTTTTGAAAAGAAGAAGAATAGGTGAAAGCAATAGAAACTACCAAACACAAGAACACATTTTCACACACACACATTTTCTTGCCGCCCCGGCGTCTTCCGCATAAAAACGCAAACAACTGTATTTCGAAGCTTTATCTCAATTTGTACTTTCACAATTTAACACACGGCACTTCGTTTTCATTACTTTGTTGAGTTTGAATCTGACAAATCACAATATGCCAAGCTATTCACTGAATTCCGATAATGACGAAAAATAATGTAATTATTTTGGGAAGACGCGACCTTTAATATTCGATTCACCAATTCTTTGTTTCATATATTTATTATATTCTGTAGTCTGTAAAATTGCAATTCCTTGGACTAAATAAACGATTTTACTTAGGTGCTCCATTGTGCTCAATTCGAACCAGTAATAAAAACTCGTTTAGCTCATTTTGTGATATTGGTTTCCAATCAAATTATATATTATAATTGGAGCTTACATCCTTTTTGGTTGTTTGGCCTTTCTCTTCCAATTTGTTGTGTGCGCCTTGACGCCTTCCAACAAATGAAGGGGCCTACAGTTTTATACTTCCTCTCATAAAAGCTTTTTCATGTCTCCGAGCTTTTTCATAGTAGAAAAAACCTTTTCTATTATTTGGTGTATCATGACAATAGTGTATTTCGATATAACCGATACTAACTGTATAAGTAAATATATATGCAATAGAAATTAGCTCCATTTTGTTTAAAATGTCGTATAAAATACTGCAAATCCGCTAAAGTCTCTAATGTTTTCTGTGTCAGAAAAAAGGAACCGCGGTTATTCATATAAAAGATATATATTTGAAATTTTTTTACATGAAAGTATGTATGTATGTACAAAACTACGAGTCGCAATTACTTAATAAGCCGTGTAGTCTCCATCGTTGTCGGGTATAGCCTGGCATCTTCTTCATGCCCTGAACCAGCTTTTCTTCGTAGCTCGTCGACAGCAGGACTAGTTTTTGCGAACTTGAGGGACGAGTTGCTTTAAATCAGGGACTGGCTTTCCGGCAAGATGCGTTTTCATAGTTCTCCACACATTTTCAATGGGGTTGCCGTCTGGGGACTGGGAAGGCCAGTTCAATACTGTGACGCCATTTTCTTATTTTATTGTTTCTCAATGTGTTTTTCTGAGGGCAGTGGTTTTGATGATGTGGGACGGTAAGATATGTTCGTCTCCTTCAGTCGACGTTCGATGGTGTTGATACTGCCATCTTTTCCCTTTTTAGCAAGAACTGATCGTGCTTGGCGTAGTCACAAAGAAGGGTCCCCCTTTTTTCCTCACTCGTTTCAAGCTGCGCAGGGAAAAGTCATCAACATTTTTGTACACCTTATACCGCTAATTCCACATCACAACAAACTTTTTTGATTTTTTAATTACTTTTGCAGCCGGGCTTTTCGAATGCGTGCATAAAAATACTGCCTCAAAACGCTTCGTGTACTTCTCACTCATTTTTGTTTGGTTGCATTTACGGGAAAGTTTCGAACGACACTAACCTGAGTTAGCACTAGCGACGTATCCCTTGAGTAGGACTATTATGCAGCAAAAAGCAGAACAAAATAAATCTTGAAGTTACAAGAGAAACACCGGTTCTTTTCTTCTGACACAGACTGTATATTAAAAAAAAGACAGAAACATGAAACAAAGAAAAATTATTCGAATTTGGTAGGTCTCTTTTTATGCGGATTATTTTTATGCGATTTTTAAGTTGTGCGGTTTGTATTTCATACAAAAATTTTTTGGAAAAACATACATATAGGCTTGTTTAGGAAGCCCGCGTATAGAGTCTCCAAAAATCGTGGAACCAGTATAACGTTTATGAATGTAAAGGACAGTGAGATCTACCTTAACTCATCACATCTAGATGTCCGTAATTTATTTTTACAGTGAGAGTTTACAATTCGGAGTTTCTTCTTCACTGAAAGATTAGTTCGAGAAAGTCTTCAACTTTGCAGTAAATTAGAAAGTCATTTTCTTATTAACGGCCCAAATTCTGTACGAGCCTCATAAAAAATTAGGATCATTTTGAAGTGCACCGAAACTCGCAACAATCGCCGAAAATGATTTGGAGAAGAAATTTTACCCACAGACATTTAGAAATATACTCTATTAGGCTGATTTCAACGGCAGAAGAGCAAGACATAAACCCCTTATCAACAAACGTAATCATAAAGCAAGGCTGTGGTTTGCCAAGGAACATCAATCAAAAGGTTTATCATTTTAGCGGAACGTTCTATTCACCTTTTCGGTCCAGATGGCAGACCCTATGTATGTATGGTGAAGATCAAATGAAGCGATGGTGGGTAAGTAATGGTGTGGGGTAAATTTCTGCATCTGGCCCAGAGAATTGCATTTCATTGAGTGTATTATAAATCAGACTGTGTATTTTAACATTTTAAAAGAAAATTTGCCACTTTATAGAAGTACTTGGTCTAGTAGAAGATTTGCACTTTTATCAGGACAATGACCCAAAGCATAAGGCGTATAATGTGCGATCGTGGTTGCTATATATTTAATAGTGCGCATGTCATACATTCACCGGCCCAGAGTCCAGATTTAAACCCCATTGAGAACTTGTGGAGCTATCCCGATGAGAAAGTTCGCCAACTAGCATAAGTTCAAAGGACGACATGAAGGGGGTCCTTCAAGACGAATGGCAAAAAATTGAGGCCAACTTTTGTACAAAGCATGTTAAAAGTGTGCCAAATAGTTTACAAATGGTTAGCAAAAACAGAGGCATGCATACGAAAGATTTATATTTATGTACATTAACTTTATATAATGTACGAGTTCTACTTTTGCATTAATTATTAATTATTTTTTCACTTAAAATGTAATTGAATTAAAAATTTGAGTTTGATTATATTGGTAGTAGTAATAAAATATGCTATAACTTTTTTGAACCGTGTGTTTTACTTATGATTTATGAGAAGATTTTTTTTTGAGCTGTATGAGTTTCGCTTGTGGCTACTGTAAATATTATTGAGATCTGATATTGAAATTTTCTATGACTACTTTTTTAACTCTGTATGAGAACATTCATAACTCTGTTATAAACAAAGAAAAATTATTCGAATTTGGTACAATGCACATGTAGCATCTCGTTTAGATTGGACATAAATATTATTGAGATCGGATAAAAACCTTACCCTCTTTTTACGCGTTGAAACTAAATTTCCGTCCGTCAATCTGATATTGCAATTGTCTATGAGTATATTTGATACAAAAATTAACATCCAAGCAAATTTAAATTTTAGTTAAATGTGGGCGGGTTATAAAATTCGGTACGGACCTTCCTTAAAATTGAAAACTTATCTCTAAAATATGTAATGTGTGGATATTTTAGTTTGAAGTACATGTTCTCTATTAAAGCATTAAAGAAAGCGCGAATAGATCAGTCATTAGTCAACTTTAGCCATATCGTAATTTTTAGAAGTATTTATTTATTTATTGAAATTGAATGTAGTTATAAATAATTATACTACACATAAAGTTTAACATCACTAGCTACAAGACATTCGGCTGTTTTCCAAAGGTGGATCTCCCTAATGTTCAAGGAATTACAAATGTATGTGCATTTCTATGTCAATAAAGTAAAAGATTGTGCAACAATTTAAAAATTTCACATTACCAGTCTTTAAAAATAAAAATATACCAATATATGTAGCTTTATTTCTTAATTGTAATATTATTTTCATAAAATGAAACCATTTGTGCAAATACTGTCTTTCCTTTCACGAATGGCCTAATTTTAGCGAATGTTCTAATTTTAAGAAAATTTGCATAAATTTAAAGACAGATCATATCCAAAAAACTGTTAGAGTAAGCAAAATATAGATTAAACCTTTTGTTAAAAAAACCCTACGTCGTTTCATTTAATTGAATTTCGCACTTCAAATCATGCAAATTATTATACAATAAATCTCATAAATTTTTCAGTTGATAACTGTTATATCCACTCAAAGAGTTTTTACAAGATTGTACTAAATTATTATACAATAAATCTCGTAAATTTTTCAGTTGATAACTGTTATATCCACTCAAAGAGTTTTTGCAAGATTGTACTAAATTTGGCTTTATACAATTTTTTTTGTTTCTGTTGCGGTAGATCGAGAAGTTTTGTTTTGCTTCACAACATTTTGAAGGTATGCATTGGTTAGTTTAAGTTATTGGATTTAAATTTCACTTCTATATACATCATTTCTGTGTTACTATGTACGAGAAATAAAATTAAATTATAATTTAAATAAACTCTTGCGCTGAATGAGTTTTTTATTATATACTAATCCAAACGTTTAATTATATTAGATTGGATTTTAAATTGTTATAAGATTTTGTTTATATTGTTACACATATCACACCTTAAATTCGATAAATACTGAATTTTTTAATGCGGTTCGCGATTGAGGTACGCATACAATTATATTAGTTAATAACTTTTTTGTGACACTTTAACGGTTTTGCTGCGCTGATTATTGCGCGCTTAACTGGTGCAGAGTATCAAAAAATGAGCATTCTAATTTAACGTATATAATTTTGTTATATCTATATACACACTTTAAAGCCTCGTATAGTTTAGTTTTCTTAAGAGAAAATTCTGCATTCCGTGCCATCCGCAAACACGAAGATCTCGAGTTAAACTACCTTTGTAACAAAAATCATCATACCTGGTGTAGAGCAGAACAACACACAGTGGAGTTGAGTCTCGTTACGCTTCGTTCACTCCGTTCGATCGTTAGTTTTCGGCCATGCTTTTGTTTATTCATTTGCCTCGTTTCGTTTCGTTTTTACTAGGATCCGTGGCCAGTGGTTGGATATTTTTGCGTCTTCTGCGATCGAAGGCAATATGCGCCGTTGTATGGCATTATTCATTTCGATTGGTGTTGAGCGCCCTTCCACTAGCAAGCCACCGCAAATGAATACAAGTGTTAGTAGAAACTAACTCTCATTAACATAGTATTTGAACATGTACAAGCATATACGCGTAAATACCTACAGTTTTGCGCAAAAGCCAAAGAACTTCATATACCATTTTTGGGATTGAATTTTATTTTCAATTCTTAAATCAAATAGCTCTTTTCACAGAAGCGATATATGTATATTTTTTAACTTACCGGTTGTGACAGCTAAAGTACCCGAAATTGATATAGAAAAACACTAGGGGGAATCGATATGGCCTTGTCTGTATATCCATCCCTCCGTGCACACGATAACTCAAGTCAAAATTGAGATATATGAACGTAATATATACACTTAAGCTCATATATATAAATGCCGCCGTAGTACAACAGTAAATCCGGCAAGAACGCGCATTTTATTAAAAACAACAGCAAACAAGTTGAAAAAATAAAGTAATAAGAGTTATATACAATTTATTGCTATGATTTTTTTTAAGTTCATCTATAAACTTTTAAGAGCAAAATAATATATTACATTACATATTTTGTGCTCATATAATTAAGTCATCTGGAAAATAATACATATTTTGATCAACTCCATACCTTGCCTGCTAATATTTTGTAGGAAGCCCCATATGCCGTATAACTCTAAAAATTTATTTTCATTAGGTTTACGTCGAGCTATACGTTCATTCATACAATTCTCTTGAAGTCGTCTCTGGACAATTAGGGCGGATAAACATATTTACTTCATAATTCGTTTCCATTTGTTCTTGCTCTTTTTTTATGAAAATATTGGATTGAATGATCAACTTTTTCTCTAAAAAATGCCAAAACTTCCGTTCGCTACCGTTTTAAGTTTTTGGAATAAATCCCATATGATCTTATTTTTTCTGGGATCAGTGCTTCTATTGATGTTGTTGTTGTAACAGTTTCATAAACCCTGCCAGTACGGCGTAGTCTCCTGTCATCATCGTCTATTTCATCTAACGATAGGCTCAGAAAACATGCTCCTGTTTTTACCCATTCATTAATAATTATAAAATTCTTCTTCGAAAGTTAAAACTATAGGTGCAAAAAGCCAATTTACCGTTTTCAAAGAGGATGACTTACTAATGTGAGATGTATATTAAATAATGTTAAAAGTGCGCCTTCTAAGAACACCATTAAACGTTTGTACGAAAGGTTTTCGACTGGTGATGCTCTTTCTAATCCAAAGAGGCCAAATCAAAACCGACCAAGGTGTGCCAAGGACATCCAAAAATCGCCGTTCTCAGCAGTTGGGCATTGCTCGGACCACTTTACAACGAATTATCCGCATTGATTTGCATTTATTTCCGTATAAGATTCAATTGACGCAAAGATTGTTGCCTGCGGACAAGCCTCGTCGATTGGAATGGGCCCAAAGAGTCGCTGATCTTAGGTTTCCCTATCCTTTTTACCATAGAAATGCACTCTTTAAGGAAAAATACTCACTAAAAATACTTAGGTTCTATTCAAAATATGTATATATGGACGTGTGTAAATGAATTTTCCCGAATGAACGAAAGCACACCGTTACGTACTTGCACGTACATTTGCAGCTCTCTTAAACGAACATCGGTAACAGAGTTCCAGACAGATTTCATTTGATGCTTTCATTATCATTCAGTGAAAAATGTTCGTTTTATTCGCCAGCCATACTATACCACAAATAGATGTACGAAATAGATCATCGAGATCAGCATGGGACGACATTATATTTTGCGACGAGACAAAGATAATGCTGTATTACAGTATTCCAATATTGTGTTATTTGTTCTTTTTGTTTTAGTTGTTGTTTTTCTTCGAGAGCTTCTACACTGCATACTTGTTCTTTTTTAGGTATCAAATTAGTTTATAAAGGTTTCATTTCCTTATTACTATTTTAAGAAGTGTCGAAATAGGAATAGGTAATAATGAACAAACAATATTATAATATGAAAGGTACAAAAAATGGAATGATGTCAATGAACACTAATCAGCGAAAGAAGATTATTCCTTTTGTAAGACACTTTCAGCAGCATCATTGTGGCAACATCATTACTGTAAAGATCGGTTGTAAGTTTATCAGTATTTAATATTATGCTAAAATTTTCGTGGACATAAAGCAAATAAAGCGAAGTATGTATTTTGTAAAAGTACGCGAAAATAGCTTGAGATCTGTTTTTGATTCAAAGTTTGAAAGTTTGAATCTTTTTCTGATTCAAAGCTTAAAAGTTTGAATTTTTTTCTTACTCAAAGACGAAGTGGTTGGAACGAGCCCAATACATAAGTATATGTGGCATATTGTCATATATGGCAAAAGATTTGGAACTCGATTACACAAGAATCTTCCTCAAAAGTTGACAGTCAAATGAAGCTCGAGGCTTGGTTTATCTCGAAGGATGTACTGATTTCAATTTCTCTCGTCCTTACCTAAATTTCCTAATAGTTTTTTGAACTTTGATCATTCACAATAATTTGTCTCCTTGGTCGGTGAAAAAGGCTTAGAAAATCTTGTCAGCTCTTAATGTTGATAGCCAAACTGAAACAATGTGCATCGAAAGGATTGATTATATATATACATATATAATTGGCGCGTACACCCTTTGTGGGTGTTTGGCCGAGCTCCTACTCCTATTTGTGGTGTGCGCTTTGATGTTGATCCACAAGTGGAGGGACCTACAGTTTCAAGCCGATTCCGAACGGCAGATATTTTTTATGAGGAGCTTTTTCATGGCAGGCATGAGACAATGTGCATCGAAAGTATTGATTGCTACAGAATAATATGTCATAAATAATAATGTCATTCTTTCAAAAATAATGCCACGAATTACCACGAAATAATATTGACTAGCGATCTTTTACGGAAGGCCTCGGATCGTGTCCATGTGTTATGACTCCTACGTATATGATTCATTGGGCATTTATTTGGAATAATTCATAACTAGAATTCATAAAGAAGGTTATTTGCAAAACGCGCAAAATTATTTAAACTATCCGTATACCAATTCTAAATCTTTGATTGGCCCTGACCTCGGCCCTTATAAAACAATACAATACAATAATGTTCTTACCTGTTGATATTTTATTTGTCATTCGCGGAGGGCTATACGCTATTGTCGAATCAACCACATATGTAAATAGACAAAATATCTTGTTATATTTATGTACGTGCTTATGTATTTATTTACGTGTGTATGCGTATATGTACAAGTAGTAGTGTACATATGCACGTCAAAATAGTCACACAACGAACGCATGTGTATGAACATTAAACTCACGTTAATATATTCACTCAACCAATAAAGCTACTTACGGCTTGCTAGATCACACCCTCTTGTTTATAATGTATGGTACAAATTATTTCTTCCTCTCTCTTTCTTTCTTTGATAAATACAGATAAATGTAGGTATATTAATTCTGTATTTATTTTCGAGTATTTCCGCTTTTTTGCCAAGAGAATTAAGTCATATACACATTTAATGCACGACTTTGCCATAGGGACACAATTGACCTAACAATTTTTAAGCACATTCTTATTAATGTTTATTTAAAAATTCTGTACAATTTTAATTTTTTCCTGTCGTAACCTAAGATATTATTATTATTATTTATGTGACAAGCTGATTCAAAAACCAATTTACCTACTAATATAGCTCGCGTGTGGCACGGGTTAAAATTAATTTACCATTTAAACGTATTTGTAGACTTTTGACAAAACAACTTATTTGAGCGCAGCTGTGTTTTTAGGATCGTAACTACGGATCTTTCATAGAGTTATAAAGCATTAAAATTCAACTTTTACTAAGACGGACTCTTAGCTACGGATAAAAATAATTTTATCCTTTGTTGGGTGTTAAGCCTTTTTCCACAAATGGAAGGATCTTCAGTTTTTTACGGTCTCTGAACAGAAAATGTTTTTTAGGAGGAGCTTTTGCATGGCAGGAGTACACTAGACAAATCTATTTCTATCATTTGGTGTTTCATTACCGAATGGTAGTGTGGCACAAATACAAAATACGGCTACGGCGGCCGCTCACTGGCATATATCAAAACGGGTTGCTCATATCCTTAAAGCATTTTTGTGGAAGTATCGCAAGTTTTTTTAGATTCATTAAAACTGTCGATATCGATAACTATGGTTTGACAGCTGAGAATGGCAACCTGTGTTGGCACTTCTATTCAGTAAGGTTTGGCAAATTATCATGAATAGTTGCACGCCAAAGCAATACTTCCAAGTTGTGGAAATTGACTTTGAAAAAAAAAATGTGTTCGCGAAGTTCATAGAGCACTTTTTCTTCTCATATAGCGCGATTAACAATCGATTTATTGCAAATTCAATTTGGGGATAACTTTCCTTCCAGAAGTAGTCAAAAATTTACCGAGATACGTACACATAGCCCATAAAGTCTGCATACTCCTTACAAATATTTTTAAATTCATTAAAAGCACAATATACATTTATAGTTGAAAACATATTTTATTTATTTATTCCTTCATTACATTTTCAAGTTGGAAGAGCAAAAGAAAATAGCAACATGTAAATATAGCAACCAGAAAGTCAACGTATAGTTTTAAAATACATGGAAAAAGCTTTATAAATAAAATTAATATCTTGTGCTTGTGGATAGGCACGATGTTTTAGGACCACATTCAATCTATTTGGCCTTGAGTTTACTAACTTATAAGTTTCCTCAATTGTAATCGTCGCCCATTCTGCCCGCACAACACTTCACAAAGTCTTCTTACTTTTTATTACATCCCCATCCTCCATACAGCCATGCATCCCCACACCACAACTCCACCACTGCCATGTTTGACTGTAGGAACAAAATTTTGTTTCTCAAGAGCAGTGCCTGATTTGCCCCAAACAATTTGACGACCTCTTATCCCAAAAATACAAAATTTACTTTCATCTGGTTAGGTTAGGTTAGCCTAGTTGGCAATAAGCCACGCACAGACTTTTTGGTCCCTAGCGATACCAGATGGAGACCGACCTCTATGAATACCTATAGTAGACATCATGTAGGATGTCAGCGCTTTTGGCGAATCTAAGTAGAGCTGGGAGCTCCGCTTTTCAGACGTCCTCCAGACCCTCAAACAGTGGGGCTCCCAGGCATTTAAGTCGCGTTTTTAATAATGCCGGACAAACGCACCGAATATGTTCTAAAGTTTCCTCAACATCCTCTATGCATTTCCTGCATTTGTCCGTATTAGCAATACCTACCTTGTACGCATGTGCAGCCAACAGCATACCTATGATAGTTCTGCAGTCCTTTCGCGAGAGCGTAAGTACAAATTGAGTCAGTTTTTTGACATTAGTTCTACACATGACTTTTGCTGTTTTGCATGTGGTCAGATTAGTCCACCTAGCATCCACTCGCCTTTTCATGTAGTCGCCCATTTCATTGTATATTGTGTTTAGCGGTTTTGGTATGTCGTTCTCTTGCTCAAAATGTAGTCTAACAGCACTTTCCACTACCTCATCTACTAGTTCGTTCCCCATAACGTTTTTGTGACCAGGTACCCAGTACTGTTTGCGGCTAGCCTTTCTATGGCCTCCCTGCTCCGTCGAACATTTTTGGACTTAATACAATATGAGCTTATTGCTCTTATTGCTGCTTGACTGTCCACGTATATATGAATTGTTGAGTTCTTTCTTGTTCCAGTGTAGGTTAGCTCCGCGGTTTTCCCCACAGCAAAAACTTCCGCTTGGAAAATACTGCTGTGGTCTGGCAGCTTGATAGACTGCCTTATTCCTAGTTTTGAACAGTAAATACCCGCTCCCACTCCGTCTAAAGCTTAGAGCCGTCTGTATAGATGTGAAAAGCTCTATGGCCAGGCTTCATGCCTTTGTGTCATCCCTCCTCTTCAATTGTAGTGCGAAACCTTCTATCCCAATAAAAGTACGGAGTCGTGTAGTCCGTGTAATCTGAACTCCACTTTCCTATTGAGCTGTGACCGAAGGTTCTGCAGATGAGTACCCCCGCAGCCACTAGCCTCCTCGCGGCTTTCGCTGCCAGATTTTCCGTCATAAGGTCAATAGGTGGCATGCTGAGTATCATTTCCAGCGCCGCCGTTGGAGTGGTTTTATCGCTCCTGTTTTGCACAGAGCAGCGAGTCCTTGAATCCTTTTCAGTGGCATTAAGTATGTCAGTTTTCTTGTCGCAGTCCACGATACTAAGACCCCATAAAGCAATATCGGTCTAACTACTGCCGTGTAGCACCAATGCATCAGAGAGGGTGATTGACCCCAAGTAACACCCAGCATTCTTTTACATGCGTACAACGCATTACTGGCCTTTTTCACCCTCTCCTCAACATTGGAGGATGGTTCCATGTGTAGAAGTCCACGCACGTGGGGAAAGTTACTGATCGCCATTCACTTGGGAGTGGCCAGGACGATTCTTCTACATATGGTTCAAGCAGCTCACAACGGCCGGGATTAGCCCACGTATCCTCTGGGTAGCTTCCGAACACCCGTTTGGGAGTGAGCTAACGTGAGAAGGCGAAGCATTAGAGGATAGCTGGTTGTGCGCTGGGTTTGGGACTCGCCACTTACAAATCCCCCCCCAATGAAAAGAATTAACAAGCCTCGGATGAGAACTGCTTTTACTGATGACGACCCCTCCAAACGAAATAAGGAATATGATTTGAGGGCATGCACCTGGAATGTCCGGTCCCTTAGTGGGGAAGGTGCCTCTGCCCGGCTGGTTGATGTCCTCGTGAGAGTAAAGGCTGACATCACTGCCATCCAAAAGATGCGATGGACGGGGCAAGAAAGAAAACCATAGGACCTTGCGACGTCTACTACAGCTGCCATGTAAAGGAGCGCAAATTCGGTGTCGGATTTGTTGTGGGAGAGAGACTTCGTCGCCAAGTACTGTCGTTCACTCCGGTGGATGAGCGTCTCGCAATAATCCGCATCAAAGCGCGATTTTTTAACATCTCGCTAATTTGTGCCCACGCCCCGACGGAAGAGAAGGACGATGCGACCAAAGATTCCCTCTATGAGCGCTTGGAACGTTCCTATGAGCGCTGCCCCCGCCACGACATAAAAATCGTGCTTGGCGACTTCAACGCCAGGGTGGGCAAGGAAGGAATTTTTGGTCCCACAGTCGGAAAATTCAGCCTGCACAACGAAACATCCGGTAACGGACAGAGGCTGATCGACTTCGCCGGCGCCCGAAACATGGTAGTCTGCAGCACCAGATTCCAGCATAAAAAGATACACCAAGCTACCTGGCTGTCTCCTGATCGAAAAACGCGAAACCAGATCGATCATGTTGTGATAGATGGAAGACACGCTTCTAGTGTATTAGATGTAAGTACGATCCGAGCACCCAACATCGACTCGGATCATTACCTTGTTGCAGCCAACCTGCGCACCCGCCTCTGTGCAGCAAGAAACGTACATCTACCTACGCAAAGAATGTTCGACATCGAAAAGCTGCAATCACAACAGACAGCCAGAAGATTCGCCACTCGACTCTCACTCCTGCTCTCGGAGAGCACTGCCCAACAAACCGGCATGCGCGAGTAATGGAGCAACATTTCTCGTTCCCTACGTACCGCCGCCGAAGAAGAAATCGGATTCCGGCGAGCTCGAAAAAACAATTGGTACGACGAGGAATGTCATGCTGCCGCTGAAAGAAAGGATACCGCCTATAGAGCCACGCTGCGAACGGGCGCAACGCGAGCCATGTGGGATCGCTACAGAGAGCTGAAAAAGGAAAAGAGACGTATTATCCGACAGAAGAAACGAGAGGCCGAAATACGTGAGTGCGAGGAGCTTGAGATGCTGGCCAATAGGAACAACGCCCGAAAATTTTACCAGAAAGTTCGGCGGCTTACAGAAGGTTTTAAGACCGGGGCGTTGTCCTGTAAGAACAAAGACGGCGAACTGGTGACTGACGTACAGAGCAATCCTAAATTATGAAGGGAACACTTCTCGAACCTGTTAAACAGTGACAGCTGCGCATGTCACAGAGAATGTGAAGATCCCGATACCCCAATCGTTGACGACGGAATTGTCGATCCGCTACCCGACCATGACGAGGTGAGAATAGCAATATCACGGCTAAAGAACAACAAAGGCGCGGGCGCCGACGGACTGCCGGCTGAGCTATTCAAACATGGCGGCGAGGAGCTGGTAAGGTGCATGCATCAGCTCCTATGTAGAATATGGTCGGATGAAAGCATGCCTGCCGATTGGAATTTAAGTGTGCTCTGCCCAATCCATAAGAAGGGCGATCCTGCAATTTGTGCCAATTACCGTGGGATTAGTCTTCTAAATATCGCCTATAAGGTTCTAGCGAGCGTATTGTGTGAAAGGCTGAAGCCCACCGTCAACCAACTGATTGGACCTTATCAGTGTGGCTTCAGACGTGGAAAGTCTACCATCGACCAAATATTGACAATACACCAAATCTTGGGAAAGACCCATGAAAGGAGAATCGACACACACCATCTTTTCGTCGACTTCAAAGCTGCATTCGACAGTACGGAAAGGAGTTACTTGTATGCCGCTATGTCTGAATTTGGTATCCCCGCAAAACTAATACGGCTATGTAAGATGACGTTGCTCAACACCAGCAGCCGTCAGAATTGGGAAGGACCTCTCCGAGCCGTTTGATACCAAACGAGGTTTCAGACAGGGTGACTCGCTGTCGTGTAACTTCTTTAACCTGATGTTGGAGAGCATCGTACGAGCCGCAGATTTTTTATACGAGCGTACAATTGCTGGCGTATACCGATGATATCGATATCATCGGCCTTAACAATCGCGCTGTTAGTTCTGCCTTTTCGAAACTATATAAAGAGGTAAAGCGAATGGGTTTGGTGGTGAACGAGGACGAAACGAAGCACCTCCTGTCTTCAAACAAACAGTCGGCGCACTCGCGTATCGGCACCCACGTCACTGTTGACAGTTATAATTTTGAGGTTGTAAAAAACTTCGTGTATTTAGGAGCCAGCATTAACACCGATAACAATGTCAGCCTTGAAATCCAACGTAGAATCTCTCTTGCCAACAAATGCTACTTTGGACTAAGTAGGCAATTGAGCAGTAAAGTCCTCTCTCGTCGAACAAAACTAACACTCTACAAGACTCTCATCATGACCGTCCTAACGTATGGCGCAGAAGCTTGGACGATGACAACATCCGATGAAGCGACGCTTGGAGTGTTCGAGAGAAAGATTCTGCGTAAGATTTTTGTACCTTTGCACGTTGGCAACGGCGAATATCGTAGACGATGGAACGATGAGCTGTATGAGCTTTACGACGATATAAACATAGCGCAGCGAATAAAGATCCAGCGGCTTCGTTGGCTGGGTCATGTCGTCCGAATGGATACAAACGCTCCGGCTTTGAAAGTATTCGATGCGGTACCAGCTGGTGGTAGCAGAGGAAGAGGAAGGCCTCCTCTGCGTTGGAAAGATCAGGTGGAGAAGGACTTGGCTTCACTTGGTGTGTCCAATTGGCGCCGGTTAGCACGAGAAAGAAACGACTGGCGCGCTTTGTTAATCTCGGCCAAAATCGCGTAAGCGGTTATCGCGCCAATTAAGAAGAAGAAGCAATTTGCTGTCTAGTATTACTTCGAGCTACTTCGCGTGATCTTTAAGAAGTAGGTCGTTGTTGCCTTGCTTCGGGAGGTTCCACGCCGAGACCTTGTACTTCCTGGTAAAAAGTACCATGTCTGTTTTTCCTGCGTTTATCCCTAGCCCTGCGCGAGATGCCCATTGGTGTACCGTTTTAAGAGTGTTTTTCATCACATTACTGATAGTGTCCAGGTACTTTACCGTAACTACCATAGCTATGTCATCGGCATATGCCACTAGTTTTGGTGCAGCTCCGTCAAGTTTCTTGCGCATTTCATTTGCTACAAGTAACCATAATAGCGGCGATAGTACCCCACCTTGCGGAGTAGATCTGCATGCATATTTGGTGACGCTCGCATCGTTCCACTCCGCTCTTATCTTTCTGCTAGCTAATAGCTGCCTTATCCATAGATAAACCGCGGGTTGCACACTAAGTGACTCTATGCTATTTAAAATAGCATATTTCGTCACGTTGTTGAAGGCTCGTGATATATCTGGAAATACTCCAAGAGCGTACTCCTTATATTCTAACGCCTTTTCTATGTTTAGTACAAGTGAGTGAAGTGCAGTTTCAGTAGATCTGCCTTTGGTGTAGGCGTGCTGCGCCTTCGATAATACGTCCGGCGTAATTGTATCTCTAATGTATGCGTCTAGAATCTTCTCTAACGTTTTCAGGAGAAAAGAGGTCAGACTAATGGGTCGGTATTCCTTCGAGTACAGAGGGTTGCTTTTTTCAGCTTTTGGAATAAACACAACTCTCGCTTCTCTCCACAATACGGGAACATAGCTGAACCTCAAGCATCCCCTGAATATCGTTCTTAACCATGGTACCACAAGATGGCTTACCTTTTGGAGCATGACTTGGAAGGTTCCATCCCGTCCTGGCGATTTATATGGGTCGAAACTTTGTATAGCCCATTCTATCTTGTTGGTCGTAATTACTTACGTCGAGATGTCGCACAATAACTCCTCTAAGTTCGAGATCTGTAGTGTCCGCACACCCTGGAAAATGTGTGTTGACTAGGTCTTCTAGAGAGTCCTCACAACTGTCAGCCCACTCTCCGTTAAATTTTCGTATTGTTCTTGGCATGGACGGATTTTTGGATAACAGCTTCCTAAGTTTACCCACTTCGTTAGTGTCTTCCATACTGCTACAGAAGTCTTTCCAAGATTCTCTCTTCGCTTTACGTATCTCTTTCTTGTATACTTTTAGTAGATCCTTATACTCCCTCCAACAGAACTGATTGTCAGCAACTTTGGCTAACCTATAAAATTCATGTACCCTACGCCTTTGTGCTCCTAATTCCTTGTTCCACCAAGGAGGTTTCACCTTGCATCTATTACGTGTTGGGGGGCAGGATCGTTGGAAGGCTTTGACGAGAGTAGTTGCAAACAATTCAACCCCTTTCTCAAGTGCGACGTATTTTTCGTATTGTTCTTGGCATGGACGGATTTTTGGATAACAGCTTCCTAAGTTTACCCACTTCGTTAGTGTCTTCCATACTGCTACAGAAGTCTTTCCAAGTTTCTCTCTTCGCTTTACGTATCTCTTTCTTGTATACTTTTAGTAGATCCTTATACTCCCTCCAACAGAACTGATTGTCAGCAACTTTGGCTAACCTATAAAATTCATGTACCCTACGCCTTTGTGCTCCTAATTCCTTGTTCCACCAAGGAGGTTTCACCTTGCGTCTATTACGTGTTGGGGGGCAGGATCGTTGGAAGGCTTTGACGAGAGTAGTTGCAAACAATTCAACCCCTTTCTCAAGTGCGACGTATGACCTGTATTTCCGGGGTATCATTGGTGATTTTGATATGATATCTCTATACAAGTCCCAGTTCGTATTCTTAGGATTTCTAAAAGATATAAGTTTATTTTTTGAGCGGAATATAACCTGAAAGCTTATGTATCGGTGATCAAAGAATGAGGACCTACTCAACACCTCCCATTCCTGAACCATAACATGCCTGCTTGTGTAGAGTGTTATATTGAGTACGTTCTTCGAGGTTGGTCCAACATATGTTTGTTCTTCACCTCTATTAGCTATTTCTGGCTACTCTGAAGAATATACTTAAATAGTGACTCACCTCGGTCGTTTATGTCTGCCTATTCCTACCACCAGAGCGTTCTTCTTTCTGGCAGCTGTTTCTACCAGATTTCGAAGTTCTATCTGTGGTGCTTTTTCATCATGTGGCATGTAGCAAGACATGTATTTACATATGTTCATATTCATGTATCATATATGAATATGATATGGTGTTAATAGAAGTTATTAGCAGAAATTTCCAGTTCTGATATTAAAAAAAAAAAAATGTTCACTTAATTTTTAAATTTAAAACCGATCGCGAGGTGTCGCCAATATGAAGCTATTACGTTACCTAAGCAAAATAGGGTCATAATGAATTCTTTCATAGAAAAAACGGACTTATCATAAATTTAATAGACTAAAAACAAACTTTGAACATATTTACAGCTTATTTTCTTACGCTTTGCCCTATCTCATTATTCTCCCTGTTGTAACTCTATCGGAAATGCTAGCTATTTGCAAAACATGGATTCCTTCAAAATCACCACATCATAAGAAATTTTAAATTCTCCATTAATGTATCGATTTCGCTGCCTCAATTAGGTTAGGCTAGGTTAGGTTGAAGCGGTTGTCCGCTGTAGGATACACTCAAGGTACTGGCCCATTGTGATGCCGCGTGGGGAACTAGCCCTTATCCTTCCTAAAACCAATGTGTACTTTTCAAAAATTTCGTAAGATCCTGAATTTCAACAGCGCCGAGATCTTCTAATTCATTTAAGAATTGCCCGCCCAAAATGGAAAGTTTACGTCTAGAAAGAGCAGGACAGTGGCACAGAAGGTGCGGGATCGTCTCTTCCTCGTGTAGACAACTTCTGCAGAAGTCATGTATTTCTGGGCGTGCCTACCGATTAGGCAGTGCCCCGTAATAACTGAAATCAGTGTGTTAAGACTGTGCTTATCTCTTCTTAGTAGCGTTGTAGTGCGTTTAGCATTGAGAGTCGGCCACAGCTGTCGAGCGATTTTGCAAGTGGCTTCATTATGTCATCTTTCATTCGCTACTCTTACAATTTCCTCGCGGATACGTAGTTTACATGTTACAGGGTATACCTATATCGTTATTTATGTACTCATCAGTCAATTTGGTACCGATTTTCGCTAGTTCATCGGCTCTGCAGTTCTCGTCAATGTCACAATGGCCTAGAACCCATGTCATCATTAGGTGAAATGACTCAGCCATCTCAGTAAGTTTAATATCACACATAGTCCTTTGATGGTGTGGTTGACATTGCACCGGTTATGAGAGCAGATGCAAGTTTTTGGACCCTGTCAACTCTTTTAATGTGTATGCCCAGGGCATTCCACCATATTGCAAAACCGTAGTGGAGAATTGGTCTAATTACTTCTGTGTACAACCAATGTATCATTATGAGTTTCAAACCCCATTTTTTTCCAATGAGCCTTCCGCAGGAGTATAGCGCAGTCGTAGCTTTGCGTACTCTATCTGCGACTGTGAGCACCCAATTTAGCTTCCTATCCAGTACGAGTCCTAGATATTTAACGTTTTCTGTTATTTTAAGGGGTTTTCCCCCTAAAAGTATTTTCTGAAGAACAGGTGTTTTATGTTTTCTGCCGAATAGTATCAGTTCCGTTTTTTCTGGACTTACTTCTAGTCCTCGACTCTTGCACCATAGTGATAGTTTGTTGAGAGCTCTTTGTTGAAGATCACACAGTGTCGGAAGGTGTTTGCCAGAGATTGCTATTACAATATCATCGGCATATGAAATTATTCTACCTCACATTTTTCCCTGTTCCTGAAGGTGATAATTGACGGTCAGGTTCCACAGAAATGGAGAGATTACCCCACCCTGAAGTGTACCCCTGATCGAAAATTTCTTAATGGATGTTTCACCAAAATCTGCGCGTATCGTCCGCCCGACTAGCATTCGTTCTATGAGCGGGACGAGCGCTCTGTTTACTCCCATTTCCGTTAGCGATTTGGTAATTGCTTCCGGGTGTATGTTATTGAAAGCACCCTCGATGTCCAGAAAGACAGCAAGAGTGTATTCCTTATAGTGAAGTGAATTCTCAATCGTATCGACTAGCGACTGAAGCGCAAATTTTATATTGTCCTCCGTTATTAAATCTACTGGTGGACGTTCATTGTTAACTATAGGATGAGTTCTACCGTCTTCATTGCATAGACAACCTGGAAAGTGAGTCTGCATAAATAATTCTAGTGTTTCTTTACTATTAGTTGTCCAATTGCCGTCCTCTTTCATTAGGTAACTAGGGCTGTTGGGGCTCATTGATACGACTTCCTGAGTCTGCTGGTCTCAGAAGTGCTTTCTATCTTTTGACAGAAATCACTACAAGACGCTGTTTTTGCTGCCCTAATTGCATACTTTAATACTCGTTGACAGTCTTTGTATCCGTCCCCAGAATTGGTTCTCCTCGCTTCATTATACTTAGTGCTGTATTCCCTTCATAGATTTGCTATGTCAGTGGACCCCCATGGTGGTTAATTTGGTATGTCATCCCAGAGAGGTTACTGGCTAATATGCTTTCAAACATTCCCCAACTTGTGCGTCTGCGGTTCACGACCGGTTTGTACATTTTGGTTGGTAATACAATACCGTACGTTAAGTGCCTGCCCTCCATTCGTTGACACACGTAATGTCCAGAACTTCCCTCCAAGTAGCTGTTACAAAAGTCGGGGTGCCGCCTATATTGTTAATATAAAAATTGTTACACATGATGAATCCAAAAATGTACGTTCGTAGGTGTCTGAACTACCCCAAACATGATGGTGAGCATTGGCATCTGCACCCAGTATAAACGGGATACCACGTCTCGCGGCTTCTTGGCTGCACCTCTTAGGAGTGATGATGGAGATGGTTGCATCGCGTCATGTGCCATGTAGGACAAGGCTAACCATATTGTCCTTCCGCAGGACTCCACTGATATTATCCGCACCGCTAAATTGTGGTCTCCTCCGCAGACGAGGTCATGTTCTCTGCGGAGTTACTTTTACTGTCTACATCCTGTCTGTAGACATGGAGTGTCAGCACTTGGAAGCCGTAATTAATCTTCTATTTCTGGTTGGCGAGTGGATCCAGTGATTCCTCATTCAAGATGATCACCGCTAGCCTTCTCTTGCCATCCACTTCACCAATCTTTGCTACTTTTTAATCGCTGGTAGGTAGCTCAGGGTTGCTTAGTTTGAGCAGTTCCAACACTTCCTCTGGGTCGGTGTGGAAGTCTGGTATCCAGGCTCTAGATCTTGGCCGATTGGGGATGTCTTCTCAGAGGACCACATCAAGGCGGCCCCCCGGCAGAGGCTCCCATATGCGCTTTTTACCAGGGTATATAGGTCCACCGATCGTTGGTCAGCGCATCTAATTAATTTGACGCGGGATTGAAACCAACCTACGTCCGAGCAACTGGGTGGGGGTCCTGGATTTTCTTGCAGCATGTCTCGGTAAACTTTCCAGAGACTCCTGTTTATCAGGCCCCAGTTTGCTTGCGTGATCGCACCGTCACGGGACCTGCGATCAATCAACGCCTTTATGTGGCTTTCTTTCGCTACTTCCGCAAAAGATTTCTTCGTGGTGTTAGTTGTTTGCATGGCGGACACCTTAGTTCTTTTGGCTTTACCCGATGTCCTCTCACTCGATCGTTTGCGCTTCCTTTGTGCAGAATCCATTTTAGCCTTCTCCCGGTGTTCGGCTATGAAGGCTTCAGCCCACGCCTTGGAGTCTGACTGTTCCTCCGTCAGATCCTCTAGTTTGGTGTCCTTCACTCTCTCCAGGATTCTGAAGGCTGAACGCATGGTACGGTAGTACCTTTCTGAAACACCAATTTGCTTCAGGGGTGGGTACTACCCGGGGTAGTGATTGTGTCAGAAGGGCGACCTCCAGAAACCATTAGCTGAGCCATGTGGTACGATGCCGCCAACGTTGTCAGGAGTGTTACTCCTTCTAGAGTTCCCGTGTCACCTGGAGTAACGGAGACAGCAAGCTCGGCTTGTCTTAGAACAGGACCATCCTTGCTTTCTGAGGGTTTAATTGCAAGGGGGGGGGGGGGGGGGGGGGGGGTCTACTACTGACACCAGACGTTGATGGAATGTCATCACCAACTTTTGTTTTTTCAATCAGTCCCCTCTACCAGGGCATGGTCATTCTACCTCCTGAGGTGACTCGGTATCAGGAGAGTGCCGTTAAAATACAGCCGGATACCCTTGGCTGCAAACCATCCAGTGGGCACAGGATATGGGTGTTAAATCAGCACTTAAGCCTCTTCACAGCGGCAAGGAGACCAATATGATGAGGTAATAGGAGCTAACTTATGCAGCGAACTATCAAAAATTAATATTTTTTTAATCTCGTACCAGGAAAGAATTTGCGTATTTGCTGTTATTTATTGAGTTATACACATATATTTCCCATAATATTTCTTTTCATCTGCAGAAAGTGTGTCATCACACGTGTTTTCATATATCGATGGCAAGTGAACAGCGAAAGATGCATGGGATGCACTTGAAAAAAGTCGAAGTGAAACATGTCTAAGCCGTAGAGTAGCATTGCTAAAACAATAAACTCACCGTACTCTCTGACTTCAGTACCATGTAGCAGTATGTCACTGAAATGCTCCCGTTATTGTCACGGGTAAAAAGTGCGGGTTTGTCACTGAATGAAGAAGTGGTAGCCTCAATCATGATTGCTGGTTTGCCAGCTGAATTTGATACTTTCGTTAAGACCATCGAAAATACTCAAAATACTTTAACAATTGAGTATATCAAAACTACGTTGTTGCAAGAATCAAGGCTAGATCCAAAGAGCAGCACTTCAAGCGACAATGCAATGTTCGCAAAAAATAAGAAATTTTCATGCCACCTTTGTCAGCAAATCGGGCATTTTGCGAAGGTATGTCTAAAGAAAAAAAGAAACCGACCAAGAACAAACTCAAACATGATAATTTATTGTTTGCTTCGCTTCTCGCGTGTAATGTAAATTCAACAGACCGGTACGTTGATAGCGGTACCACGTCCCGCATGTCAAAGGCCAGCTCGCTTTTCTTAGACAAAGTTCAGCTATATAAAAGAATGTTATTATTGCTAATAATTCAAGTCTTAAAGCGGAATGTATTGGTGACCTAAACACGTTTCTCAAGAGGAGTGGCAATCTAAAGCAACAATTACTAATGTCACAATTGTTTACTAACCTTCTATGAGTGAGTCAAATGGCATCCAAAGGGAATAGAAGTCTTTGAAAATACGGATTGTGAAATTTATAATTAAAGTTCTTAATTGATTGGTACAACATCACTTGTGAATGGGTTATATCGACTGAATTGTATACCTGTGCACAACGTAGGTATTAGTAGACACAAAGCGATGGCTGCGAGTGATGACCATGAGTTATGACATCGGCGTCTCGGTCACATCTGTGACATAAATTTAATTAAAGTGCAAAAGTCAACGCAAGGTCTAAAGTTATCGTAGAATAAAGGAAAAAACTAATCGGAGCATTGTTGAAGGTTGGGCTGAAGCTTCTGCCACAGCAGCATATTTGTTGAACAGAATTCCGTGCAGCGGTGGACAAACTTGAAACCAGATTTATCCCACTTAAGAGAATTGGGTTGTAGAGCAATGGTTCACGCACCAAAACAAAAGCGGCTCAAATTGGATGAGAAATCGGTTGAATGTGTATTGATGGGATATAGAAACGAATCTAGCGTACCGGCTATACAATAAAATGACTAAGAAGATCGTAATCTGTAGATATATAGTGTTCTTTGAAGACAAAATTGAGATTAATGAAAGAAATATGAATGGCATGAACTATTTCTTGCAATCATCAGTGTTACAAAATGAGACCGAAATCGATATATATTCTGAAGATGTCAATTCCAGAGGGGAAATTGTCGTTAAAATTGGCGATCAGTTAACAAACCCACGTGAACTTGCTAATACTTCATCCTTTATCTGACGAGAAGGCACCAGAAGCGTCAACTGAAGAACCGGCTACAAACGAGATCGCTAATCAACCTGACGTAAGTTCATTAGAAAGTTCCAGTGTTTACGCCGATGATTTACACGCCTTTTACTATACTCCTGATGAAGACGCTTCTACATTGGAGCGTATTCGATTTTGGATTCGGCAACAAGGCAGGAATAAATCTAATTACTTGCCACCAAAGTATAGCTTCATGGCAATTGAAGAACAGAAATGTGATACATTGTCATACAAGGTGGCTATGGTTAGCGCTGAGGCCAAGTATTGGAAAGAAGCAATGAAAACAGAGCTTGATGCATTAAAGGCATGCGGAACATGGGTGTTAGTCAATCTTCATTGGCTTAAAATCGGTCTTCAAGGTGAGGCAAGATGCAGATGGTAACGTGTGTAAGTACAAAGCACGAGTTGTTACGAAGGAGTACACGCAAATTGAAGGCATCGACTACTAGGAAACTTACGCCCCCGTTTTGCGATACATCTCAATTCGCATACTCATTGCCATGGCTGCAAAACTTAGCTTACGAATAACGCAAATTGGTGCAGTAACAGCATTCCTCAATGGCAAACTAGAAAAGGACATTTACATGATGCAACCAGAGGGATGTGATGATGGGAAGAAACACGTTTGTAAATTACAGAGGTCTTTATATGGACTAAAGCAATACAGTAGAGTTTGGAATGAACGGGGTTCGTTCGGGTTTGTAGTAAAATCGATCAATCCTTCAACTGAAACGAAAACCTTGATTGTGAAACGAAAACCTATTTATGTCGACGACGTACTCATCCTAAGCAACGACAATGTATTGGATGACAAGATAAAATCAAATTTTTGCCATAATTTTCGAATGAAGGACATAGCTGATGCCAGCTCAATACTGGGAATTAGAATAACGCGTAATGAAGATCAAAGTACTTTCTCACTAGATCAAAAGCATTACTTACTTGATTCATTGAACTGCTTCAATATGTTAGACTGCAATCCAATCTCGACGCCACTGGACGTGAACCAAAATTTGACGAAAAGTAAATGCCCAACGGAAACAGCTGATATTGAAGAAATGTCTCAAATGCCAAAAACCAGGTCGGATACAGCGTACGCTGTCAACATGTTGAGTCGTTTTGGAACCAGCCCAGGAAAAGCGCATTGGGCAGCCGTTAAACGTATGCTACCAAAAAATAAAGGAACAACTGATAAGAGATTAACCTACTTTTTTAATAGCAGCTAACATATCTTAGCTAAAATAAACTTCCTTCTTCTTCGCTTTTGGATAACCGAACAGATGTTTAGTAATTCTTTATTTCACTAAATCCTAAAACATCAATATTCT
This sequence comes from Anastrepha obliqua, assembly GCF_027943255.1. Lineage (NCBI taxonomy): Eukaryota > Metazoa > Arthropoda > Insecta > Diptera > Tephritidae > Anastrepha > Anastrepha obliqua. Next base: position 51,399,881 of record NC_072897.1, on the reverse strand, counting down.
GTGTTGCAAGGATGATAGATTACCAGGTTTTCTATTTAGGATGGTTCCATATGTAGAAGTCCACGATAGTGGGGAAAGTTACTTATCGCCATTCACTTGGGAGTGGCCAGGACGCTTCTTCTGCATATGGTTCAAGTAGCTCACAACTCCCGGGATTAGCCCAAGTATCCTCTGGGTAGCTTCCGAACACGCGCTCGGGAGTGAGCTAACGTGAGAAGGTGAAACATTCCAGGATAGCTGGGTTTGGGACCCGCCACTTAACCCACTACTACAGCTGCCATGTAAAGGAGCGCAAATTCGGTGTCTGATTTGTTATGGGAGAGAGACTTCGTTGCCAAGTACTGTTGGTCACTCCGGTGGATGAGCGTCTTGCAACAATCTGCATCAAAGCGCGATTTTTTAATATCTCGCTAATTTGCGCCCACGCCTCGACAGAAGAAACGAGAGGCCGAAATACGTGAAGGCGAGGAGCTTAAGATGCTGGCGAACAGGAACAACGCCCGAAAATTCTATCAGAAAGTTCGGCGGCTTGCAGAACGTTTCAAGGCCGGGGCGTTTTCCTGTAAGAACAAAGAACGGCGATCTGGTCACTGACATCTAGAGCATTCTTAAATTATGGAGGGAACACTTCTCGAACCTGTTAAACGGTGACAGCTGCGCAGGTCATAGAGAATGTGAAGATCCCGATACCCCAATCGTTGAGGACGGAATTGTCGTTCCGCTACCCGATCATGACGAGGTGAGAATAGCGATAATGCGGCTAAAGAACAACAAAGCCGCGGGCGCCGACGGACTACCGGGTGAGCTATTCAAACATGGCGGCGAGGAGCTGGTAAGGTGCATGCATCAGCTTCTGTGCAAAATATGGTTGGATGAAAGTATGCCTGCCGATTGGAATTTAAGTGTGCTCTGTCCGATCCATAAGAAGGGCGATCCTGTCATTTGTGCTAATTACCGCGGGACTAGTTTTCTAAATATCGCCTATGGTTCTAGCGAGCGTATTGTGTGAAAGGCTGAAGCCCACCGTCAACCAACTGATTGGACCTTATCAGTGTGACTTCAGACCTGGAAAGTCTACCATCGACCAAATATTCACAATACGCCAAATCTTGGAAAAGACCCATGAAAGGAGAATCGACACACACCATCTTTTCGTCGACTTCAAAGCTGCATTCGACAGTACGGAAAGGAGTTACCTGTATGCCGCTATGTCTGAATTTGGTATCCCCGCAAAACTAATACGACTATGTAATATGACGTTGTTCAACACCAGCAGCGCCGTCAGAATTGGAAAGGACCTCTCCGAGCCGTTTGATACCAAACGAGGTTTCAGACAGGGTGACTCGCTGTCGTGTAACTTCTTTAACCTGATGTTGGAGAGGATCGTACGAGCCGCAGAATTTAATCGCTCAGGAACAATTTTTTATAAGAGCGTACAATTGTTGGTGTATGCCGCGCTGTTAGTTCTGCCTTCTCCAAACTGGATAAAGAGGCAAAGCGAATGTGTCTGGTCGTGAACGAGGACAAAACGAAGTACCTCTTGTCATCAAACAAACAGCTGGCGCACTCGCGTATCGGCCCCCACGTCACTGTTAACAGTTATGATTTTGAGGTTGCAAAGGACTTCGTATACTTAGGAACCAGCATTAGCACCGATAACAATGTCAGCCTTGAAATCCAACGTAGAATGTCTCTTGCCAACAAGTGCTACTTTGAACTAAGTAGGCAATTGAGTAGTAAAGTCCTCTCTCGACGAACAAAACTAACACTCTACAAGACTCTCATCATGACCGTCCTAACGTATGGCGCAGAAGCTTGGACGATGACAACATCCGATGAAGCGACGCTTGGAGTGTTTGAGAGAAAGATTATGCGTAAGATTTTTATACCTTTGCACGTTGGCAACGGCGAATATCGCAGGCGATGAAACGATGAGCTGTATGAGCTTTACGACGACATAGACATAGGGCCACGAATAAAGATCCAGCGGCTCCGTTGGCTGGGTCATGTCGTCCGAATGGATACAAACCCTCCGGCTCTGAAAGAATTCGATGCGGTATCAGCTGGTGGTAGCAGAGGAAGAGGAAGGCCTCCTCTGCGTTGGAAAGATCAGGTGGGGAAGGACTTGGAATTGGAAGGGGAACTTTGGCTGCCACGTCATTTGGGAGAGGCGAATGAAATGATAACAAAATGTGTAAAGTGTGGTAAGTTGAATACAAGGCAAAACAAATAAATAACGCACAATTAAAATAACGTAGATTTGTATTCACCGTCTTCGTAAACAAACCTCTAACACTAACACAAGCTTAATTTTGTTAAATACATCCCAAGTGACGTCAGCCCATCAGCTAATTCCGTCAACTTCACTCAGAGCCGAATAACGGTCTGCTACATAGCACATCTCTAAAAAGAGTTTCCCCATACGTGTGTTGAGTGTACTGCTCGCACGGGTAAGCTTTGCCCACCTCTGTTCTATAATAGATACTTAAGAACACTATTAATTATTATTTTTGCTTTTACGCCCACTTTTTTTAAATGTTAATGGAAGGGCCCTACTTCTTTCTGTTTTTAGTAAAGGGGTATGTAGATTTTTAAAAAAGATGAATAAAATGTGTACCAAGCCAGTTAAAAATGGAATTTGAATCCATGATTTTTCACTAAGTGTTCATACATACAACTATTCTGCAAACTACTTTAAAAACCAGTACCCAAATAGGTATAATATTCTAAGAATAATTTAATTTCAATGATCCACAGGAGACCCAACACTACTTGTTTATTATCAGGCATAATTTATACATCAAAGAAGGTCGATGAAATTTTTCTTGCGGTCGAAATACCATTTATGTATCGCAAATGTGTATACCTCACTGTTTTTTAACCCATTCCGGAAATTTTTACAATATATTGTACGTTTAAATTGAGTAACTTGGCCGCTTCTACTTAATAATAAAAACGTTGTTTTCAAAAGCTACACAATATCATAATAAACTCTTCTCTTTTGTAACTCCTGTATAAATTCAGGAGTATGTAACTCCTGTCATATATTCAGGTTCCCCTGCAGAGCAAGTAACACTAACTGTGTCAAAGAAAACCACCTAAGTAAAAGTTTCCTCTAAAAAAACCCGAGAAATATCAAAATTCTAACTTCATTTGTTCATTTAAAATCATTTAATTAAAGAAATAAAGATTCGATGTATTTTTTTCCAATTGGTCACAAAATATGTACAATACATATATTCGACAAATGTTCGCAAGGGTTGTAAATAAATATATTTTCTGAGTAACATTTCCCAGAATATGAGGGTAAAAATAAACCAACACGGTGTAAGAATCTGCACCTACAGGGTTTGATTGAAAAGTAATGAGCCTTCCCTCGCGGAGCGTCTGCCAAGCGATCAACCGAATCGTCTGGTGGGGGAATGTGATCGTTGGACCTTCCCCTTCTACTAGAAACCGGTCCCAGTTCGCTGGCAACAGCGATGCAGTCAACATCGCTCCGCGCGTGAAAGCTATTTTAAAAGTGTGTTAGGATTTTGCAGTGGCGAAAATGCAGCGATCGTTGGAGCAACGTTACTCGATCAAATTTTGCGTAAAGCTAAACAGTTTGTACCTCCAGGAAGCACTGTAAACGCGGCATTTTACAAAGAAGTGCTCCTTCGGCTGAAAACCCCCGTCGCCCGGGCTCGGCCCGACCACCTCAACAATTGGACCCTTCATCAGGACAATGCGCCGGCGCACACCGCCTTCCTCTGCATTGGCCAAGTTGGGGGTTCCGGTGCTTCCCTACAGCCCAGACCTGTCCCCTCCGGACTTCTTCTTGGTCTCGCGCCTGAAAAGAAAGCTGAAGGGGAGGCGTTTCGACTCCATCGAGGTGATCCAAAAAACTGTGACAGCCGAATTGAACGCGATTCCGGCGGATGAGTTTAAAAAAGGTTTCCTGCAGTGGAAGGACCGCTACCAGTGTATTGACGCTCAAGGGCCCTATTTTGAAGAAAAATAGTTGTATAAGCCAAAAGGTTTAATAAAACTGTTAAAAAAAAATAAGGCTCATTACTTTTCAATCAAGCCCTGTATTTTATGTGCTTCAAGTGCCACATCCACTTATGCATCGCTTGGGAAAAAATTGTTTCTCGTTTTTCCACTAAGTAAATATTAACGTAGATTTTTCTTTAAACGATTAAATTTTATTAGCTTTTACTCAATGAGTTTTAACTTTTTAGTTTAAAATGAAAACAGAAAGTAAAATGTATTAATTTATTTAATTTTCATTAAATTATATGCAAATTTTTGTAATAATAATTGGCGCTTACACCCTTTATTGAGTGTTTGCCCGGGGCTCTCTTACTATTGGTGATGTGTATCTTGATGTTTGTCCAAATGGAATGATCTACACTTTCATGCCGCCCCACCTAACAGCAGACGGCCTTTTATGAGGCGATTTTCATGTGTCCCGAGGTTTGCCATTGCCTGCCCAGGGACGACCACATTATGTAAAACTTTATAAAAGTTGCCTTTAAATCCAATTTGCCTCAATGTAATCCTTGGTAAATTTTGTATTTAAACGGAGCATTTTTCCTCTTCATCAAAAGCGATTTCGGCCGGAAAGGTTTATTCAGAATAAAGAGTTATGCTATAGGGATTTCAGCTCTTCAGCTTCTAAATAGCTGACTTCCAAGTCATTAACTGAACTAATGAAGGACATCATGGTTTCGTTGTATAATATATAAAAATAAATAATATACATAAAATTAAATGAAATACAGTTCAAATGATCCTTAAACGAATCTACTTACGTGAAACTAAAATGAAAACAGAATCAGACACTGAAAAAATAGATGTTTTACATTGTGAAAATTTGTAAAAACTAATAACGTATAAACGAACCGTTAAGTAAACTTAAAGTTTGTACCGCAGAAAATTGAAATAACAAAAGTTATGTAAAAAACGGAGAAAAATGGGAAAATTAATACCGGAAAACTTAAGTTTTACATTTTAGATAAAACGAGGTGCTAAATGTAAAAAAAAAAATTAGAAGGAAAATAATTAAGTTTTTTCTTATGTTCACAAAACGTTATATCGGAAAAGTTAGATGAAAACGAATGAATAGTGAAAATCGAAATACCAAAGCGAATTCATTCAACCTTTCCCATGCGAAATACCTTAAAAGCTTCAAATCAAAAGCAAAAGAGTACAGTTCCGTATTTCAAACTACAAATACTACTGAAACTAAGCTCCGTATTACTAAAAGAGTAACAGTTTATGGAAGAAAAACTAGACAAAATGAGTGCATTGTTTAACTCAATCAATTTAACCCTAGAACACACACCCAGAAAATACCACGTAAACACACACCCGGGATACGTTTGTACCCGGAACCTTATTTTGCGGTTTTTAATGCTTATTCAACCGATTTCTATGGTTTTTTTTTTTAAATGTATACATATTTTAATATATAACAAGTATTTTGTCCTTTGTTTCATTCGAATATTCCTACTGGTTCCAGCGATATGGGCAAATAAAGTCAGGACATGCAACAGTGGATTTTTGTTTTTGTTGTTGTCCTGATAAATGCAAAACAAAATAATATAATTTATAATAATATACTTGTAGAGTAACAACGAATACACATTTTGGTTTTTATTTCATTGAAATATTCTACCTGGTTCAAAAGATATGTGCAAAAAGATCGCGCAAGGTATGGGTACGTAGGTAGCAAATACACTAGTATAACTGGTTTTTGTATTTTATATGCAGCTGCAAGGGTTGTTTTTACACGAGGTGTTGTTATAAATGCTGCCTGTTGATATTTTCATTATTGTTTTGGTGCTCAAAAGTGTAAGAAGTGAAAATATAAGTGAAAATAAATATAACTGAAACTATAAATAACTGGATACGAAATGACTTCAAGAAGAAACGAATATTTATCAAGTGCAGCATACAGAAGGTAAAAAATGTAAAATAAGCAACAATGTAAACATATACTAATTTTTTTTATTATGCAGGCTAACTGAGGAACAGCGAGAATCATATATGTATACAATCTTTATTTGATGAAATTTGTGAAGATGACGCTCCCTATGACTTTGACTCAGAAGATGAAGAAGAAATTCAATTTAATGACATTGAAATTGCTGATGACGATGCTGAAGTTTCGCAAAGTGCCGCAGAAGTATTACCTGATTATGCGGACTATGAGGATGATGAAGAAGACGACGAAGAAGAAGAAGTAGAAGAAAATAATGAATTACCTGCTAGTGGCGAAAAATTTGTTGCACGTGATGGTACTGAGTGGATGAAAGAACCAAATGTAAGTCGTCAGGTACTCAGACAAAATATTATAATGTTTCATGAACGTTGAAATGGCTGATTATGCGCCACATTTTTTGGCATACTTATTATGACTGGTGCGCACCATAGCAATGGAGAACATGTTCGAGATTTATGGAGCGTCAAAAACTATCCTTTATATTGCGCCACAATGGGAGTCAACCGTTTCTGTTCGATATTGCGGTTCCTAAGATTTGACGATAAAAAACACTCGTGCAACACGCTTACTAACTGATAAAGCAGCACCGATCAGTGAGTTGTGGACGATGATGAACAATAATCCTGCTGCACATTACAAGCCCAGCTCATGCTTGACGATTGATGAACAATTATTTCCTTACCGTGGACGCACACGGTTTACGCAGTACATACCGTCAAAACCTGCTAAATATGGTGTCAAGGTTTGGTGGATTTGCGATGCCACAAATGCATATCCACTGCATGGACAAATATATACTGGCCAAGCAGAAACTGGTAGGGAAACGAACCAAGGCGAACGAGTGGTGAAGGATTTGTCTGCCAAATACCAAGGAAGTGGGCGAAACATTACAATGGACAATTTTTTTACGACCTTGCCAGTTGCAGAACTGCTTCTCACCTGGAAACTCACGATCGTTGGAACTTTGCATAAAAACAAATCATATATTCCTCAAGGAATATCCAACACAAAGGCAAACAAAACGATGGCCACTAGCGATGTTCTTCAACATGTTGGACATTACAGCTCTTGCAGCCTACATTGTCTACGATTTGAATAACCCTATGTTGCCTTGGAGAACAAACAACAAGCATAAGCAGATCCTGCGCAGCTTGGCTGAAGCATTGTGTATGCCCATTATTGAAGCCAGAGCCATAAATCGTCAAGTGACGCGAAATTTTTCGACTAAAATTGCTATTGAAGCATATTTCAACCGACCGCTGGAATCAATGGTGTCAACAGCAGCATCAACATCTGCCGCAGCGCGCACGCCAAAACCTGTGTCCGGATCTTGCTATTTATGTTACGCACAAGAGGAAAAACGCCGTAGAAAAACCAGAAAGCTGTGCGCCAAATGTAAGAAGCCAATGTGTCTTGAACATTCGGTCACATCAACAAATTGCTCTATTTGCCATGATTTTCCTTAGATATAAGATGCATTTTTATAATAAAAGTCAATAATATAATGTGTGAAATGAATATTTTTAATTTTTCAAATAAAAAAATAATATAAAAGAGGTTGTCTGTAAAGTCGGTTTACTGACGATAGCTTAACGTGATAACGTCATAAGAAAATACTGATTGAATGGTTGCATTTTCAAAAGAAAATTTTAATTTTATTTGTTTGATAGATATTTTGTATGGATATAGAGAATGAGTTAACATTAACATAACATAATATACTTTAACATAACATAACATAACATAACATAACATAACATAACATAACATAACATAACATAACATAACATAACACAACACAACATAACATAACATAACATAACATAACATAACATAACATAACATAACATATATAATGTGTGAAATGAATATTTTTAATTTTTCAAATAAAAAAATAATATAAAAGAGGTTGTCTGTAAAGTCGGTTTACTGACGATAGCTTAACGTGATAACGTCATAAGAAAATACTGATTGAATGGTTGCATTTTCAAAAGAAAATTTTAATTTTATTTGTTTGATAGATATTTTGTATGGATATAGAGAATGAGTTAACATTAACATAACATAATATACTTTAACATAACATAACATAACATAACATAACATAACATAACATAACATAACATAACATAACATAACATAACATAACATAACATAACATAACATAACATAACATAACATAACATAACATAACATAACATAACATAACATAACATAACATAACATAACATAACATAACATAACATAACATAACATAACATAACATAACATAACATAACATAACATAACATAACATAACATAACATAACATAACATAACATAACATAACATAACATAACATAACATAACATAACATAACATAACATAACATAACATAACATAACATAACATAACATAACATAACATAACATAACATAACATAACATAACATAACATAACATAACATAACATAACATAACATAACATAACATTACATAACATAACAAATTACCCCGTATTAAAGCACTTATCAACAGCTTTCATTTGATACCCATATTGTGCATACACAACCAAAGGATACCCGGGTCCACGTTTTGACCTATATCTCGAGACCCCAGTCACGGAGCGGCATGAAAAATACTCTGTACTAAAGCATTCACCAACAGCTTTCATTTGATACCCATATTGTACATACACGTCCGAAGGTTACCCGGGTCCACGTTCTCACCTATATCTTGAGACCCTAACTACCAATAGGTATTCAAACTATACGGAAATCATCTTCAATACCTACTTAACAATGTGTGTAAGTTTGGTTTAATTCGGTTCAAAGACACGGCGGGTCCACGTTTTGGCATATATTTCGAGACCCTAGTCATCAATAGGTATGAAAACTACCCCGTATTAAAGCACTTATCAACAGCTTTCATTTGATACCCATATTGTACATACACAACCAAAGGTTACCCGGGTCCACGTTTTGACCTATATCTCGAGACCCCAGTCACGGAGCGGCATGAAAAATACTCTGTACTAAAGCATTCACCAACAGCTTCAATTTGATATCCATATTGTACAAACACATTCTAGGGTCCACGTTTTGGTCTCTATCTCGAGACCCTAGTCACGGAGCGGCATGAAACATACTCTGGACTAAAGCATTCACCAACAGCTTCCATTTGATACCCATATTGTACATACACATCCGAAGGTTACCCGGGTCCACGTTTTGACCTATATCTCGAGCCCTATTTCCAAAATAAAATATAATCCATGTTACTCGTGGATGATGTAGCTTTCGAATGGTGAAAGAATTTTTAAAATCGGTCCAGTAGTTTTGAGCCTATTCATTACAAACAAACAAAGTTTTCCTCTTTATAATATTAGTATAGACAACATATCTTATAAGGTGTATGGTAAATATTACCATACATTTTTTCCTTCATATATAATAAAAAAATTAATAATTATAACATTAAAACAACAGGTATTATTAACAAACTTGGTTTTATTTTAAATTCTTCAAGTGAATCAAATTAATAATAATCAATAAGAAGGCATATGCAAATACAAATACGTGAATTTATATATGTACATTTGCGCATATACATACATACATATATACGCTCACTTAAGTAGGAGAGAGCAAGATATCGAACGTTGCCGTTCGTTTGCTTTGTTTGCTTTGTCGTTCGTTCCGCCCTTTCGCTTGCAGTTCATTCAATGCAATGAGCAAGGTAACGGCAATGAGCAAGGTAACACTAATATGAGCAAGGTAACACTAATGAGCAAGGTAACGCTAATATGAGCAAGGTAACGGCAATGAGCAAGGTAACACTAATATGAGCAAGGTAACTACATATGAACAGTAATGAGCAAGGTAACACTAATATGAGCAAGGTAACGGCAATGAGCAAGGTAACTACATATGAACAGTAATGAGCAAGGTAACGACACATTTTTTCGTGCGTGCAGCCTGTTAAATCGAATTATAAGACGTTATCACGTCAAAAAATGTTTTTTTTTTTATTATTATGAGGATTTTTACTATTGGGGTACAAACGTATCCCGGGTGTGTGTTTACGTATATAATGTGTTTGGAAGGCTGTAGCTCCTGAACCAATGGTCCGATCTGGTTCAAATTTTGAATTGAACTGAATAATCTTCCTAGATTAGTATAAGTTAGCGGTATAGAGGTATAGCGGTTAAAAAGTTACAACACTTCAAAGTTGAAGTGGATACATTTGTACCCGGGTGTGTGTTCTAGAGTTAAGTGAAGTGAGGAGCAAAATGGAGAGAAAAAAAGAGAATTGGTTATACAAAATATCAAAGTTATTCAACCGTTCGATGGCTATCAGATGACTGTGAGAGTGCGAATGCTCTTTTTGTTTAACGTGAGGGCCATGTTAGCTCTTTTAGCATTGAAACTTAAGAACTTTTTGAAGTGTCTAAGACCCTCTACGTTGTACCAATGCTGTTTTATTAGAGTTTTGGCCCAGTATTTTACTTTTTATTTTAGGCTGTTCTTGTTAAATCCAAACATGGGACTAGGTCCGATGAAATTTACATCTGCCCCTTTTTTGGCTTGGAAGTCTGCTTTTTCGTTGCCGTCATATCCTTCATGTCCTGGTACCCAAATTAATGAGACATTGTTTTTGGATGCCAGGTTATTGAGTGCCTTGTGTTATTCTAAGAGAGTTTTTGAGCTGTAGGTATAGCTATCTAAAGCTTTTAGAACTGATGGGCTGTCCGAGAGTACACTAATCTTTATTCTCTTGCGGTTTCTACGTTGCATGATGTTTGCTGCTTCCATTATTGCGAATAATTCCGCTTGGAAGATGGTGGTGAATGATTTGGGGATTCCGGGCCCCACTATTCCTGCTCCTACACCATCAATGTACCATTTTTGTGAACCATCATTCATCCATTTTGGGTTTGTTTTCCACTCGTTCCTCTCAGTAGAGGTAACTGTGTATCCTTTTGTAAAACAGAGGGTTGGGTCAATGTGGTCTGAAACTTGAGCCATGCGTATGGTGTTTTTGACTTTATTTAGGATGCTTAGGTGACCGATGAGGTTGCCTAATTTGACATTTTATTTCATGTGTAGCATGAGTGCTTACGTAGCTGCGATTTTCACCATGACTCGGATCAGCTCCACAGTGCCTTTGGATAGAATTGCTGGGAATATTCCATCCGGACCTGGTGATTTAAAGGGTTTAAAGGAGTTAATTGTCACCTATACCCGTTCAGACTTTATGATTTTGTTGACAAATGAGACCGTCGATATCCGTTGATGGTGAGTTACCATGTCTAGACTATTGTCGAGTGATAAGTCATGACTTTTACAATCTGGGAAGTGAGTCTTTAGAAGAAGCTCTAGTGTTTCTGAGAATGTGTTGGTAATAGTTCCGTTTGGACCTTTTAGTGTGGCTATGGGACTTGAGTCACCTTTGGATAGTGATTTTTGAATTCTGGCTGTTGCTGGAGTATCTTTTAGATCCTCGCAGAAGTTTTTCCAAGAGTTTCTTTTGGACATCCTTAGTTCATTGTTATAGTTAGTCAGGGATTTCCTATACTGATCCCATTTATTTGTTTGCTTTGCAGTGTTGAATAATTTCCTCGTTGCTTTCCGAAGTTTATCAAGTTCGTTGTTCCACCAGGGGACCCTCTTCGTGGAGGATTTCATTTTTAGTGGGCAACAATCTTGGTATGAGGATATAATTGGGTCAGTCATGTCTGTTACTGCCTTTTCTAGCTCCTCTGTTGATGTTATTTTGCTTGCGCTGTTATTAAGCTTAGCTGAAAGACATTCATTGTATCTTTTTCAGTTTGCTGTTTTTGGGCTTCTGTAAAATGTCATTTAAGTCAAAGAGTATGCGTTTGTGGTCAGACATTGAGTCCTCATCCGAGACTCTCCAGTTACTGATCATATTCAAAGATTTGTTAGTAATTAGAGTTAACACAATTAATGCCTTTTTGCTGTCTAATTTCAGTTCACCGGATGTGACTGCGGTCAGGGTGGAACCATCCAGTGGCAGTTGCTTCTGCTTGGTGTCTGCCTACATGGCCCATGACAGATCGGCGCCTCCTGAGGAGTTGCAACATCTAGTGGATACTCTCCAGCCCAAGAAGGAGAACATCCTGATCGGATGCGATGCGAATGCCAGACACACCATTTGGGGCAGCAGCGAGATCAATGAACGGGGTGAGTCTCTATTTGATTTTATACTAAGCCGTAATTTACTGATCTGGAACAAGGGCAACTCCCCAACTTTTGTCTTCCCGGCATCGGGAACATCAAGTGGTTGGGAGGAAGTTCTTGATATCTCTCTTTCTACTAACTCATCTGCTGTTAGGGTTGAAAATTGGACGGTCTCCCAGAGGAACTCGTTTTCGGACCACAGGTTGATCCTCTACGAAATCGATTTCGTCCGGGAGACCTTACTACCCCGCAGGAACCCTAAACGAACAGACTGGTCTCTTTTCCACAGGGTTTTCTGCAAGAAGCTGAATAGGAGTAAGTTCTTGACTTCCACTAAGGAAAAACTGGACACGCAAGTTAGACACCTAGAAGGGTCCTATCAGACTGCCTTCAAAGTGGCCTGTCCAGTATCCTTTAGCAAGAAAGACTTTCCTCCCTGGTGGAGCAAAACGCTGACCGACTTGAAAGAGAAGGTTAGGAGAGTCTTCAACAAATGTTACCAAATAAGAAACTTTCAAGATTACCGGGAAATCTTGAAAGCTTATAAGAAAGCCATTAGAGATGCGAAGCGCAACTCTTGGAAAGAGTACTGCGAATCCATCGAATCCGTAAGAGATTCGGCCAGACTCAGCAGGGTCCTATCCAAGGACCACTCCTGTAAAACTCTTGTCAAAAGAGAGAACGGGGAGTGGGCTGAATCTGCAAGCGAATCCTTAAAAATCCTTATTGATGCCCATTTCCCGGAAAACTCTATTGATCCGGTCTGTAACGAAGACGCGAACCGGCAGGAGGGGTTACCTGTGATGTCCCTGACACCGGTCTTGTCCGTCAACAGAATAAACTGGGCAATCGAGAGCTTTTCCCCTTTCAAATCTCCAGGCATCGATGGTATCATGCCAGTAATGCTTCAGAAGACTAAGACCGTGGTGGTTCCCGTTCTTCAAAAGATCTTCTCGGCGTGTATCTCGCTGAACCACGTCCCTGCTAGCTGGAAGAAAACCAAAGTGGTCTTCATTCCTAAGGCAGGAAGGAGGGGCCACGTCCTGGCCAAGGACTTCAGACCTATAAGTCTTACCTCCTTTATTCTCAAGGTGTTTGAAAGAGTGATCGACTGTCACATCCGAGAGCACTGTGAAACCAGACTTTCTCCAGCCCAACACGCTTACCTGAAAGGGAAATCCACCGAGTCAGCCTTACATGAGGTAGTAGGGACTGTAGAGAAATCTCTGGAGGGGAAACAATTCACTTTGGCGGCCTTTATAGACATAGAGGGCGCCTTTAATAATATTACGGCGGAGTCAATTGTCACGGCTCTAAACAGGCTAGGGGTGGAAAGACCTATCTACCGCTGGATCTCGTCCCTGCTTGGTAGTAGGGAAATTAATGCGGTGGCAGGAGGGGCAAGAATCACCAGATTCGTACATAGGGGCACACCGCAGGGCGGCGTCCTCTCGCCTCTCCTTTGGCTAGTAGCTGTAGATGAAGCCTTAACTCGCTTAAACAGGGGGGGGGGTAAAGGTGGTAGCATATGCCGATGACTTGGTCCTGATGGTCTCAGGTCCCTTCCCATCAGTAATGGCTGAAATTCTGGAAGGAGCATTGGCTACACTCAGCAGATGGGCCGCCAGTTGCGGTCTCAGGGTCAACTCTGACAAAACAGAGTTGATGCTATTCACCAGAAAATACAAGCCTCCACCCTTTAAGCTTCCTAGACTTAACAACCAGTGTCTTACACTTTCATCGGAAGTCAAGTATCTTGGTGTAATACTTGACCCCAAGCTCCACTGGAAGCCGCACATAGAGAATCGAGTTAAGAAGGCTAATATAGCCTTCTACGCCTGCAAATCTATGTTCGGCAAAAAATGGGGCTTCAAGCCGCGTGTCGTACTCTGGATGTACAACTTAGTGGTTCTGCCAATTTTAACATACGGTTGCCTAGTTTGGTGGGTAGCTCTTCAGAAGGGCTACAACTCCACTAAATTAGAGAGAGTGCAGAGAACTGCATGTATAGGCATCACTGGTGCCTGTAGGACATGTCCCACCGCTGCGCTCAACGTTATTCTCCACTTAATTCCTGTGGATCTGCAGGTTAAGTCCATTGCTGCTCAGAGTGCTATTAGACTGAAGGAGTTTGGCCTTTGGAGACAACTCCCGGTAGGGCATAGCAGCATCTTGAAGCAGATCTCCCCTTCCTTCTCTGATATTCGCACCGACCTCTCCATCCGCAAACTGTGCTTTGAGGGTTGTGCTAGGGCTATCTTTCCGAGCAGGCAAGATTGGAAAGAGGGGAGAGTTGTTGCGGATATAGATGCCTCTGTTTTCACTGACGGATCCAAAATGGAATCTGGAGTGGGAGCGGGGGTCTACTCCAAATCAGCCAGCATTTCGGTCTCCTATAAACTGCCGGAGACAAGCAGCGTCTTTCAAGCAGAGGTCTTCGCGATCCTGCAGGCATGCAAAATGCTTCGGGATCGCTGCTGGGAGGGAGACATTAAAATTTTTTCCGATAGCCAAGCTGCAATCAAGGCACTGTCGTCGCCGAATTGCAGCTCTATTCTCGTGAACTCCTGCAAGGAGGAACTTAAACGCCTCGAACGTGCAGGAAACATTTCCCTCATCTGGGTTCCTGGGCACAGGAATATAGAGGGAAATGAAATTGCCGATGAGCTTGCCAGGAAGGGGGCGGCAGAACCAAATCCAGCTGCCCTCTTCTCAGACATCGGCATCCCCTTGGCCGTCGTTAAAGGGAAACTACACAACTTCTTTCTAAGAAAGGCGCAAGACAGATGGAGGTCTGTCTCATCGTGTGCCATTTCAAAAGCACTATGGCCTCAATATGACATAAACAGAACGCTTAAGGTGATGGGAACTCCCCGCCATTCAATCTCCAAACTCATTGCGGTGATCACTGGCCACTGGGTGATCGGCACTCACGCGGAGAAGCTTGGAATTCCGTACAACCCCCATTGCAGAAGCTGTGGGGATCCTGCAGAGAAAGAGACTGTGGAACACTTTCTCTGCAGATGTCCGGCCTTGGCGGCTAGGCGCTTGAGATTCCTCAGCGTCCCCTTTGGGGATGACTTGATGAAATTCTCCAGCCTAGATCCCTTTTCTCTCCTTCGCTACATCAACAGCACTGGATGGCTGTAGACGGGCTTATCTCCTACCTTAATCCTTTCACAGGTAGTGGTCCACTTTATGGTATCAAAACGGCACGTAAGTGCTACTTGTAGTGTACCTGGGGTACTCTTGCCATCTTACCTACCTACCTACCTAGAGTTAAATCGAGTACTTCTTGTCGTTTACAAAAGTGGGTTTATTACCCCTGTTTACTACTGTTATGTTACCAAGTAATAAAAATTCAAGGAGTGACTCACCTCTGTTTTTTGTATTTGTACTACCCCATGCCACATTGTGGGAGTTTGCGTCGCATCCAATTATGAGGGTTTTATTGTGGGTTTGGCCATACTCCACTAGACCTCTGATTTTCTCTGGTGATACTGTGTCGGCGTCTCCAGGGAAATAAGCTGAGTCGATTACGACCTCTCTCTTGCTTCCACCAAACTCCGCTTCGACCAGTATTGTTGATATGTCGCCATGCAAGAATTCTATGAATGGCAAAAATTTAATGTTGGTATCTATGATTATCGCAGCCCTAGATTTGACAGCGCTTTTGTCATAAATTATCTGTGTATTTCGGACGTTGAGGCCTTGAGGACGGCCTCTGTAGATCCAGGGCTCTTGGATCAGCCCTATGTTGATACCTCCGGCAAGTCTTCTGCTAAGCTCAGTGGTAGCAGCCTTAGCATGGTGAAGATTTGCCTGGAGGCACCTCATTTTAGTGGTTCGTTATCGGAGTCGTTGGGAGGGCTTTCCTCCTCTTCTTCAAACTTCACTGCCTCCATTTGGTCAACTAACTCCTCCGTCGTTATGTCTTCAGCTTTCAGCCTGAGGGTCACTTGGATGAATCGGTAGTTTACTCTACCATTGTACCCCATCAGGCTGGCGGCTGATTTTTGATCTACCGCTACGACTAGCGTTACGTTGGAGCCTCTTTCCGTTCTTTTTAGCAGTCGCCAGGTATCTATATTGAGGCCTTTATTCTGCCCCTGGCTGTCTCGACTTTAAGGGAGTTGGGAAAGTACCCCACTGCGATCCGAAAGTGAGGAATTTTGGATTCCTCTGTGGCCCACAGTGTTGCACCCCCCACGGCGACGCATTTGAAATGGGCGCCTTGACCCATTCTGCCGATGTGCTCTCCTTACAGTGCAGGACAAGGTATCCTGCCTTGTAAGTAGTGCCCAAGAACGCTGGTTTTGTGGCCATGTTTTTCTCCGCCAGTATTTTGTCCAACAGAAGTTGTTGGATGAAGTCCATTTGTTCGGTCGTCAGTGCCGTATTAGGGTAGTCTCTAGCAAGTACTGCCAACTTGACTCCTGTTGTTATATCTTTATATGTGGCAATGGGCTGCCACTTTTTGCTTCTTAGAGCTGCGTCTCTCGATGTGGACGGACCATCATCTTTAGGCCTCTTTTTGGCTGTTGCCTCCGGTGGTGTATCTTCCACCGACATTAGTCGTTTCGGCCCCGTCGTTGTTCTTCCGGTGCTTTTAGTAGGTATGGGCTCCAGCGCCTTAGCATATGCTTCTTCTCTGGTTAGACCTTTTTTTAGGAAGTGTGCAAATATTTTCGCCATCGGTGTGGTTCGAAGTCGTCTCGGCAGCTCTCACGTCTTCAACTGCGGATCGTTCTTCCGTATTAGTTTGAGGCATGGCGGCCTTTTCCTGTTGAGGTATGACCACCTCTGTTTGTTGAGGTTTATCGCTAGCCTCTTGGTTGAAGCCTTCTTGGCCGCTTCCACCATTGTTTGTTTTTTTAAGATCAGTGTTCATTTTTGTTCCTACGAGTAAATATCTTGTCATGTCGGTCTCCTTGCCGCGGGGATGAGGCTTAAGTGGTGAGTTAACCCCATGCTATGGAGATTAACTCACCACGAACTAAGAGGGTAGCTCCATATAGGAATTGGGTATGCACTCATCCGCGGAACGGCGGGATTGGTGGCCACCCAAGTACTATGTGGAGAGTACCGTACCGACAACCTGGAAATAGGTATAAAATGCATTTCATCACAATGTGGAGGTTAACAAAGGATCTTTCTGCACGAAGTAACCAACTTTTGGGAAATGCTCCCGTCGAGCAATCGACGGCTCGGGCATCGGATGTGCAGGCCCGAACCCCACACTCCCATATGACCGGAACTGACACCCAGGGTTCCGGAGGAAGCGCACTACTAGTGGTGAAACATGGCACATTGGCTATGCCAATGAAGAGCCGAGTGAGTGTGAGCGATATACCGTCGTCGAAACGATATGAAGCAACTGAACAAGTTGTGGAGGATGTGGTGATGGCGGACAATCTCTCAGTAGACTCAGACGGATCTCTGGTACCGAGTAAGTCTTTGACAACGGTTAAACCTGGTGTGAATCAGGTAAGTACGGGTAAAAAGACTGAAGTTATTGGAGAGTCGAACGCAGGTGTTTGTCTAACCGCAAGGCAGATCAAACGAAGAAGACAGAAGGCGAGGCAAGCCGAAGCACTAGCTAAGGCAAGGACTCAAGCTCCGTCAACTTCGACACCTGTAACGGAAACGGGAAAGCGTGGCAGAACAGAGGATTCCTCTGTAGCGCTGCGCTCTTCCGGAAACGAAACGGGGTCTGTGCCAACGACCGGGAAGAGGAGAAAGGCAAAGAAGAGGAAAGACAAACCTTTGCCTGACAAGGCAGAGGCTAAGGGACCTCAAATGTCGAATGACACTCTTCCGTCAACGTCTGGCGAATCATTCGCGAGAATGGCAGCAAAGGCGATGACGGTGGAGATACATACCGACAAACAAGATGTTCTACTGTCCAAAGGGCAACGAGACTATCTTGACAGCTATCTTTGGAAAGCTATCGGTGAGTCAAAAGACGCGCCGACTTCCGAGGGGAAAAGCGTGGTGGACGGCGTCGTAAAGGTGCACTGTTCCAATGCTTTTTCCCGAGAATGGCTAGAAAAAGCAATAGCAAAGATTCCAGCCCGCGAAAACAGCAAGTTCGTCCTTGTTGAGAGTAGCAAAGAAAGGCTGGTACGAGCGAGTGTCTGGATTCCGGGTCCTTCCTGTAATTCAGCAGAACTCCTCACACGTATCCGTGTTCAGAACAAGGATCTTGACACGACTCCCTGGAGAGTATACTCCTGCATCAGGCAGAAATCCGCTACCACTTCGGAGGCGGGTTCCCACCTGGTACTGGGTATCGATCTTGGGTCCCTCAAGGTTCTTAAGTCGAAGTACGGATGCCGTCCTCACCTACATCTGGGGCGAATCCATTTCCGTGTCCAGGATAAGGTGGAGGACAAAGCGTAAATATACTCAGTCTCATGACTGAAGTAATATTTACACAGATAAATCTGCAGCCGTAGGCATGCAAAACTGCAAACAAACCCACACATAATATTATACTTATACAAGAACCATGGGTATGTCACAAGCGTATCTGTGGTCAAGGAGCTATGTCGTGGGGACAAATACTTCATTGTGAAGGGAACGTGAGACCACGAGCATGTATTATCATGCCGAGGTTGATCGAACACACGATGTCAAAAGAGCTATGCTCCGGAGATATCGTTGCTGCAAAAATAAAGTACTTGAAAATTGAGAACAGTGTCGAAGCTATCATAGTTTCGGCCTACCTACCCCACGACTCTTTACAGCCACCTCCTTCGAGGGAGCTAAGAGAAGTGGTCAAGTATGCAGAATCCAATAATCTGGGGCTAATAGTGGGCTGTGATGCATGATCACAGAACATTGTATGGGGAAGCAGCAAATGCAACCCCAGAGATCTCAAGTTATTGGATCTTATCCTGTCAGCCGATTTGGTCTTTCAAAACACTGGTAACAAACCAACTTTTGTGACCGGAAGGAGACAAGAGGTGATTGATTTAACACTTACCAATAGGTCAGTAGGAAATAAAATCCACCGATGGCGAGTTTTGGAAGAGGACTCTCTTTCTGATCATCGTCTTATCGAACTCCGACTCAGAATTGACACAATATCAACACCTTTCGGTAGGAATCCCCGAAATGTGGACTGGGACTGGGTATGGTGAGCTTGTAACAGAGCGATTACCAAACCTGAAAAAACTCAAATCAGCAGAAATGATTGAAGATGCTACTAAGAAATTAGAAGGTACTTTAATCAATTGCTTTGAGGAACTGTACCCACTCAGGCAAAGCAGACAGAGGAAAGCGGTTCCTTGGTGGAACCCTGAACCGTCGAAGCTTCGTGCACGGTCTAGGAAAATTCTTAATAAGGCCTTGAAGACCAAAACAGAAGAGGACTGGGCTAATCATCGACTTACACAGAGAGAATATAAGAAAAAAGTACGGAAAGCCAAACTTGAATCCTATAGAAATTTCTGCAGTAACGTCGAAGAAATGAGGGAAACAGCGAGACTTTGTAAGATCCTTCATTTAGACCGCTCAGTAAGGCTGGATTCCATTCGAAAACCTGATGGTTCATATACCATTTCCAAATCGGAAACGTTTAATGCTCTACTCGAAACCCATTTTCCGGGTAGTAGAACTCTCTCTGAAGTAAAGAGTGGCATGAACAATAACGGTAGCGACGGTGGAACCTCTAGGTACAGCTGGTATATTGCTAGTCGGATAGTGACAAGGGAATCGATAAGGTTTTCCTTGTCTTCCTTTGAGAACTTTAAGTCCCCTGGACCTGACGGAATATATCCAGCAATGCTTAAAAAAGGAGGATACAGGCTGATTGAGGCCCTGAAAAGGATCTTCACAGCCTGTCTTGCATGTGGTTATATACCATCCCAAGAGTAGTATTTATTCCCTAGCAAAAAGTTTTAGACCAATCAGTTTGACATCGTTCATGTTGAAAAGTCTGGAACGAGTGGTGGAGAAACATATTCGAGTGGGGGTATTGCTGAGAAGTCTACTTAGTAGAAATCAACACGCTTACCAGAGTGCAAGAGTGCAGAGTTAGCAAGATTGAAGCCGGGCTGGAAGCTGACGAATACACAATGGGCGTGTTCGTGGACATTGAGGGGGCTTTTGAGAATGCCACTTTCGGCTCGATATGTTCTTCTGCCGAACGACACGGAGTTAATCAAGCCATTATAAAATGGATATACTCCATGCTCTCTGAGAGGCTGTTAACCGCTGGTGGGAGCAGTGACGAACAAATCACAGTCAGGACCAAGCAAGGATGTCCTCAAGGGGGTGTTCTTTCTCCGATGCTGTGGTGCTTCGTCGTAGACTCTCTATTAGTGGAGATGCAGGAACTCGACTGTCACGTCCAAGCATATGCGGACGACGTCTGTGCGCTAACATCGGATAAATCCTTAAGGAGGCTTTGCACGAAAGTGCAGAGGAGTCTGGACATAATCGATGACTGGTGCATGAGAAAAGGTCTTTCCGTTAATCCGTACAAAACAACCATAGTCTTGTTTACGAGAAAACGGAAATTGGATGGACTCAGTCTTCCAACACTGAAAGGTGTGACACTTGGTCTTTGCAACGAAGTTAAATATCTAGGAGCAATCTTGGATAAGAAGCTGACTTGGGAGACACACGTTTCACTGAAGGTGAATCGTGCATTGAAGATTTTTCAGCAATGCCGTAGAGCCTTTGGCAAAACCTGGGGTCTGAAACCTGCTGTGGTCCTATAGATATACACAGCACTTATCAGACCAATCATCACTTACGCTTCTGTGGTCTGGTGGCGACGGAGCATGGTTAAGTCTACAATCCGGGAACTATACAGGCTGCAAAGAAGTATATGTTTATGCATCACGGGTGCCATTAGTACAACCTCTGGTGATGCCCTAAATGCTATGCTTGATTTGCTCCCCCTGGATCTTAAGATACAACAGGAAGCAATAAAAGCAATGTGTAGACTCCATAAATATGGTTTCTGGCACGAAGACGGAACCTCGGGACAGTTTCATTTGGAAGGGAATTTGATGACAGATTTCTATTGCGTGAGCAATGGAGCAATCCAGAATGCATTCAGGGAGGTTTGACGGATACTTTCTTTACCGATGGGTCCAAGAATGAAATAGGGTCTGGAGCCGGATGGTACTTAAATGATAGTAATAAGTATCACTATGCTATGGGGGGAATGGCAACTGTTTTCCAAACAGAAGTTTTTGCCATCCTAAAAGTAGCCGAATGGATAATCGAGAGGAGATGGAGCGGGAAACAGATTGGAGTCTTCAGTGTCAGTCAGGCTGCATTGAAGGCCCTGGAGAACGCGAAGCAAATCTCAAAGATTGTTCAAGAATGTAAGAAGAAGCTTAGTTCTGTCGCAAGACAAAACAGGCTTGTACTTATATGGGTTCCGGGACACTCCGGTGTTCAAGGAAACGAAATTGCCGACGAATTGGCCAACCGTGGATCAGCGGTGCCCCCACAGGGGCCAGAGCCAATAATCGGAATCAGTCCCACAGGAATCAAGAATTGGATCAGCGATTATGTAGGCAATCTACATAAAGAGCGATAGTCCGGTCTGGAACGCTGCAGAACTGCAAAGTGTTTTGTGACAAGTCTGAACAGAAAACTGTCAAACTTTCTACTAAAACTTAGAAGGAAAGATATTCGGTTGATGGTCGGCATCATTACAGAACACAACCCATGGGGTCAGCATATGACCACCATTGGAATCATCGAGAACCCGGTATGCCTGTCATGATTGGAGGAAGCGGATAGCACTGAGCACTGTGAGTGTCCTGCCTTTGCTAGAGCAAGGCTACGAGTATTGGGTTCCGATGTCATGAGAATGAGTAATATTCGTTCTCTAAAACTGGAGGATATTTACAGATTTGCCAAAGAATCTGGAAAATTCTCACAGGACTAACTATCTCTATCTCTGTCTCTATTCTTTCCTATCTCTTTCTCTGATACTTTTCTCCTTCCCTTCTTGACTATCTACCCCCTTTCCAGAGCTTTAAATACAATGGGCTCTTTAGCCTAAGTGTTTTAGGTGCCACCAAATCTCCTGGTGCTCCTTGGCTCGACCTTTTCAAATTCAATTCAGAAAGTGGTATATCGGTCACCTACGCCAGTTCCCCGGTAGCGCAGGAAGACATTTTGGAAATGGGGCCTCGCCAGGGCGCCCCAAGTCTGCATACTAGCGACTAGATCACCCAATAGCCAATCATCTATCGGGGTACGCTGTTCCACCTTGGATTGGGGATTTGTACTTACCCAAGGAAGATTACTCTTCCCGCCCGACTATATTAGCCAGGACCTCAACAGAGATACGACCATGCTGGTGTATCCTGTTTCCAGTGGCCACCACGTGGAGGAATAGTCGCACTTCCGACAGTCTTGCAGTTACGGCACAGTGGACCCTGCGTTGTTCCCCCTACAAAGACTGCCAGCAAGGCCACCTGGGCGACGTTAAGGCAGTTGCTAATCGATGAGTTTGGAGAACACACTCCAGTTTCAACTCTTATTTTAGAAATAAGTAATATTAAATTAAGAAATGGTGTAATATTATGGTGTGAGGAAATAAATATAAAAGTATGTAGATCTAAAATTCCATCAATTATGTATTTTTATGTAATGAATTAAATCAAATAAGCCTGAAAACACTAAAGAGAGAGCTGCCTAATTTTTTTACTCCAAATATAATAAATGCAAATCTTGCTACTGACCTTAAGTCAGCGATAAAAATATTAAAAGAAAATGATATATAATATATGAAGATGATAAAAACTTTATAAAAATAAATCAATTCAGATAAATAACTTAAATTCGAAACCATCACAACATATAAATAGCAACAGTAATATGTAGCTTCGAAAATTTCCTTTCAATTCCAGCCACTATAATTATGTAACAAGTGAACCGTATTTCAATCAGTGTAATGAATATAGCCATCGACCAACTACAATTTACAAAATAACAATTTATCACAAACCAAGCATACTCCTTTCAATTTTACTAATATTTACACTAACAGAAACTCCATCAATTCACAACAAGGAATTAATCAAGGTTCACACCAGACTCGAATCAGACGTTTGGGTCATTCTGAACCAATGGAACAGGATCCTGCAAATTTTCACTTAAAAGTCTCGGAAGACTACCCACAGTTGAACTAAAATCTATATATATAAAAATAAAACCCGTTTTCTTTGGCTTCTCGGCATCACGCGTGTATGGCTGAACCGATTTCACTCCTTCTTCTTTTGTTGTATTTGTTATTATTAGGAGAAGGTTCTTACGGAAAAAAATATTAAGAAAATCTCTCAGAAATATTGAAAAATATACATTTAATTTTGCATATTTAAAAAAACGCGTGTAACGAATGTCAATGTCATTCACAGCCATAGAATACATTAAAAGAGCATCGTTTGTTCGGAAACGTGATTACTTAATTAAATTCGAACATCATTTGTTCGGAAACGTGGTTACTTAATTAAATTCTAATTAAAAAAAAATCTGTGGTAATCTGTGACAGTGATGTGCCAACTCGGAAAAAATATTACTCGATTTAACTCGAGTGAAATCCAATCATTTATTTAAGTATTTAAAATAATATTTACTATCAATTAAACTATTTTTATAATCAGTAATCACAATATTTTCAAGAAAATAAGATAATTAGTATCACAAAGAATATTTTTTCCTTAGTTAAATTATATGCTTCAATTTTTTCGAACTCGAGTTAGAGAGAATTCAAGTCGAGTAGATTCGAGTTACGTCCAACTCGAGTACACTCGGGTTAGGCACTCGAGTTAATCATCACTAATCTGTGACATCACACCCATAACCGCGCCAACAATAAGTTTAAAAAGTTTTTGATAAAGTTTGTTTTGTTTTAAAGACTAAGAAGATTTTTTTTGCTAATAAGTGTTTGTTAATCACGGTAAGTTCACAGCTTCATATTGATTTTTAGTAACTTTTGGTGACTACACAATACTACAATTTGGTATACATGGTTATACAGAAAATGTATGAGAGCTTTTTATTTTCAATTGGATTTTCGTTTTTAACAATGCCACCAACCAGACGTACAAGCTGAGGCCGCAGAACTCGAAATACGGCAAGTCAAAGAAATATAAGAGCAAATCAAACTGATGAGCAACGCGAAGCGCGAAATTAACTTGAACGGAATCGATATCAAGATAGAAATGTTGTGTTTAATCCCCACAGAGCTGCATTCAGTTATAATGTGGCAATTGATTACAGTTCAGAGCAAATTGTTGCTATTGGACTAATGAATATTGTGTGTCCACATTGCAAGGCATTGAAATTCAAAAATGAATATTGCGCCAGCGGCCAAGTCAAATTGACGCCATTGGTACCGCCATCAGAGCCACTACATTGATTGGTTTCTGGAATTGGCCCAGAATCTTATCATTTTTTTACTCATATCCAGCAGTACAATAATTGATTTTAAATGAAATCATTTGGGGCAACAAAAGTTATTCGAGACAATTTTATGCCTACTTTCAAAGTAAGTAAGTATAATGGCAAACATTTTTTTTAGTTTTACAACCATGTTGCTGGTGCAAAATATGTTGAGTCAGTGATGTGTTTATTTTGTAAACAATAAGTCAAATACATAATAATAGTCTATAATCCAATGACTTAATCAGCAACATTTTATAACATGTTGTATTTCATAGTGGCATGAGCAAGGTGTTCCAATACTTGGTAAAGCCTACTACCTAAAGCTGCCATGGAAGGCTGTTTAATATCGAGGTTTAAAGTAGTTTTAATTTGAAATGATGTAAAGTATTGTGGCAGTATTTTGCGAGCCACATGGTGGTACAATTTGCTATACAATTACCTGTATACATATTTATATTCTTGCAGATTCAGGGTCAAATATATCATCAAACAGGTTCCTTATTGCCAGTGCCTGGTGAAGACTATAAATTTTTGCAAATATATTTTATGGGCAATTCAGCAAGAGAAGTCGATCAGCGTTGCGCACACAACAACTCAGTGAAAAGATCCATTGTGGAACAACTTCAAACATTTTTTCATCAACACAATGAATTAGTTGCATTATTCACAACTGCATTAGACCGCATGCCATCAGATAATCACAAAATTGTCATCAGAGCCGATAAGGCGCCTGCAGGACAACATGCTGGACGTTTTAATGCGCCAACAATTGATGAAGTGGCTATTGTCGTCGTGAAAATTTAGAAAACCAAGACATTGTTTTACGATCAGCTTCAGCGTGTGTCTGAAACACATCGTTCATATGATGCCTTACAATATCCTATCTTATTTTGGCAAGGTAAAGACGGCTATCATTTTTCAATGAAGATGATAAATCCAGTTACAGGTAAATTATTAACAATATGTTTACTACATTAAAGTATATGTTTACTAATTTAAAATTTATATTATTACCACAAAAAATTGTTTACAGGTGCTGACATGAACAAAAAAGTTAGTTCAATGAATTATTATTCATACAGACTGATGGTTCGGGAAAATGGGGACAATTACATCTTAAAATGTCGGCGTCTATTTCACCAATATGCGGTGGATATGTATGTGAAAGTTGAAACTGAACGATTGACATTTATCAGGTTGAACCAGGCAAAACTCCGTTCCGAGGAATACATTCATCTTCGGGATGCCATTAATGCTGATGGAAATGCACAGAATGTTGGCAGAACACTTATTCTCCCAGCAACATACGTCGGAAGTCCGCGTCATATGCATGAATATGCTCAAGATGCTATGTGCTATGTACGACATTATGGCACACCAGATTTGTTTATCACATTCACATGCAATCCAAAGTGGACAGAAATTCAACAAGAATTATTTACTAGCCAATCACCCATTGATCGCCACGATATCACTGCTAGGGTGTTCAAAATGAAATTAAAATCACTCATGGATTTTATTGTTAAGCATCGCGTGTTCGGCGAGACGCGCTGTTGGATGTACTCAGTTGAGTGGCAAAAACGCGGATTACCACATGCACATATCCTCATTTGGTTGGTTGAGAAGATAAGACCGAATGAAATTGATCATGTGATATCAGCAGAAATTCCCAATTATAATGAAGACCCACTGTTACATGAGGTTATTACAAAAAATATACAAAAAAAATTGATACATGGTCCATGTGGAATATTAAATCCCATTTCTCCGTGTATGGTTGAAAGAAAATGTTCAAAACGGTACCCAAGACAATTAGTAGCAGAAACTATTACAGGAAATGATGGATATCCACTTTATCGCCGCCGATCCATTGATGACAATGGAAAGTCAACAATAGTCAAAGTAAATCGAAAGAACATTGAAGTTGATAATCGTTGGGTTGTTCCGTTTTCGCCATTACTCTGCAAGGCATATAAAGCACACATAAACGTCGAATTTTGCCATTCCGTAAAATCTATCAAATACATTTCCAAGTATGTGAACAAAGGTAGTGATATGGCTGTCTTCGGAGTTGCTGCCGAAAATTCAAATGAAGAAGTAACTCAATATCAAATGGGCCGATATGTTAGTAGTAACGAAAGCATGTGGCGTATATTTTCGTTTCCTATACATGAACGACAGCCTACTGTTGTTCACTTGGCCGTACATTTGGAAAATGGTCAACGGGTGTATTTCACAGATGCAAACGTATTACAACGAGTTGACAGGCCACCATCGACAACATTAACCAGCTTCTTTGAAATGTGCCAGAATGATGATTTTACCAGAACGCTACTTTACTCCGAAATGCCAAGATATTAAACCTGGAATCAATCATCAAAAAAATTGCTACGACGAAAACGAGGACAGCCAGTTCCAGGTTATCCAGGGGTATTTTCCACCGATGCACTAGGCCGTCTTTATGCAGTCCATCCCAGTCAAGACGAGTGTTTTTATTTGCGTTTACTGTTAGTCAATGTTCGTGGCCCAACATCATTCCAACATCTGCGAACAGTTAATGGTGTATTGTGTGGCACATACAGAGAAGCCTGTCAACATTTGGGATTGTTAGAGAATGACACTCATTGGGACCACACTTTCGAAGATGCTGTGATTTCGTCAAATGCTAAACAAATACGAACATTATTTTCTATAATTTTGTCTACATGCTTCCCATCAACACCGACTGATTTATGGCATAAATACAAAGATCATATAGCGGAAGATATATTGCATTAGATGCGTCTTATTAGAACATCGAATGCAGATTTACAAATGAGAGAAGAAATTCACAATGAAGCAGTAATTTTAATTGAGGGCATGTGCTTGATGCTTACCAACAAAGTACAGGGTGGCTGATGAATTTTGCTACATTAAGAAACTCAAATAACTTTTTTTTTTAGTGTATGGAATTCATTTATTTTTTTTTTTTTCAAGTTGAAGGTCATTAAATTTTATTAAATGTAGCTTAACTAGTTTTAAAAATAATTGAATTTAAATGCCCCCCATGCTCGTTGACACAAGTGCGGCATCTTAGTAAAAAGTTGTTCATTGCTGCTTTGAGAGTTGCGACAGGAATAGCCGCAATTGTTGCCTGAATGGATTGTTTTAGTTCATCCAAATTTGTTGGTTTTGTTTTATAAACTTCTTGTTTACATAAACCCCACAAGAAAAAGTCAGATGCAGTAAGGCCAGGCGACCTGGGGGGCCAACGAAATTCGGAGTTTCTTGAAATCAGTTTATTGGGAAATTTTCGTCGCAACTCTGTCATAACAGTCTGGGCTATGTGAGACGTTGCCCCATCTTGTTGATACCACACAGAGTTGAAAGGAATTCTCTTTCGGCGTAGTTCTGGATAGAAAAATTCTTTCAGCATTTTCAAATAACGGTCTCCAGTAACCGTAACGGTGTGACCATTTTCTTCAAAAAAATAAGGCCCGACAATACAGCGTGAAGAAACCGCACACCACACTGTCACGCGAAGAGGATGCAATTCCGTCTCGTGGAGTATCTGTGGGTTAGAAGTACTCCATATTCGACAATTTTGTTTGTTCACATTGCCGTTTAAATCGAAATGGGCCTCATCAGACATGAAAAGGCAGTTTAACATATTTTGGTCTTCTTTCACCATTTGCAGGATCTTCTGGCAAAATTCCAAGCGAATCGGCAAGTCTGCTGCATTCAGTTTGTTAACCATTTGAATTTTGTAGGGAAATAAGTCTAAATCTTTGTGCATTATTGTTTGCAAAGACTGTCGGCTGACACCAAGTTGAGCAGATAAGCTTCTTGTTGAAACCCTTGAATTGCTTTGTATAGCTGCAGCTACAGCAGCGATCGTTTCCTCCATCCGCACTGGTGGGTTTCGATGATAAGGCCTTCTTGCGACTGTTCCTTGCTCAGCAAAATTATTCACCAGTCTCATTATGGTCCATCTGCTCGGGGGATCGCCGCCAAACATCCGCCTGTACTCTCTCTGTACCAAAACTACGGACTCCAGTGCGTGATAGCGGCGGACTATCCAAATTCTTGTTTGCGTGTCCCAGTTATCCATTTTAATAAATTTTAAAGATCAATCTGCAAATTAAAACAAAAATAGAACAGATAACTTAAAAAGAAAAAAAGTTATTCAATTTTTTTTTGATAGCGGCTTTCATCAGCCACCCTGTATTAACACAATGATAGATGAATGATAGCACCCAATCGCCCAATGCACAACTCATTCGATCAAAAATTGAGACGCGAAGCCCAATACGATTCCGAAACATTACGAGAAATGGTTGATAGAACAGTTCCCCTTTTAAATCAACAACAAAAATATGCCTACGATACGCTCATGAAAGTAGTGAACGATGGAACTGGCGGATTTTATTTTTTAGATGCTCCTGGTGGAACTGGGAAAACGTTTTTGTTATCATTGATTTTGGCCACGATTCGATCGCAAAATGGAATTGCACTAGTCCTAGCTTCATCAGGTATTGCAGCTACGTTGTTTGGAGGCGGTCGAACAGCTCATTCAGCTCTCAAGTTGCCGTTTAACCTTCAAATAAATGAAACTCCAACTTGCTACCTTTCGAGGAATTCTGCCATGGCCGAAGTGCTGCAGCAAACCAGATTGATCATTTGGGATGAATGCACGATGCCACACAAATAATCTTTGGAGGCATTAGATCGCTCAATTCAAGATTTACGAAATAACAAAAACCGGTTTGGTGGTGCAATGATACTGATAGCTGGCGAATTGAAGAATTACAAATCAGTTGATTCCATTACTAATGAAGATGAAGTTGTCAATTATCCAACAGAATTTTTAAAGTCGCTGGAATTACCCGGCTTACCACCTCATAATCTGCAAGTAAAAATCGGATCAGTAATTATTATGTTACGGAACATAAACCAACCACGTGTGTGTAATGGCACCCGGCCTGCTGGGAAGAAATTATTGAACAATGTCATCGAAGCCACAATTTTAAAAGGAAAGTACAAAGGCGAAGGTGTTTTAATCCCACGCATCTCTATGATACCGAACGACATGCCGTTCAGCTTTAAGCGTTTACAGTTTCCAGTGCGGCTTGCATTTGCAATGTCAATAAATAAATCGCAAGGGGAGTCGCTAAGTGTATGTGGCATCAACCTAGAAAATCCATGTTTTTCACATGGTCAATTATATGTCGCCTGTTCCCGTGTCGGAAAACCATCAACATTATTTATTTACGCGCCAGAACATAAAACTAAAAATATAGTTTATCAAAAAGCATTAGAGTAGAGAGAAGCAATGAAGGGTTCTAGAGCGCGCGTGGTATTGAACTCAGTTTTTACTTAAAAATGCTAAGTTGTTCAATAGCGATTTGTAAAAATATTAGTGAAATTATTGAATCCTATGGAATAAACACTATTATGAAAATATATTTTGTTGTTTATTTAATTAAATTAGTACAGTCCTTTTCAGGTATAGCGAGACCAGGGAATTATGGATTCATTTTTATATGGAGGATATTATAGATTCCAGTTCAAATTGAATGGGTACTCATACATAAGATAGGTCAGCTATACAAAATAAAGTAGTGTATCATTGCTACGCTAAGGCGGTACGAAGTTCGCCGGGTCAGCTATTTATATAATAAACGTAAAATTTTTTTAATTGACATAGGCTCATATATTGTCTTAATAAAGCCTGAAATGTTTCACAAAGAGGTTATACATGTTGAACCAATAATTTTAACAACAGCCACAGGAAAAGTGTATTTGGACGAAATTCAAGAAATATTAAGCGGGGACTCGATTTAGAAAGTAGCACAGTACATTTTAATGGCATTCGTTACAAATTTTGCAGCAATAAATTCATAGAGGGAAATTCTGTTAAATGCTTCCGATGCTTTCCATTTCAATTCAACCGGGCTGCTCGGGTCATGTTCTTCGATTTCGATGTAACTTAAATATGTTGCTCTCTGGTCAAAATAATGAGACACGTATTTTTTTGTTCGCCCGAAAAAAAAATTTTTCAAGAGTTATCGGCAATTTTGTTTTTCGGCTCAAACTCGATTTTTTTTAATTATATAAGAAAAAAATTTTTTGAAATGCCCATAACTTAGTCAAAAATGAACCGATTTTAATAATTCTGG
The DNA here is from genome assembly GCF_027943255.1 of Anastrepha obliqua. NCBI lineage: Eukaryota > Metazoa > Arthropoda > Insecta > Diptera > Tephritidae > Anastrepha > Anastrepha obliqua. Next base: position 51,369,130 of record NC_072897.1, on the reverse strand, counting down.
GTTCAAAATGATCGTAATTACTTACACAAGCGACTTCATGTAGAAACAATTGCAAAAAAGTAGTTGAAAATTTTTTATTTAGTAAAAAAGAAAAAAAATTTAAATTTTTTCAAAATTCAATATTTCAAAAAGTGCATTTTTTTTTTTTTTATAACTTTTTCCAAATCAAAAAAACATCTCAAACTTTAATTGAGCTGCATGCCTAGTAGCTAAAATGCGTTGTTTTTGAGTAATGAATTTTTAAGTAAACACCCTGTTTCGCACTTTTTGTTTTTTGCAAAATAAAAAATTTTCAACTACTTTTTTGCAACTATTTCTACATGAAATCGCTCGTGTAAGTAATAACGATCATTTTGAACCCAGAATTATTAAAATCGGTTCATTTTTGACTAAGTTATGGGCATTTCAAAAAATTTTTTTCTTATATAATTAAAAAAAATCGAGTTTGAGGCAAAAAACAAAATTGCCGATAACTCTTGAAAAAAAATTTTTTCGGGCGAACAAAAAAGTACGTGTCTCATTATTTTGACCAGAGAGCAACATATTTGAGTTACATCGAAATCGAAGAACATGTCCCGAATAGCCCTTTTGAATTGAAATGGAAATAATCTATATAAGAAAATTTTTTTTAATTGCTCATAACTTAGTCAAAAATGAACCGATTTTAATAGTTTTGGGTTCAAAATGATCGTTATTACTTACACGAGCGATTTCATGTAGAAATAGTTGCAAAAAAGTAGTTGAAAATTTTTTATTTTGCAAAAAACAAAAAGTGCGAAACAGGGTGTTTACTTAAAAATTCATTACTCAAAAACAACGCATTTTAGCTACTAGGCATGCAGCTCAATTAAAGTTTGAGATGTTTTTTTGATTTGGAAAAAGTTATAAAAAAAAAAAAAATGCACTTTTTGAAATATTGAATTTTGAAAAAATTTAAATTTTTTTTCTTTTTTACTAAATAAAAAATTTTCAACTACTTTTTTGCAATTGTTTCTACATGAAGTCGCTTGTGTAAGTAATTACGATCATTTTGAACCCAGAATTATTAAAATCGGTTCATTTTTGACTAAGTTATGGGCATTTCAAAAAATTTTTTTCTTATATAATTAAAAAAAATCGAGTTTGAGGCAAAAAACAAAATTGCCGATAACTCTTGAAAAAAATTTTTTTCGGGCGAACAAAAAAATACGTGTCTCATTATTTTGACCAGAGAGCAACATATTTAAGTTACATCGAAATCGAAGAACATGACCCGAGTAGCCCGGTTGAATTGAAATGGAAAGCATCTTCCCAAAATTAATCATAAAGCGGAACATTAAAGAAGGTACGTTTAGACTATTGTAGTGGTGTATGGTCACTGATTGTTACAAATTTTCTACCAAATAGATAAGGCCTAAAATACTTTTTGGCCTATACCATGGCCAGAAGATCTTTCTCAATGGTTGAGTAGTGCAACTCATGTTCGTTAAGTGTACGGCTAACAAAGCAAATGGGATGTCCTTGTTGACTTAGCACTGCCCCTGACGCTACATTTGACGCAACCGCGGATTCGGATAATTTAAATTGCTTTGATTTTTTTAGGATTCGGTTTAATGCCTATTGGTGTTATAAAATTTCTCTCGTATTAACATTTTTTAAGTCCAAATGGCATTCTTAAAAATTTCCGTTTCGAATAGAAAAAGCCGTTTTCCTTCTATCTGCAGGATCCCTTTCGATTTGGTAGAAGTCTTGTGCCAAATCTAAATACAACTACCTAATTTTTCGAGTATTTCGTTCATAATTGGAATAGGATACCGATAATCGATTGCAACAGTCTTAAGTTTTTGGAAGACAGCAACGATTCTCCATTTCTCTTCTCCTGAACATCAGGCTTCTTTGGTAGTACCCAAATTGGCGCTGAGTATGGAGAATCGCTATGGGAAATGATTTGTTGTTCAAGCATTTCTTTTATTTATTTATTTATTTACTTCCACTCTGTGAATTTCCGGATATCCAAACGATTTTACGTTTAAAGATGGAAGATGGAAGATCCGGCTCAACGAATATGATTTCGACGTACAATATATATCAGGCGAGGAAAATCATGTGGCTGATGCTCTATCTCGTATTATGATAAGAGAGTGCCATTTTAACGGAGAATCTGAATCTAGTATAGACACTATTCACTCTGCCGATGAAGATTCTGAAATCTTCATTAAGATAACCGAACGACCATTGAATATATTTAAATATCAACTTATAGTAAATCAATTCGAGATAGTACAAATTCCACTACAATATTCAAAATTTTTTCGAATAACCTAACCGTTATAACTTACAAGAAACTAACCCTCGATTATAATGGTAATGGTAACGGTTGTACGGGTTAGGCTAAGACCTTTATGCACTGATCTATTCGCGCCCCTAATTGTTCCAGTGTTCCCTGATTTTAGTTTGGATCCATTTTTTGGTTTCCTGCTTTATATTATTTTGGTTAAAGCCGAAAAATGGAGTTGGTCTAATAAATAGCCCTTCTGCTCCTTTTTCGGCATAAAAGTCTGCCTTCTCGTTTCCTTCGTGTCTCTCATATCCTGGTACCCAAATCAGTGAGACCTGATTATGAGTGGCCAGTTTGCAAGTACAGTTAGCAAGTACAGCACTCAGACATTAATTGAGTCCATTGTACTACACTTGGATTTCCTTTTAATTTTGTTTAAATCTACCCGATCTCTGAAGAAATCTGAGTAGATCTTGTGGTGCCAAGGAGCCAAGATGGTCGCTTCTTAACACATCAGTGCCGAAGACCTCAAACCTGATTCGAGCGAAGGCGGGGCAGACACACAGGAAGTGATCCGCCGTCTCATCCTCCTCTTCACAAGCTGGGCAGAGTACACTGTCTGAGATGCCCAACTTTTACATGTGCTTTGCCCACAGAAAGTGGCTCGTCATCAGTCCAACCAGCCGTCTGCACTCCCCTCTGCTTAATGACAGGAGGGTTTGCGACAGTCGATCGGACATGACAGGTAACATCAGTTTTGTCCATCTGCAGCCTCTCTCAGCCTGCCAAGGTTGCTTGTGGGTGGTAGTTACCCATTTGCTAACCGTGGCCGTGATGGCCGCAGAAGGGAGTTGCAAAGCGGACTCTGGGCCAAAGAAGTTGGCCTCAGAGTCCATCTTAGCTAAGGAGTCAGAGGTCTCGTTACCCGCGATACCCACGTGTCCCGGGACCCATGTTAGCATCAGGCTATTATGTCTACCGACAGAGTTCAGCCTGGATTTACAGGACTTCACTACCCCTGATGTGGTTGGAGGGCTGTCTAAGGCCATAAGCGCAGCTTGGCTGTCGCTGCAAACACATATAGATCTGCCTCTCCATCATTTTTCCACAACAAAGTTCATCGCCTCTTGAACTGCATACACCTCCGCTTGAAACACAGATGCATGCATTCCAAGAGCAAAGTGCAGTTTTGTCCCGCTGGATTCCATGTAGACCCCAGAGCCGGAGCCATGCTCGGTCCTGGAGCCATCCGTAAAAATGCGAAAACAGGGTTTGCCGGGCTCATTTTCTGAGTCTCCCCAAAACTGAGCCTCTGGTAGCACTACATTGTATCTCTTTTCAAGTACGACTCTTGATGGCATGGAGTCAAGGGGCATGGAGAGAATCGTTGGATCGATGTCCATGCCTTCTCTGTGTTCCAATGCCGGACAAGGGCCGTACCAGTTCCCACTGTATTTCAGTCTGCAGATGGCCTTCAAGGCCTGTCCTTGGATGAAAGCATCAAGTGGTGGTAAACCAATCAGAGCATCTAGTGCCGGGCCTGAAGTAGTCGGAAAAGCTCCGGTACAACAGATGGCCACAGTGCGTTGTAGTCTCGATAAGGTCCCCCTGACTCCCACTAGAGAGAGTCTACTCATCCAGACCACTGATGCATAGGTGATAATGGGTCTTATCATAGCCGTGTAGATCCATAGGACCTTGCTAGGAGAGAGACCCCACGTTTTCCTAAAGACACCTTTGCACTGCCAGAAAGCTGTCAGTGCTTTGGATGCCTTTGTTTCAACGTGTGATTTCCATAGGAGCTTACTATCGAGGATTACTCCAAGATATTTAATTTCCTTGGATAGCTGGATTGTGACTCCTTTTAGCTTTGGCAGAACGAGTCCATCAAGCTTCCTCCTTCTGGTAAGGAGGACAATACCAGTCTTGGCGCCAAGTGTCAATCTGATCCAGAGTTTTCTGCACTTTCCTGCAGATGTTCATAAGCGAAGGGCCTGTTACCAAACAAGCAACATCGTCCGCATATGCTTGTGTGTAAACTCCCGAATCGTTTAAGGTGGTGAGTAGAGGATCGATTACCATGCACCAGAGCAATGCAGACAGCACGCCGCCTTGGGGGCAGCCTCTATTAACCTCAGATGACACCAGCAGACCTTCCTCTGCTCTTTGGGCCAGCATCGAACGAATCCAATTTACTAGCACCCGGTCTACGCCGTACCTACTAGCAGAGTTACACATACTATCAAAAGTCGCATTATCAATCGCCCCCTCTATGTCTAAAAAGATGCCCATAGCGTAGTCCCTCCTGTCGATGGCCAGCTCTACCCTAGCAACAAGGTTTTGCAGTGCCGACTCGCATGATTTTCCACTCTGATAGGCATGCCGAAATATAGACAGATAGTAAACCTTCAGCGACTTCAGTCGTTCGAGACTTTTCAGCATGAAAGAGGTCATGCTGATGGGTATAAAGCTTTTGGGGCTGGTGTAGTCGTCTTTTGCAACCTTTGGGATGAAAGCGACCCCCACGATCCTCCAAGAGCGTGGTATGTAAGCCAGTGCCAGGCATGCCGAGAAGATTTTCTTCAGGGCTGCTGTCCCGAACTATGCACCCTCCTTCAGCATGGCAGGATATATGCCATCTGGTCCGGGCGACTTGTAGCCGCCAAAAGATTTGATGGCAAATCGAATGGCGGCCTCATTCACCACAGATCTGGCAACGAACCAGTCATGCCGAGAAGGTGTAACACCTCTGACAACTGCCTCTATCAATAAGGGCTGTTGCCGGCTGATGCTTATCTGATTACCAGGAAAGTGAGATTCCATCAGCAAGCTAAGTGTCTCACTTTTCCGCTCCGTGAAGGAGCCATCAGATTTCCTAAGTGACCCCAGCTTTGCAGTTGGGTCCCTTTTCAGGATTCTAATCAATTTCGCTTTGTCACTCAGAGATTCAATACCGCTGCAGAATTCCCTATATGAGGATCTTTTCGATTCCCGAATAAGCCTCTTGTAGTTCCTCTGAACATCACGGTATCGCTCCCAGTCCTCTGCAAGGTTAGTCTAGAGGGCCCGGTTTAGAAATTTTCTCGACTCACGCCTCAACATCTGGAGCTCTCGATTCCACCAAGGAACGGGAGTCCGGCTAGGGAGAGGTCGAATTGGACAGGCTGACTCAAAACATTCGGTTAAGGCAGCGTTGAGTTTCTCAACAGCCGCCTCAATGGCCTGTTCTTTTCGAAGTCTTGGTGGCGCAACGTCAAGGTCCCGCAACGCCTCCCTAAACTTCTCTGCAAGGTTAGTCTTGAGGGCCCGGTTTAGAAGTTTTCTCGACTCACGCCTCAACATCTGGAGCTCTCGATTCCACCAAGGAACGGGAGTCCGGCTAGGGAGAGGTCGAATTGGACAGGCTGACTCAAAACATTCGGTTAAGGCAGCGTTGAGTTTCTCAACAGCCGCCTCAATGGCCTGTTCCTTTCGAAGTCTTGGTGGCGCAACGTCAAGGTCCCGCAACGCCTCCCTAAACTTCTGCCAGTCTGTTTTTCTTGGGTTTCTAGAGGGCAATGTCATTTGTGCCTCCTCGCCACACTGAAACTCAATGTACCTGTGGTCCGAGCACGAATCTTCGGCAAGGACTCTCCAGTTCTTGATTGACCACCCAAGTTTTGAGTGTGATAGGGTTAAATCAATCACCTCCTGCCTTCTAGCTGTTACAAACGTTGGCTGTGAGCCCTTGTTATGTATGTCTAGGCAGGAGAACACGATAAACTCGAATAGCCGAGAGCCCCGTCCATTGCACTTGCTGCTGCCCCAGATTGTATGCTGGGCATTAGCACCGCAACATAGGATGAGGCCCAGACTGCGCCGCTCACAGAACCTCACGAGACTAGTGGCCTTCCCGAGTGGTGGCCTTTCCAGAGCGTAAGAAAAAAAAGCAGATGCAATCACAAACTTCGACCATCCGCGTCTACCTCTGTAACACACCTCAGCCGGTACCAGGTCTTGGCAGCAGAATTGCTCAAGACCCGTCACAGTGAGATGGGATGATACTATAAGACCGGTCCTAGGTCTACTAGTGCCCCTTTCAGCGCACTTAAGCCACAGAGACGGCCCCTAAAGACCCAGGGCTCTTGCACTGCTGTTATGTGGGGTAATGTGTGCAGCTGGGAAAGCCTTCTACTTAGTAGTGCAGTAGCGGCTTTGGAATGCTGCAAGTTAATTTGCGTCACCGTCAAGGGACGGTAGATACAGAAATCGTCCGAGCCAATCATTTGGGAAAGACATGGAAGCTGACTGTTCCAAAGAAGAGACTCAGACGATTCCCGTACCGTGAGCCCATGACATCAACACTGGCCTCGTCCACTCGCACCACAAGAGCAGCCCCTTCCTTCCCTTCCCGGTTTTTGCTCTTGGTGTACGAGATGACTCGCCAAAGCCTCGTGTTGATGCCCGGATTCTGGGCACGTAGACAGGATAGGACATCCGCCGTAGACAGGTCTGGATCCGGAATCCAGCAGATGGCCTTCCTGAGGGGTACACTCTCCTCGCTGTAGACTGCGAAGCGAGTGGTCCCCATGGGGGGCACGTTATTGACCACGGTCCTGATCCACTCGAAGTTGGCCAGAGACGCGCACGTCACCTTTATGGTGCCGTCCTTTGTCTCATAGCCCTTCGCGTTGGCTTCCGGACCGGAGGCAATAACCTGACGTATCAGTTGACTTTTGCAGTATTTGATTTCTGCATCCGTCAGCTGATGGTCAGGCCCCAGTTTTGGAATCACAACCACAGGTCGTGGCCCAGCAGCCTTCTCGATATAGGATGGCTTGGCCGCACCCTTGGATGTGCTTGGGCGAAGGTCCAGCTCCCGATCCTCCACTGACGAAGATTTCGCCGGGCAGACAACTGTGCTGGACATTTTGTCGAGGCGCCGATAGGGACGTGGCTCAGCAGAACCTTTTCCCGCCACATTGATTGGCGCCAAGACCGCGCTCGTACCTTGGGGGGTCGTGGCTCGGCCATTGGCGGCAACCGCCGGGCAGGGAGGTGTGCTGCTTTCAGCCACCGTCTTTCTCCGCTAACCTCGAGAGCGAGACAACTTGGGAGTGCCCGTGTCCACCGAGGATTCGGTAGCTTCCGTGGGTGTCACTTCTGCTGACCGAGGTCTTTTGGAAGACACAGACGCAGAAGGGCCGGCAGAGCCACATGAGGATTTCTCCCGCATGAGCCTTGCCCGCCGCTTTCTTCTCTCCCTGCTTGCCACGCTCTTCGATTTCCCTGCTTCTTTGGGAAGTCGTGCAGCCACCGAAGAGACCTCACAACTTAGGCCCTCCGAAGCAGAGAAACGTTTTCTCTCTTGTGATGCCAGGGCTTCCCTATCTACCACCTGGGACGCGCCCAATGGGAGATCAGGCAACTCCACACGGGATCTGTACTTAATATTATGTATTTTTGTGCTCTAGGCCCACTATTCCTGCTCTTACTCCTTGGAGCGTTTTGGAACCATCTGGGTACCATTTTTGTGTGTCATCATTTAGCCCTTAACGGGAAGATAACCTTGTATCTCTTTAGAAAATTGAGGACTGCTTCTGTGTGGTCATTCGCCTGGGTTATGCATACTGCATGTTGAACCCTGTTCAAGATATTGATGTGTCCAGTAAGATCTCCCGGTTTTTCTTTTATATGAAAAGAGAGTGCTTGCATAGTAGCTTCCTCTTGCATTGCTTTATGAAGTGGTGGGAAATTAAGGAGTGCTTCCATGCCAGCTGTTGGGGTAGTTCTCATAGCCCCTGTGATGCATAGGCAAGCAAGCCTTTGTACTTTTCCCATTTTGGTTACCGATGTTTTTTGAATAGATTTGCTCCACCATACTAGTGCCCCATAAGTACAATAGGTCTTACCCTTTGGGTTTATATCCAGAAGGTCATTTTAGAGCTCAGACCCCACGATTCACCCAAGAGTTGTATTATTGTCCAACGGTTTTTCTTTGCATTTTTTATTATTGAGTTGAGGTGGGCCTTGGGAGGTGAGTTTTTTATCCAAGATAATTTCTACATATTTAACCTCTTCCTTTAGAGGGACCTCTTTTCCATTTAATCCCAGGGTGGGTATGTTTAGAACTCTTTTCCTAGTAAATGGGATAACAATGGTTTTCGAAGGGTTGATTGATAATCCCTTTTTTCTACACCACTCCCAGGTTGTATTTAAGGCATATTGAATTATGTCCTTTATGGTCCTTTCGTGGTGGCCTATGATTATTACAGAAATGTCATCTGCATACCCTTTAATTTAACGGTTTGTGCCAAATCGTCAGCCAGGATATACCAGAGCAATGACGATAGTACCACCTTTGGCAGCTGTAACACTCAGGGTAACTTGCCCCAGATAGGCTGTAATTATCCTTTGGTTTAGCATGCCAGATTGATTACCCTTTCATTGTACTCCATCAAACTGGCTGCTGATTTCTGGTCTTCTTTGTGTATGCCAGATGTTGACGTGGAGGCCTTTATTTTGCCCCTGCAAAAAACCCAGTTCTTCGTGGTTTCCAAGGACTTGGAATTGGGAAAGTACCGCACCGTGATCCGTGGATAAGGTATCTATGATTCCTCTGTGGTCCACAGTGAAACACCCTCCCATGGTATCGCGTCAGTGATAGCCGTTTTGGGATAGTCCCTTGAGAGCACTACCATTTTGACAGCGGGCACACGGAGCAGAGCTTTGGCATATGCCTCCTCTCTTCCGAGCTCTTTTTTAAGAAGGTAACTGACCTTCTTTTTACCTGCCCGCTCAATTTTTTGTGTAGTGCGGCTGTAGGTAGGTATCTGTGCCGATGGTGATGTGTTTAGGTGTTTCAGCTGTTGAGGTTACACCTAAGCTGTTTGCCTGAGGCAATCTCTCTGAGGTCCCGCCCTTGGGGTCTTAAGTGACGACCCTTTGTCTCGCTCCATTCGAGAGCTACTCCTCCTTCCTTAATTGAAGTACTGGGTCCTCTGATGGTAAGCTATTATGGCTGCTCTCGCCATTTTGGTTTTTGTATTTATTGTGTCCATTTTGGTAAAGGGGGAAGGTTGGTCCGCTGCGCTAGTGCCTCGGTAGTGCAGTAAGGCATTTATTGAAATGGAGCCTTAGCTTTGCGCTCCAAGTTCACATACCAGCGGCTAGATACCCCCTAGCCACTCATCTATTGGCTGCTGCTGTTCCAGCTTGGATTGGGAATTTGTGTAGAGGTTACTCTCCCTAGATTTTAGCTGTCTCACCTCGGCAAAATTCTAACACCTGACCCGCTGTTGGAAACCCTTGATTATATTAAGCACCTTATTAAAACGTATGTACTAAATAATAATACAACAATATTTTTGCCCAACGATAGCGACGTTTTTCAATTTCAAGATGTCTATAAAATACTATTATAATTGCAACAAGTCGTAACAAGATTTATCGGTCCTCCCAAACCCTTAAGAATTGACCAAAAGCAAGGCATAAATAATGCAAATATCAATCACTGGTGTAATTTATTGAGCATAGCAGTAGAAATAACCACTGGCAAAACTGGCATTGGTGGCATTGAGCGTTTGTATAAAACTCTAAACGAAAAACTTAGAAAAATGAATACCTCAGGTAGTAAAGAGCTTAAGTATTTAGAAATTGAACAAGCACTCTATACCTACAAGTATTTATAATCATGTATACTTATAGTCCACTATATATATTACTAGCAAACCCGGCCCGCTTCGCTGGGCACACGAAAAATTCATGGATGATCAGGAAAAAAGACGATTGTTTCTTAGTTATTCATTTGCGTTGATTTGAAATTTAAAAACAATCTTCTGTTTTCCTGATTTTCAATTTATATTTTATATTTACTCAAAAACAAATAGAAAAACAAAAAATATTGTTTATGCCAGAGCGCTTGAAGAAATAAATAATATGAAAACCATATCTTTTCTGTTCTAAACCATATCTATTCTATTTTAGTGTGCTCAGCTTCAGTCGACGATGCCGCAATCGAGTTGTGTTTCTTTGTATTCCAACAAATTCCAACTTTATATATTTCACCTGAATTTAAACTTTCATAGTCCAATTTACTTGAAAGTGGAGTATTAACTGGATTACAACCATTCATGCCAAATTTTTCCAAGACTTTATTGATATAAGCCGATTGACTAAGTTCAATTTTATTTTTTGTCTACTAACTTTTATTCCGCCCGAAAATTCTACCAGAAAGGAAGGTAGGTATGAAAATTACCCCATATTAAAGCACTTATGAACAGCTTTCATTTGATACCCATATTGTACATACACAACCAAACGTTACGTTAAATAACAAATAAATCAATTATTTTTTTTGATGCAGAACGAAAGTAAATATTTCAAAGTTAAACTTCAAGAAAGTTTCATTTTAATTGGTTGATTCGTTTATGATTTATGGTCGTGAAAACAAAAAATTTATGTTTTTTTGCCACATTTTGACCGATTGCCACGCCCCCTTTAAATATTTCTTCACATTATATAGATATAAACCTTCCTCTTCAATCAATCTATCTTTGAAAAAAAACCGCATCAAAATCCGTTGCGTAGTTTTAAAGATTTAAGCGTATAAGGGGACATAGGGACAGAAAAAGCGACTTTGTTTTATAATATGTAGTGATAAAGTCAACTTTTTGTGTGTGTTCGCTAACCGGCCGTGTCTTTGCACCGAATTAAACCAAACTTACACACATTGTTAAGGGGGTACCCTCATTTAGACGGTCGAAAAATGCATCATTTTTGGGAATTTTTTTCTCAGGTAAAATAACTTCAAACGTTTTGTAATTCATAAAGTACTTTAATAAATGTCTTGACTGTCTACAAAAATTTTCGGAGAAGAAAAAAAACATTTTAAGTATGGAAATATACACCTCGTCCATTGCACCTCATTCTATCTGTGTACATTCTAGCGCTCTGAATTTTTTTCTGAAATAAAAAAACCAAATTTTTTTTAAAACTTTAGGATAATACCTTCGATGTGACATTTTGATTTAAAAAAAAAATGTCGAAATTGATATTTTTTACCCAGTTTTATGTTAAAAGTGATTTTTCATGCATAAAAATTGACTTTAAAATTACAAAAAAATATGAAAATCTTTTTTTTTAAAAAAACACTTAATGTCACATTGAAAACAATTTAATTATCTTTAAAATGAGCTATTGTAAAGCCTGATTGGTTCAATACAGCGTTCTCAATTGTGTACACAAAATCGAAAAATGATGTTTCGAGAAAAACGCGTTTAAAGTTTTGGATACAGGCGATCAGGCCACCCGTCGCGTCCTGTTAAAAATTTTGTCACTCCTTCAAAAATACAGATATCGACTTGAAATTTTGAAAGTATATTCTTAAATAGTTGTAGAATAGATTAAAATTATTTCCAAAAAATCGATTTTTTTGACCCGATAAATGAGGGTCCCCCCTTAAGTGGGTATTGAAGATGGTTTACCTATAGTTTGGATGCCTATTGGTGGATAGGGCTCGAGATATAGGTCAAAACGTGGACCCGGGTAACCTTCGGATGTGTATGTACTATATTTGTATCAAACGGAAGCTGTTGGTGAATGCTTTAGTTCAGAGTATTTTTCATGCCGCTCCGTGACTAGGGTCTCGAGATAGAGACCAAAACGTGGACCCTAGGATGTGTTTGTACAATATGGATATCAAATTGAAGCTGTTAGTACAGAGTATTTTTCATGCCGCTCCGTGACTGGGGTCTCGAGATATAGGTCAAAACGTGGACCCGGGTAACCTTCAGATGTGTATGTACAATATGGATATAAAATGGAAGCTGTTGGTGAATGCTTTAGTTCAGAGTATTTTTCATGCCGCTCCGTGACTAGGGTCTCGAGATAGAGACCAAAACGTGGACCCTAGAATGTGTTTGTACAATATGGATATCAAATTGAAGCTGTTAGTACAGAGTATTTTTCATGCCGCTCCGTGACTGGGGTCTCGAGATATAGGTCAAAACGTGGACCGGGTAACCTTTGGTTGTGTATGTACAATATGGGTATCAAATGAAAGCTGTTGATAAGTGCTTTAATACGGGGTCATTTTCATACCTATTGATGACTAGGGTCTCGAAATATATGCCAAAACGTGGACCCGCCGTGTCTTAGCACCGAATTAAACCAAACTTACACACATTGTTAAGTAGGTATTGAAGATGGTTTCCGTATAGTTTGGATACCTATTGGTATATAGGTCAAAACGTGGACCCGGGTAACCTTTGGACGAGTATGTACAATATGGGTATCAAATGAAAGCTGTTGGTGAATGCTTTAGTACAAAGTATTTTTCATGCCGCTCCGTGACTGGGGTCTCGAGACATAGGTCAAAACGTGGACCCGGGTAACGTTTGGTTGTGTAAGTACAATATGGGTATCAAATGAAAGCTGTTCATAAGTGCTTTAATATGGGGTAATTTTCATACCTACCTTCCTTTCTGGTAGAATTTTCGGGCGGAATAAAAGTTAGTAGACAAAAAATAAAATTCAACTTAGTCAATCGGCTTATATCAATAAAGTCTTGGAAAAATTTGGCGTGAATGGTTGTAATCCAGTTAATACTCCACTTTCAAGTAAATTGGACTATGAAAGTTTAAATTCAGGTGAAATATATAAAGTTGGAATTTGTTGGAATACAAAGAAACAAAACTCGATTGCGGCATCGTCGACTGAAGCTGAGCACACTAAAATAGAATAGATATGGTTTAGAACAGAAAAGATATGGTTTTCATATTATTTATTTCTTCAAGCGCTCTGGCATAAACAATATTTTTTGTTTTTCCATTTGTTTTTGAGTAAATATAAAATATAAATTGAAAATCAGGAAAACAGAAGATTGTTTTTAAATTTCAAATCAACGCAAATGAATAACTAAGAAACAATCGTCTTTTTTCCTGATCATCCATGAATTTTTCGTGTGCCCAGCGAAGCGGACCGGGTTTGCTAGTTTTATATATAAGATACTAGCAACCCGCCCAGCTTCGCACGGGTATAAAATATATACCCTATGTCACTCACTGAAAAAATGATTAAAATCGATCCAGTAGTTTTGGCTTATTCATTACTGCCCGTGGCCCGCACGCGTTAAATTTGGAGTAAGACAATTCCCCTTTCTTTATAGCATGAAGATTTCCTGCTATCTTTGGGATATCTAAATTCATACCCTACATTTTTGCATATTAACTTTTTGCATTTTTACATATGTATATATTTTTACAACAATTACTATATTACAGAATGTCTTTATATACAACGTTCATAGCCTTCTTGTCATTAGACAATACACACATGTTTTCTTTAGAGGTTACTCTTGAAAGAGCGACATACAGTTGGTCATGTGAAAAACAGTCAACACTCAAATCTAAGCCTGCAACGTTGAAGGTTTGACCCTGAGATTTATTAATGGTCATTGCAAAACATGTCTTTACCGGAAATTGTAAGCGTTTAAATTGGAATGGTAGATCCGATAGTATCAGAGGGATTCGGGGAATCAATACATCTTCTCCGGTATCACATCCTGTGAGTATTGTGCACTCTATTATGAAAGTTTGCAGTGATTCCAGCAAACGCGTGCCATTGCAAAGTTTAGGTGGACTTAGGTTTCTTAATAAAATAACAGGACAACCTATTTTCAGCTCCATTTTGTGAGGAGGGAGCCCAGACGGGTTCAAAGAATTTAGAAATTCTGTAGGAAATTGAACAGCTTCTTCCAAATCGAGAACAGTATCGACCGAGTAGTATATTTTCGTCGGCGCATCAATCTTTGAAATAATCAAGTTATTTACTTTATCTACTTGTTCGTTAGTTGGTGACAGAATAGCTCTTTCTTTAAACCAAGATATTGTCTTATAACTTATGTTATCAATGTCAGGATAGACATTGTTGACTAACTCTTGGACGTTATCTATCAAAACACAAAGGTTTTCTAGGTTAATCCTTCCCTCACTTTGTGTTAATTCTCCATTGCCAACTTTTAGCAGCATCTCTGGAAATAGCATGTTCTCACGTGAAGATGACGAAACCCTCATATTAGTTTTAAGATCTAATTTATTGACATGCGACCAAAGGTGGGATCTTTTTAGCGAAGCATTTATTTCGTCAGCACGTGTTCCTCGAGTCACAACTGGTAGGATTTGACGGAAATCTCCTGAGAACAGAATTGTTCATCCACCCATGGGTGAATTTTTGTTGCGCAAATCGCGCATTGTCCTATCCAGTGCTTCCACAGACGTTTTGTTTGACATGGTAGCTTCGTCCCAGACTATTAATGAGCAGTCACGCATCAATTTTCCTGTATTGCTCTGTCTAGAAACACTACAGACGCTGTTATCATCATCGGTTGCGATTTTGATTGCTTGATTGTAGAGTGTGTGGTTCGGCCTCTTTCCAAAAGACTCTTTCCAAAAGAGTAGCGGCAATGCCGGATGACGCAACAGCTAACGCAATTTTTCCGGTAGATCTCAATTACTAATTACTGATGTAATATCTTGAAAAATATTGTTTTTAATTATATGCTGTAAAGAGCCATATACATAGATCTATATGAAAACAACAATGTATTTAAGGTATTTAATAGGATAAGGATTATTGTTGTACCTATTTGTTGAAATCGCTTCGGAAATAAGCTATTAGTTGTCGTAAAAAGTAAATGAGAAAAAATGTTATTGTATGGAATCGATAGCAAACTAAACGCGCTCCGAATCAATAAAAACTATTCAAAAACTGTATTTTAATTATGTGCGATTTACTAATATAGAACGTGAAAATAGCGTTTTATTTCGCTGTAAAATTATATGTACATATTATTACATGGAATTCAGTACATACATAGATACATATGTACATACGTCCGAAATGAAATAATGCGAGCGATTCGTAAATACAGTGCACTCGCGGTAACTATATATACTATATACTATAACTATAATAGCCGCTAAGTCGAACGACGTGCTAACTCGAACACATTTTTTCCCCTATTGACTTCTTTGTAACTCGAACAATAAAAAAGCGCTATAACTCGAACAAAAAAAACAAATTTATTTGTACACACATTCTTTTCAAACATGTACATTTTGTACATAGATACATATGTAATAGTATATGTAAATATATAAATTATATGTATACTAGTGTATTGTCCATATGAATATTTCGGCGTTAATATCCCGTTAGTTTTCTGGGAACAACATCTTGCATTGACCAAATTGCTTTAAATTTGTCATTTGTAGTGTATCAGTGCACGTGAGTAATGGATCGTAAAAGGTTGAAGTGTTTAACATTAAAAGAGAGGGCTGAAGTCCTTAACAAAATTAAACGTGGACGTAGTGTTACTTCTCTAGCGAAGGAATATGGGGTAGCCAAGTCCACCATAAGTCTTATAAAAAAGAAAGATAAGGCAATTTATGGCTTGCACTAACGCTACCGGCAACCATAAGCTTAAACTTCTCGTTATTGACAAAGCAAGAAATCCTCGTGTTTTCAAAAATTTTAACTGTCCGGTGGAGTACAAAAATTCCAAATCAGCCTGGATGACTTCGGCGATTTTCAAAGACTGGTTTCATAATTCGTTCGTGCCGCAGGTAAAATCCGGATTCATTAAAACAATTTTTTTAACCAAGTTAAATGACTTTAATATTTAGGTAAGAAAATATTTGAAAGATGGGGGACTACCTGAGAAGGCTCTTCTTCTAATTGATAATGCCCCATCACATCCCAACGAAAACGAATTAAAGTCCGAGGATTTTTTAATTTTAACTATGTTTATGCCGCCGAATGCGACACCATTGATCCAGCCAATGGACCAAAATGTAATTCGTATAACGAAACTATACTACAGAAATTTTCTACTGGCTTCCATTTTCAACAATCGATCGAAAAATCGATATCGATGACTGTTTTTTTAACATAGCACACTCAATTGATAAGTCGAACAAATTCGATAAATCGAACAGCGCCTGTTTTAATTAGTTCGAGTTATCGCGAGTGCACTGTACATGCATACACACGTCACCATACGATGTTATTCAACATTAATGAGGTGTGGTGAGATTATCGCTTAACGCCTGTTGTTTCATTCGGTTGACAGCGAACAAACACACAAACAGCTTTTTTTGGAAAAAGAGCTGCTTTTGTTTAAACAATTTTGGTTAAATAACAAATAAATCAATTATTTTTTTTTGATGCAGAACGAAAGTAAATATTTCAAAGTTAAACTTCAAGAAAGTTTCATTTTAATTGGTTGATTCGTTTATGATTTATGGCCGTGAAAACAAAAAATTTATGTTTTTTTGCCACACTTTGACCGATTGCCACGCCCCCTTTATATATTTCTTCACATTATATAGATATAAACCTTCCTCTTCAATCAATCTATCTTTGAAAAAAAACCGCATCAAAATCCGTTGCGTAGTTTTAAAGATTTAAGCGTATAAGGGGACATAGGGACAGAAAAAGCGACTTTGTTTTATAATATGTAATGATATATATATATATATAATTGGCGCGTACACCCTTTTCGAGAAAAATTTATTGTTGATTTTTGGAAATGGGGTAATAAAAATTATTTACCTGTTATTGATTTATTTTCTAAGTTTACATCATGTTAAAGCACTAAGCTGGTTGGAAACAAAAAAAGCCTTACTTAAAATTTTTAATTGCATGGGTCCTCCCAAAACCTTAAGAATTGACCAAAAGCAAGGCATAAATAATGCAAATATCAATCACTGGTGTAATTTATTGAGGATAGCAGTAGAAATAACAATTGGCAAAACTGGCATTGGTGGCATTGAGCGTTTGTATAAAACTCTAAACGAAAAACTTAGAAAAATGAATACCTCAGGTAATAAAGAGCTTAAGTATTTAGAAATTGAACAAGCACTCTATACCTACAAGTATTTATAATCATGTATACTTATAGTCCACTATATAAATATATCTGTGGTCATAAGCAATAATCGCCTAAGTCGACTTAAGAAAGAAATGAATTATGTATACTAGCATATTCAACTAATAAAACTGTATATTTACGCGAAGTTCCTATCACTCTAACTATTTTTTTAGTGTAAATATTAATAAAAACATATTAGCCTAACTCGCAACGAAGCGCTATTGCATTTACTATATGAGTCTAAGTATACTTAAGAAGATGGTCAATTACAATAATGTTATATTTAAATGGCCTATAATAACTTAAGTTGTTTTTGCACCTACATTTTTTTTAAGTTTGTCATACACAAGAGAGCTGACATAAGAGCCAAAGTGAAGGTGAGTGTTTATTACAAATTGAAAATATATATAAGCATGCACTATCTCTTCAAAAGTTGTTAATGCATTTTTGTTGTGAGTTTTTAAGAGAGCTATATCTTCATACGCGACAAATGCGAATGACATATGCTCTTATTCTTTTTGCAAAGTGCAGTTAGATTGGTATGCCTAAAGCGCCATTTTAAAATCATTTGAGTTAAGCAATTTCCTGTGATTAATGCAGAGGTTATAAGAGGTCAGAAAAAAAAAAGTTTCGGTAAAATTGAATATTTTCTGAACTAAAAAAATTTAATAAAGTAATTAATAAAAATATTTAAAATTAATGAATTGGAAAACGAAGTAAATGTAACAGGTAAGATTGAACAAACAAATAGCTTTGCTAAGTTGCTTAAATTTTTGCAATTAATAGTTATGATGAAAGCAGTCACATCTCGTTTTTAGAGGGCAGTGGGGCTGATTTACTAACAAATGTTTCTAATACTCCACTATGCAGTGAGAATGAGGCAGATAAATCAAATTTACAGGAAAATCTCCGTTTTGACAGTGATGACTCAGTCCTAGATTCCGACTATGAGGACTCAACTTCTACTAATAATGGAAATAGTAGCAATTTAGATGATGATAAACTGCTCAACGAGGCCCGACTACATCCCAAAGAGCTTATTCGAGGAAACAATCATGCACAAGACCGAACTTGGGAAAAGCATACGTTAATGTAAAGAGGGTTGTTGTGTCGGAAAGAAAATTCAGACCTCTTATTATTGATTGTCGCATGAAGTGCAAATCAAAGGTTCCGCTTGCATTTCAGAAAAGCATTTTTAATAAATATTAGTCGTTGGGTACGTACAATCAGATAATTTTTTTCATTGGTTCCTTAATTGAAATCAACGACAAAAAAACTCAATATATGCAAAAACACCCTGAAAGGCCACGTGAGCAAAAATTTCAGGCTGCTTATTATGTTGAGTTTGTAGGCCAAAGAGTGCAGGTATGCCAAAAATGCTTCCTACAGTGTTTTGATGAGAGTGCCAGTTTCGTCAAAACTGTTTTGAAGAAGAAATTACACTATCCTAACAGTGACCTTGTTGATAAGCGTGGATCAGGTGGAGGAAAAAATATACTTACGGATGATAAAGTTCAACTTGTAAGGGACTACATAAACAGCTTTCCAAAATACGAAAGTCACTATACCAGGAGAGATACAAGTTGCCAATACTTACATGCAGTATTATCCCTGGCCCAAATGTATACTTTGTTTTGCGATAAATACAAAGCCAACGTAGTTAGTGTTTCCTCATACAGTGGTATTTTTAAAAGTAAGTTGCATCTTTAAGGCCTTTCTACACGATATGGTTTGTACATATGACTTGTCATTCTTTCTACACTCACGTATTGTCGTATGACTTCCAATGCTTTAAGTAGTTCAATTTATTTGCTTTTTTCTTGCAATAAATAAATAACTGCAAAAAATGTTGCCAACAAATTAAGGAATAGGTTAATGTAGTTATGTGTCAGGCGAAAATAGAATCGTTTCTATTTTGTATCTACAGCTTTCTAAAAAGACATATACATATGACAAAACATATAGTGTAAGAAGCCTTTTACGCTTCTTATAATTATTTAGTTAAAAAATGTTTTACAGCCATGAATATAAAATTTAAGAAGCCAATGCTTGATACCTGTTCTACGTGCGAAAAATTTAGAGCTAAAATTGCTATTGCTAAACAGGAATCCGATGATATTCTAATACGTGATTTAGAAAAGGAACTCTTAGCCCATCAGAGTAAAGCAGATTTTGCATATGAGTCAAAAAGCTATGACAAAACTTGCTCTTCCGATGATCCCAAAGTTAAAGTGTATACTTTTGATTTGCAGCAGTGCTTGTCTACCCCATACTTAAGAAACTCAATAAGTTTCTACAAAAGGCAGCTTTGGACCTATAATTTAACCGTATAACTGGCACCCCACATTGCTTTATGTGGCATGAGGCACTTTCTGCCCGTGGCGGCAATCAAATCGCATCATGCTTATTCAAACATATAAACAATCTTCCACAAGTTAATCATGCAATCTTTTACAGTGATTCCTGTATGGGACAAAATAAGAATTCATTCGTGTGTGCAATGTTCACATTGGCTCTTGAAATTAACCCCACTTTAGAAATTAATGATCACAAATTTTTAGAACCTTGGCACACGCACATGGAATGCGATGTGGATCACGCTGTGATAGACACAAATACATCATCCACGTGACTGGTACAATTTTATAAGAAGTGTACGTTCCAGAAATCCGTTCAACGTAATTAAAATGAACTTACAAGATTTTTTTTTTTTGATTTCCAGCTTTTCTTAAAAACAAAGCTAATGTGTAGAACCAATAATCTAGATGGGGGAAAATTCGTTTGGAAAGATATTAGATGGCTAAGATTTACAAAGAGAAATTTTGCAAAAATTCTTTATAAAACCACTTTAGGCGAATATGCTCCTTTTAAAACATTGAACTTGTTACAACGTGGTGTAAATTCAATAGCAATAAGCGACATATCAATGCTAACACAAGACATTAAGATCAGCTCAAAAAAGAAAAAGGATCTCCTTGATTTACTACCATTTGTAAATCCATGCTTTCATCCTTTTTATAAAAGTTTGTTAACAGATAACTCAACTGATGTACATCCAGATTTAGTAGAAGGTGAATCAGAAACCGAATAACTTCGACTGATATACATATTATACTTATACTTTTAAATAAATAAATATTACATATAAATATTACAAAAATAAGTTTTCGGAAAATGTCATTTAGTTTAAAATAATGAATTTGTAAAATTCCTTTTTTTTAATAAACTCGTATTAGTGAAATGGACTAACTCTTTATCTTGATAAATTTATATATGCAATAGTTCCTTAACTCAATATGTGCCACACAAACAGCAACCATATATAATTGGCGCTTACACCCTTTTTGGGTGTTTGGCCGAGTTCCTCCTCCTATTTGTGGTGTGCGTCTTGATGTTGTTCCACAAATGGAGGGACCTACAGTTTCAAGCCGACTCCGAACGGCAAACATTTTTTATGAGGAGCTTTTTCATACCAGAAAGACACTCGGAGGTTTGCCATTGCCTGCCGAGGGGCGACCGCTATTAGAAAAATGTTTTTCTTAATTTTGGTGTTTCATCGAAATTCGAAACAACGTTCTCTCTGTGAATTCCGAATGGTAGTCACGTACCAACCCATTCGGCTACGGCGGCCGTCCACTATACCACCAATAAAATTCCATATCACACTTTCTTCAACAAAAAGTCACCGAAACATGATCCGCAAATTATTAAAGAGCGAAGAATTAATAATGTAAATAAAAGATATTGATACAAATTATGTAAATGCAGAAGTTTCGAGAAAGCTATTAGATAAAATGAGTAATCCATACAAAAAAAGTTAGGCTTTTTCAAATCGAAGAGGATGGAGAACACCATATAGTTAAGTTTGAAAACCAAAATGTTAGAAAATATACAAACCAATTAATAAGGGAAAATAAAAATATTTTTTTTTAATTGACGCCGTGAATTGATGTCAAGTCAAACCTGTGGCGAGGATAAATACGTGGTGCGTTTATGTGCATATGCGGCCTCGTTAGAAGAGGATGGAGAACCCCATATTGTTAAGTTTGAAAACCAAAATGTTAGAAAATATACAAATCAATTAATAAAGGAAAATAAAAATATTTTGTTTTTTAATTGACGCCGAGAATTTATATCAACTCAAACCTGTGGCAACGATAAATACGTGGTGCGTTTATGTGCATATGCGGCCTCGTTAGTCTAGTGTAAATGTATTAGCTTTGCATCCCAGAGGTTGTGGGTTCGAATCCCACGTAAAGCACAGTCCTTGCACTTTCCCAAATTTACCTACCTTCCCTGTTCCTAAAACAAACAAAAAATCTCATTCCTCAACCCAAAAAAATTTTCCTTTCCATCCCTACTCCCGCACAATAGTCAGCGCATTATTTGCATTCTGGCTGCTAAAATAAATAAATAATTGGCGCGTACACTTCTGCTTGGCCGAGCTCCTCCTCCTGTGGTGTGTGTGTTGATGTTGTTCCACAAATGGAGGGACCTACAGTTTCAAGCCGACTCCGAACGGCAGATATTTTTATGAGGAGCTTTTTCATGGCAGAAAAACATTCGGAGGTTTGCCATTGCCTACCGAGAGGCGACCGCTATTCGAAAAATGTTTTTATTAATTTTGCTTTCACCGAGATTCGAACCATCGATCTCTCTGTGAATTCCGAATGGTAATCACGCACCAACCCATTCAGCTACTGCGGCCGCCTGGCTGCTAAAACAAGCAAAAACACACAGTTACAACTTGCATCAGGGGCGCCAGCAAGAGGAAGCGGGCTACCGCGGTAATAGCGCAGGCAAACCAACCATCTATGCGATCCTTCTGTGGCAGAAAAATGTGAAACAGAGATTCCACTCCAAGAAGTAAGAAGGCGTTGTTCCTAAGCATTCCCACTATTTAGGACTGGTTGCGGCAGGCTAATCTCCTACCCTGTCAGAAATCAAAATATATTAACGAAACCAACGCAAGACTGAGTCTTGTTGTCGACGCTCTATGCTCCCGAGAGGAGTGAACAAGGAAAACAAAATATACATATACGCGCGACGGAGATACATTTTAATAAATTTCTGAAAGTAATCTATGACGTTTTTTCATTACATACATACATAAATGAGCGTGCACATATATACACTCTTTGGGTGTTTGGCCTAGCTCCTTTTCTTATTTGCGCTGTGCGTTTTGATGCTGTTCCACAAATGGAAGGACCTACAGGTATAACCCGACTCCAAAAGGCAGATATTTTTTATGAGGAGCCTTTCCATTGGGAAAATACACTCGGAGGTTTGCCATTGCCTACCGTGGAGCGACCGCTATTAGAAAAAAGAGGTTGTCTGTAAAGTCGGTTTACTGACGATAGTTTAACGTGATAACGTCATAAGAAAATACTGACTGAATGGTTGCATTTTTCAAAAGAAAATTTTAATTTTATTTGTTTGATAGATATTTTGTATGGATATAGAGAATGAGTTAACATTAACATAACATAATATAACATAACACAACACAACACAACACAACACAACACAACACAACACAACACAACACAACACAACACAACACAACACAACACAACACAACACAACACAACACAACACAACACAACACAACACAACACAACACAACACAACACAACACAACACAACACAACACAACACAACACAACACAACACAACATAACATAACATAACATAACATAACATAACATAACATAACATAACATAACATAACATAACATAACATAACATAACATAACATAACATAACATAACATAACATAACATAACATAACATAACATAACATAACATAACATAACATAACATAACATAACATAACATAACATAACATAACATAACATAACATAACATAACATAACATAACATAACATAACATAACATAACATAACATAACATAACATAACATAACATAACATAACATAACATAACATAACATAACATAACATAACATAACATAACATAACATAACATAACATAACATAACATAACATAACATAACATAACATAACATAACATAACATAACATAACATAACATAACATAACATAACATAACATAACATAACATAACATAACATAACATAACATAACATAACATAACATAACATAACATAACATAACATAACATAACATAACATAACATAACATAACATAACATAACATAACATAACATAACATAACATAACATAACATAACATAACATAACATAACATAACATAACATAACATAACATAACATAACATAACATAACATAACATAACATAACATAACATAACATAACATAACATAACATAACATAACATAACATAACATAACATAACATAACATAACATAACATAACATAACATAACATAACATAACATAACATAACATAACATAACATAACATAACATAACATAACATAACATAACATAACATAACATAACATAACATAACATAACATAACATAACATAACATAACATAACATAACATAACATAACATAACATAACATAACATAACATAACATAACATAACATAACATAACATAACATAACACAACATAACATAACATAACATATCATAAAGCATTCACCAACAGCTTTCATTTGATACCCATATTGTACATAAACGTCCGAAGGTTACCCGGGTCCACGTTTTGGCCTATATCTCGAGACCCTATCTACCAATAGGTATTCAAACTATACGGAAATCATCTTCAATACCTACTTAACAATGTGTGTAAGTTTGGTTTAATTCGGTTCAAAGACGCGGCGGGTCCACGTTTTGGCATATATTTCGAGACCCTAGTCATCAATAGGTATGAAAATTACCCCGTATTAAAGCACTTATCAACAGCTTTCATTTGATATCCATATTGTACAAACACATTCTAGGGTCCACGTTTTGGTCTCTATCTCGAGACCCTAGTCACGGAGCGGATGGAAATACTCTGAACTAAAGCATTCACCAACAGCTTGCATTTGATACCCATATTGTACATACACATCCGAAGGTTACCCGGGTCCACGTTTTGACCTATATCTCGAGACCCTATCTACTAATAGGTATCCAAACTATACGGAAACCATCTTCAATACCTACTTAACAATGTGTGTAAGTTTGGTTTAATTCGGTTCCGGGTCCACGTTTTGGCATATATTTCGAGACCCTAGTCATCAATAGGTATGAAAGTTACCCCGTATTAAAGCACTTATCAACAGCTTTCATTTGATATCCATATTGTACAAACACATTCTAGGGTCCACGTTTTGGTCTCTATCTCGAGACCCTAGTCACGGAGCGGATGGAAATACTCTGAACTAAAGCATTCACCAACAGCTTCCATTTGATACCCATATTGTACATACACATCCGAAGGTTACCCGGGTCCACGTTTTGACCTATATCTCGAGACCCTATCTACCAATAGGTATCCAAACTATACGGAAACCATCTTCAATACCTCCTTAACAATATGTGTAAGTTTGGTTTAATTCGGTGCAAAGACACGGCGGGTCCACGTTTTGGCATATATTTCCAGACCCTAGTCATCAATAGGTATGAAAATTACCCCGTCTTAAAGCACTTATCAACAGCTTTCATTTGATATCCATATTGTACAAACACATTCTAGGGTCCACGATTCGGTCTCTATCTCGAGACCCTAGTCACGGAGCGGATGGAAATACTCTGAACTAAAGCATTCACCAACAGCTTCCATGTGATACCCATATTGTACATACACATCCGAAGGTTACCCGGGTCCACGTTTTGACCTATATCTCGAGACCCTATCTACCAATAGGTATCCAAACTATACGGAAACCATCTTCAATACCTCCTTAACAATGTATGTAAGTTTGGTTTAATTCGGTGCAAAGACACGGCGGGTCCACGTTTTGGCATATATTTCGAGACCCTAGCCATCAATAGGTATGAAAGTTACCCCGTATTAAGGCACTTATCAACAGCTTTCATTTGATATCCATATTGTACAAACACATTCTAGGGTCCACGTTTTGGTCTCTATCTCGAGACCCTAGTCACGGAGCGGATGGAAATACTCTGAACTAAAGCATTCACCAACAGCTTCCATTTGATACCCATATTGTACATACACATCCGAAGGTTACCCGGGTCCACGTTTTGACCTATATCTCGAGCCCTATTTCCAAAATAAAATATAATCCATGTTACTCCTGATGTAGCTTTCGAATGGTGAAAGAATTTTTAAAATCGGTCCAGTAGTTTTTGAGCCTATTCATTACAACCAAACAAACAAAGTTTTCCTCTTTATAATATTAGTATAGATATGGTAAATATTACCATACATTTTTTCCTTCAGATATAATAAAAAAATAATAATAATAACATTAAAACAACAGGTATTATTAACAAACTTGGTTTTATTTGAAATTCTTCAAGTAAGTCAAAATAATAATAATCAATAAGAAGGCATATGCCAATACAAATACGTGAATTTATATATGTACATATGCGCATATACATACATACATATATACGCTCACTTAAGTAGGGGAGAGCAAGATGTCGAACGTTGCCGTTCGTTTGCTTTGTTTGCTTTGTCGTTCCTTCCGCTCTTTCGCTTGCAGTTCATTCAATGCAATGAGCAAGGTAACTACATATGAGCAAGGTAACACTAATATGAGCAAGGTAACACTAATATGAGCAAGGTAACTACATATGAGCAAGGTAACACTAATATGAGCAAGGTAACTACATATGAGCAAGGTAACTACATATGAGCAAGGTAACGACACATTTTTTCGTGTGTGCAGCCTGTTAAATCGAATTATAAGACGTTATCACGTCAAAACTTTTTCTTCATTTTTGTGTTTCACGGAGATTCGAGCCCACGTTCTCTCGGAATTCCGAACGGTAGTCATGCACCAGCCTAAATGAAGGTATATACTATCTATACTGATATCTATATATATAAAAAGAAGTTACATTTCCTTGGTAATCTTATAACTCAAGAACCGCCGAACCGATTAACACAAAAATTTTAGAGTTCTTTTCTATCTTTGAGGAGGTGGTTTGTGTGAGTTTGATTGAAATCGGTGCAGCCGTTCCTGAGTTATGACATTTTATGTGAGTAATGGTTTTCTCTCATACGAAATGCCTGTAATATACTGTTTCTTGAAATAATTTTGAATGTTTTGCTGTTACATTCAATTAGTAATATATTGTACTGAAAGAATGCAACATTTACGAACTATCAATGGTCAAATGTGCGCCACATACCGTGAAGCATGTCAACAATTGCATTTGCTGGAAGATGATATGCATTGGGATGCTACGCTTCGTGATGCATCAATTTCATCTCCACCAAATCAAATTCGTATGTTATTTGCGATCATAATATCAACATGTTTTCCATCAAATCCACTGGAATTGTGGAATAAATACAAAGATTTCATGGCTGAAGACAGTTTGATTCGACTTCAACATCGTTACAATGATCCTGCATTGCTGCTGACATTGGAAATGTATAATGAAGCCTTGATAATGATCGAAGATTTGTGCCTTACTATTGCAAATAAAGCATTAGGGCAATTAGGATTGACTCAACCAAATCGTCCAATGCATGATTTATTTGAACGAGAATTGCAACGCGAACAGCATTTCGATCGTGATGAATTGCGTGCGTTCGTACAAACGTATACTCCACAATTAAATGATCAACAAAAAGATGCATATGACAAAGTGATGCAAGCTGTCAATGACAACACTGGTGGATTGTATTTTTTGGATGCACCTGGCGGCACTGGAAAAACATTTTTGATATCATTGATATTGGCAACGATTCGGTCGGAACGAAAAATCGCATTGGCACTTGCTTCTTCCGGTATTGCAGCTACATTACTTGATAGCGGCCACACAGCACATTCCGCCTTGAAATTGCCATTGAACATGCAAGCAATTGAAACACCAACATGCAATATTTCAAGGAGTTCTGGAATGGCTAAAGTCTTGCAACAAACATCGATTATTTTAGGGGACGAATGTCCAATGGCCCATAAAAAATCTTTGGAAGCCTTAAGTCGAACATTGCAAGATTTGAGACAGAGTCAACAGCTGTTTGGCGGTGCATTAATATTGTTATCTGGTGATTTTCGTCAAACGTTGCCTGTTATTCCGAGATCAACACCAGCTGATGAAATTAATGCATGTTTGAATAGTTCATTTTTGTGGGCACACGTACAAAGGCTTTCGTTGACGACCAACATGAGTGTTTTCAAAGCAATTGCTGAAGATTGGCGATGGAAAAATTGCAAGTGATCAAAATGGGTTTATCATATTACCGAATAATTTTTGCATAATTGTATCATCATTACAAGAACTCATTGATCGCGTTTTCGCAAATATTGTTCAAAATTACAATAACCATGATTGGTTACGAGAACGTGCAATTTTAGCACCAAAAAATATCAATGTAAATGAAATCAATTTCCACATCCAGGAAAAATTGCCAGGTGATTCGGTAACATATAAATCCATTGATACTGCTATGAATAATGAAGACGCAGTCAATTATCCGGTCGAATTTTTAAATTCTTTGGAACCACCAGGCATGCCACCGCATAATTTGAATTTGAAAGTTGTTTCATCGATTATACTTCTCCGAAATCTTAATGCACCGAAACTTTATAATGGGACGAGACTTTCAGTGAAGAAATTGATGCCAAATTTAATTCAAGCAACAATTCTCACTGGCAAAGCAAAAGGTGAAATTGTACCAATACCGCGCATCCCATTAATACCAACGGACATGCCATTCGAATTTAAACGTCTTCAATTTCCTGTTCGGCTATCTTTTGCTATGACCGTAAACAAAGCCCAAAGGCAAACGCTCCAGGTTTGTGGAGTTAATTTAGAGGAAACTTGCTTTTCCCACGGCCAACTGTACGTTGCATGTTCGAGAGTTGGAGCGCCAAAAAATTTGTTTATTTATACACCACAAAATAAAACAAAAAATGTTGTGTATACAATTGTATTAAATTAAACGTTTCTCTTCTTTTTCCGAAATAAAAATAAAAAATATTTCATTTTATTTTGTACGTTATTGTGTTCACAAATCAACTCTTTTTAGCAATCAATTTTTTATCGAATTGCAAGTCATTTTGGACGAAAATATAATAAATAATTGAATGCTCCAGGAGGAACTGGAAAAACATTTTTAACTTTATTTATCTTAGCATAATTTATTTAGCGTAAGAAATTGAAATGGATATTAAAGAATCAAAGTTTATTTACAAGTTTTTATCGGCTCTTTCACCTTACCTGTATATAGGTGACCACCATAATCAAATTTTAAAAAAGTACAGAAAAGGATATTGTGACATCTTTAGAAAGTATGTTGAATAAAAAAAATCAACTAATTCAACTGTTTAAACATTTTACAAGTTCTATAAAGAAAACTTAATATGAAAAATTTTTTGCGATATAAAAAAAACATTTTATGTATGGTGGTGCGAAGCCCACTGGGTAATGCTAGTAATATATAAATAATGATGGCATATAACAATATAATACGTAAATTGTACATGGCAATAGAAAATAATATGTATTTGTATTCACAAATAATTTGTATTCACAAATAAAATAATGGTTTAAAATAAACAAACACTTATTTTATATTGTATTTCAATTTATAGTTTATATATTCGAGGGTTTATGTAAATGTACATACGTTTGTATATAAAAGCAATATGCACTTGTGCAAGTTAACCCAAACCAAGTTAACAAACTCTTTGCTTCTTATATTTTTCATTTATTCTTTTTAATTAAATTGCTTATTCAAATTTCATACTGATTTCTGCAATAAGCTTATAATGCAAGTATTATAAAATTGCTTACTCAAATTTCATATTGATTTCTGCAATAAGCTTATAACGCAAGTATTATAAAATCGCTTATTTAAGTTCCTAGAATTAAGTCACGCCACTATTTTTGTTAATATAAATTAAGTAGTTTACTTGTTTAAGCGGCTTTTTGGTTTAACCCCGCTACTACGTTAGGGTCTTTTGATGACCCAAATTGCATATAACATCACCGTATTTCTAACTGGTGGAATATATTTGAAAGCTCTTAATATATTTGAAAGCTCTTAATTTTTTCCTAATTTTTTCTACTCGGTGCATCATTTATTGAAATATATTGAATTCAATTAGTTTTATCACCATTTTAGGCTTAGAAAATTGGTTATTGCAAGTGCTTACGCATATCATGTTCGTGTCATTTTATGACCTCTATCATATTTGTAAAACGAATAGTAAATATGTATATAATGTAATATCCCCTGTTGCAGAGTCATCGTCTGGAACACCTCTCTGTTGTGAATGCTGGAATGCGTTTACAGTTATAGTTTTTGTATTCAATAACAACGAAACCAAATACTTTCAGTTCTGTGCTAAATATTGTAGTGATCAGTTGCTATTGTAAATCTAAGTTTATAGACGATAGATTTTGATAAAACATGGAATCTAGACATACTGTAAGTATATATAATCTACATCTTTTTTCTAAATTTATACTAGTATTTATACGGTAAAATTCGTTGTTGTTTAAAATTCGAATGTTTATCTTCAGAACAATTCATTAGGGCAATTAGGATTGACTCAACCAAATCGTCCAATGCATGATTTATTTGAACGAGAATTGCAACGCGAACAGCATTTCGATCGTGATGAATTGCGTGCGTTCGTACAAACGTATACTCCACAATTAAATGATCAACAAAAAGATGCATATGACAAAGTGATGCAAGCTGTCAATGACAACACTGGTGGATTGTATTTTTTGGATGCACCTGGCGGCACTGGAAAAACATTTTTGATATCATTGATATTGGCAACGATTCGGTCGGAACGAAAAATCGCATTGGCACTTGCTTCTTCCGGTATTGCAGCTACATTACTTGATAGCGGCCACACAGCACATTCCGCCTTGAAATTGCCATTGAGCATGCAAGCAATTGAAACACCAACATGCAATATTTCAAGGAGTTCTGGAATGGCTAAAGTCTTGCAACAAACATCGATTATTTTAGGGGACGAATGTCCAATGGCCCATAAAAAATCTTTGGAAGCCTTAAGTCGAACATTGCAAGATTTGAGACAGAGTCAACAGCTGTTTGGCGGTGCATTAATATTGTTATCTGGTGATTTTCGTCAAACGTTGCCTGTTATTCCGAGATCAACACCAGCTGATGAAATTAATGCATGTTTGAAAAGTTCATTTTTGTGGGCACACGTACAAAGGCTTTCGTTGACGACCAACATGCGTGTTTTCAAAGCAATTGCTGAAGATTGGCGATGGAAAAATTGCAAGTGATCAAAATGGGTTTATCATATTACCGAATAATTTTTGCATAATTGTATCATCATTACAAGAACTCATTGATCGCGTTTTCCCAAATATTGTTCAAAATTACAATAACCATGATTGGTTACGAGAACGTGCAATTTTAGCACCAAAAAATATCAATGTAAATGAAATCAATTTCCACATCCAGGAAAAATTGCCAGGTGATTCGGTAACATATAAATCCATTGATACTGCTATGAATAATGAAGACGCAGTCAATTATCCGGTCGAATTTT
This sequence comes from Anastrepha obliqua, assembly GCF_027943255.1. Taxonomy (NCBI): domain Eukaryota; kingdom Metazoa; phylum Arthropoda; class Insecta; order Diptera; family Tephritidae; genus Anastrepha; species Anastrepha obliqua. The sequence goes on along the minus strand of NC_072897.1, from coordinate 51,338,340 downwards.
TAAATTATTTGGAACCACCAGGCATGCCACCGCATAATTTGAATTTGAAAGTTGTTTCATCGATTATACTTCTCCGAAATCTTAATGCACCGAAACTTTATAATGGGACGAGACTTTCAGTGAAGAAATTGATGCCAAATTTAATTCAAGCAACAATTCTCACTGGCAAAGCAAAAGGTGAAATTGTACCAATACCGCGCATCCCATTAATACCAACGGACATGCCATTCGAATTTAAACGTCTTCAATTTCCTGTTCGGCTATCTTTTGCTATGACCGTAAACAAAGCCCAAAGGCAAACGCTCCAGGTTTGTGGAGTTAATTTAGAGGAAACTTGCTTTTCCCACGGCCAACTGTACGTTGCATGTTCGAGAGTTGGAGCGCCAAAAAATTTGTTTATTTATACACCACAAAATAAAACAAAAAATGTTGTGTATACAATTGTATTAAATTAAACGTTTCTCTTCTTTTTCCGAAATAAAAATAAAAAATATTTCATTTTATTTTGTACGTTATTGTGTTCACAAATCAACTCTTTTTAGCAATCAATTTTTTATCGAATTGCAAGTCATTTTGGACGAAAATATAATAAATAATTGAATGCTCCAGGAGGAACTGGAAAAACATTTTTAACTTTATTTATCTTAGCATAATTTATTTAGCGTAAGAAATTGAAATGGATATTAAAGAATCAAAGTTTATTTACAAGTTTTTATCGGCTCTTTCACCTTACCTGTATATAGGTGACCACCATAATCAAATTTTAAAAAAGTACAGAAAAGGATATTGTGACATCTTTAGAAAGTATGTTGAATAAAAAAAATCAACTAATTCAACTGTTTAAACATTTTACAAGTTCTATAAAGAAAACTTAATATGAAAAATTTTTTGCGATATAAAAAAAACATTTTATGTATGGTGGTGCGAAGCCCACTGGGTAATGCTAGTAATATATAAATAATGATGGCTTATAACAATATAATACGTAAATTGTACATGGCAATAGAAAATAATATGTATTTGTATTCACAAATAATTTGTATTCACAAATAAAATAATGGTTTAAAATAAACAAACACTTATTTTATATTGTATTTCAATTTATAGTTTATATATTCGAGGGTTTATGTAAATGTACATACGTTTGTATATAAAAGCAATATGCACTTGTGCAAGTTAACCCAAACCAAGTTAACAAACTCTTTGCTTCTTATATTTTTCATTTATTCTTTTTAATTAAATTGCTTATTCAAATTTCATACTGATTTCTGCAATAAGCTCATAGTGCAAGTATTATAAAATTGCTTACTCAAATTTCATATTGATTTCTGCAATAAGCTTATAATGCAAGTATTATAAAATCGCTTATTTAAGTTCCTAGAATTAAGTCACGCCACTATTTTTGTTAATATAAATTAAGTAGTTTACTTGTTTAAGCGGCTTTTTGGTTTAACCCCGCTACTACGTTAGGGTCTTTTGATGACCCAAATTGCATATAACATCACCGTATTTCTAACTGGTGGAATATATTTGAAAGCTCTTAATATATTTGAAAGCTCTTAATTTTTTCCTAATTTTTTCTACTCGGTGCATCAATTATTGAAATATATTGAATTCAATTAGTTTTATCACCATTTTAGGCTTAGAAAATTGGTTATTGCAAGTGCTTACGCATATCATGTTCGGGTCATTTTATGACCTCTATCATATTTGTAAAACGAATAGTAAATATATAATGTAATATCCCCTGTTGCAGAGTCATCGTCTGGAACACCTCTCTGTTGTGAATGCTGGAATGCGTTTACAGTTATAGTTTTTGTATTCAATAACAACGAAACCAAATACTTTCAGTTCTGTGCTAAATATTGTAGTGATCAGTTGCTATTGTAAATCTAAGTTTATAGACGATAGATTTTGATAAAACATGGAATCTAGACATACTGTAAGTATATATAATCTACATCTTTTTTCTAAATTTATACTAGTATTTATACGGTAAAATTCGTTGTTGTTTAAAATTCGAATGTTTATCTTCAGAACAATTCATTTCCAGTGGTACAGAAGCCTTCACTTCATTGACCGTAACTAATAGCACAGAAGTTTTTGATAAAGATCGGATGATAAAGTGGACAACAAAACCTTCTTTGCAATGTCTAAGTCGTGCAGCAAGTGAAAATATTCTTCACGGAAAACCTGGAATGACTTCTTATGTTATTCATCGTATTTCAAAAATTCGTGATACTTTTGATGTATGCCTTACAGAAGTTATGAAAAGGGATATAATTCACTTCAGCAATTTGCAAGAAAGTGCTGTTTTCGAAAAATTTCAAGCTATAGATGCTACTGAGTTCGATGCTTACCTGGGACTTCTTATACTTATTGGTATTTATTTACAATACATTTTTCCTATTATAATTGTATAACGGACATATTATTCTTTTAGGAGTCTACCGGTCATACGGTGAAAGTCTTAACTCCCTGTGGGACGACTTTCATGGACGTCCGTTTTTAAGAGCAATAATCTCTTTGGAACGATTTAGCAATATTTCTCGTGTACTAGCATTTGACGATAGGCAAAGAAGAAGATCAGAACAAAGCGGAGATAAATTTGCTCCTATTCGCACATTTTCTGAGCAATGGACTCAAAGGTTGCAGTTGCTTTACGTTCCAAGTGCTAACATAACGATTGACGAACAGCTTATTCCGTTCCGAGGTAGATGTCCTTCAAAGTATACATTCCAAGTAAACCTGGGAAATATGGCATGAAAGCGTGGATAGCAGCGAATTCTGACACCGCATTTTGCTTACAGCTCCAAATATACTTGGGCAAAGTAGGAGACAATGCTGAAAGGAATCAAGGCAAACGGGTTGTTCTAGACTTAGTGTCTTCATACCGTGGACTACCGATAATTTTTTTACGAGTCATAACCTTCCATTAGAACTGCTAAAGCAGAAAATAGTATTGTTGGCACAGTAAGGAACAACAAACGTTTTCTGCCGGTTCATGCAACACCACAAGAATTGCGTAAGCTTCCAATACACTCAAGTAAATTTTTTTTTCATGAAAAGGAAACTGTAGTTTTGTATGTGCCTAAAAAATACAGAATGATTTATTTGCTTAGCACCCTTAACCATAATAGCAACATTTTGGAAGATCATCCAAAAAAACTTCCGGAAATAATTGAATACTACAACTCGACAAAAGGTGGAGTCGACACATTGGACCAAATGGTTCGTACATATTCGTGCAAAAGGAAAACCAATCGGTGGCCAGTTGCCCTGTTTTCTAATTTATTACAATAGATATTTCTGCTCTAAACGCTTTTATAATATGGACCGAAATATATCCTGAATGGCAAAAAAATAAATTGCACAAAAGGTGCCTATTTTTAGAGCAACTCGGTGAAGTTTTAGCTCAAGAACATATCAAGAGGCGTAGTCGGCTTCTTCGCGCAGAAACCTCTGCATCATTGGTACAAAGAATTCGAGAAGAAGACAGTGCATCACCATCTACGAATTCGCCTTCTCCAAAACGAAAATGCGCTAGTGAACGGAAAAGGTGCAAATTTTTCCCGTCGAAAAAGGAAAAAAAGACCTTTAATGAGTGCATAACTTGCAAAAAACGTGCAACAACCACTCTAACAACGACATATTGCATTGATCACAAGCCTTAAAAATATTTTTGAACTGTACAAATTTGAATTTTCTCAATAAAAAAATGTGGGGTCAAAATAAGACCCGAACATAACATGTGCATTTTTTTTCTAACATAGTAGCAGGGTTAAGAACTGTGAGTGAATAAAGTGCGGTCAGTTGGACCGATAACAAAAATTTTTTTAGAACTCGTATTTTTCAAGTTCTTAACTGGCGCCCGAGCAGTTGAGTAAAAAGGCTCCGGAATAGCGCAAAAGCAAAACGGGGGCATACATGTGCCAGCCTGTGCCGCAACAACAAAAAAATCCGTAAAGGATAAATGCAACAACAAAATCCGTAAAGGATAAGTGCAACAACAAAATCCGTAAAGGATAAGTGAAACAAACAAAATCCGTAAAGGACAAGTGCCATCCTTGATGCCAACAAAAATCCGTAAGGGTTAAATATTAACAATTTATAAAAGGCAAATACTGAAGGGAAGGAAGTCTCCTGAGACGCAGAAAAAATTAACACCAAGTCCAAAAAAAACATTAAAGAGAAGTGATCCTGTGAAGTGAAGCGTACCATCATCAAAATTCAACAAACAAATCATCAAAGAGGTGCTTCAAGAGTCCAGAAAGATTATTTGCATCGTAAGTTAAGTTTATTTTAATGATATAATAACAATCAAAAACTTTAATTATCATATAAAAATAAGAAAGTAAATAAAAATTTGAGTTGAGTTAATATTTCTGTTACAAAAAAAAAAAAGATATATATATATAAAATGGCGAATCCGAATAATTTGGTAAGGCCCACCATACTTCCCTCAAATTCCGCTCCTAGTACTTTAAACAAAAACTTTAATTATCATATAAAAATAAGAAAGTAAATAAAAATTTGAGTTGAGTTAATATTTCTGTTACAAAAAAAAAAAGATATATATATATATAAAATGGCGAATCCGAATAATTTGGTAAGGCCCCCCATACTTCCCTCAAATTCCGCTCCTAGTACTTCGCAAAATGCTCAGTTAAGTTTAGACGATTTAGGAGTTCTTATTTCGGATATAGCGGCGGACGTTTTTAGAAACCAAGGAGTTCAGGCTATCCGAGAAACTCTCAATCCAAACGCTGGATTAGCCAATATTAGGGACCAACGAATAGACAAACAGGGGGAAAATCTAAATGATATGGACAAAATACCGGACGTCGTGAAATCTTTAAAAGAATTATCTGGGCAACCAGTAGAATTTAATTCGTGGAAGAAAAGTGTGGACAGAATTTTGACAATATACGAACCTATAAAGGGAACGCCGAAATATTATATTACGGAATTTTGAGTGTGATCAGAAATAAAATCACAGGTAACGCTGACATAGCGTTAGAATCTTATAACACACCGTTAAATTGGAGTGCAATCTCACAATGCTTAATCACACATTATGGGGACAAACGTGACCTACCTACTCTGGAATATCACATGACAACTCTGGTACAAGGTAGTAATAGCATCCAAGAATTTTACCAAAAAGTGTACTCACATCTTTCAATAATATTGAATAGATGAGGATGTCTTGAAATGGGTAATGAATCTCTTACTCTGCTGACAAAGGCATATAGGGACAAAGCTCTCGACACCTTCATTAGGGGTTTAAATGGCGGCTTGCCTCGCCTCTTAGGGATCAGAGAACCGATGGACTTGCCACAGGCTCTTCACCTTTGCCTCAAGCTGGAGAATCAAAGCTTTCGCTCGAACCATGCTTACAACGGAAGATGGAAACCACCTTCACAGCAATACTCAAAGCGAAACTCTGGACAACAGCAGAAACCAATATTTCACCCACAATTAGCCTATATTCCGCAACCAAGGCAATTATTTTTTAACCAACGAGAACAAAATAAGGCGATACCTCCTCGTCCACCTAGGCCACAGACAAAGCCAGAACCAATGGAAGTGGGCTCAAGCATGCACTCTCATAGAATAAATTATATGAATTGGCCGCAACCAAACCAACATTTGGGAAAAGCCCACAACAATTCGGTAATCATCAACAACCAAAAAATCAGAGAACGTATCATATTAATACGACTGGAATAACAAACGAACAACAGTTAGATGAGGATAAGCAGTTTGGCGAACCAAGTGACATCCATTTTTTAGCATGATAAGCTCTTCGTTGCCATATCAATGAAAATATTATGGTATTAAGTAATGGTTTCAAAGTACACCTTATGCAACTCCCGACGCAATGTGTAAATGCAATAAACATTGAAGAGGAAAATTTGTCAAACGAACAAAAGAAAGGAATGAAAATAATTGCAAATACATATAGTAACCTTTTTTCAGAACCGGATGAAAAGCTTACGTATACAACTAGAGTAGTGGGCGAAATTAGAACCACGACAAACTCGCCTGTATACGCGAAGCTCTACCCTTACCCTGCTTCATTGAAATCCGAAGTAGAGAGTCAAATAGAAAAGCTTCTAAAAGATGGAATCATAAGACCATCTTGGTCTCCTTTTAATTCTCCGGTATGGACGTCCGTTTTTGAGAGCAATAATCTCTTTGGAACGATTTAGCAATATTTCTCGTGTACTAGCATTTGACGATAGGCAAAGAAGAAGATCAGAACAAAGCGGAGATAAATTTGCTCCTATTCGCACATTTTATGAGCAATGGACTCAAAGCTTGCAGTTGCTTTACGTTCCAAGTGCTAACATAACGATTGACGAACAGCTTATTCCGTTCCGAGGTAGATGTCCTTCAAAGTATACATTCCAAGTAAACCTGGGAAATATGGCATGAAAGCGTGGAAATCAATATTTCACCCACAATTAGCCTATATTCCGCAACCAAGGCAATTATTTTTTAACCAACGAGAACAAAATAACGCGATACCTCTTCGTCCACCTAGGCCACAGCCAAAGCCAGAACCAATGGAAGTGGGATCAAGCATGCACTCTCATAGAATAAATTATATGAATAGGCCGCAACCAAACCAACATTTGGAAAAAGGCCACAACAATTCGGTAATCATCAACAACCAAAAAATCAGAGAACGTATCATATTAATACGACTGGAATAACAAACGAACAACAGTTAGATGAGGATAAGCAGTTTGGCGAACCAAGTGACATCCATTTTTTAGCATGATAAGCTCTTCGTTGCCATATTTTGAAGCAAGGACGGAGAGCGGAAAGAGGCTAAAATTTTTATTAGATACAGGATCAGCCAAAAACTATGCTAAGCCGGAATTAGTAAGTAAGCGTATAGCAAATAAAAATCCATTTTTTGCCAGGTCAATAGCAGGCGACATAAAAATTAGCGAGCATACATTTGTAAAACTCTTTAAGTTAGATAATAAAATAAAATTTTACCTAATGCCCTCTCTAAAAACATTCGATGGTATTTTGGGGAACGATACCCAAATAGGGCGGGAAATAGGGGCAGTTATCTATATCAATGAAAATATTATGGTATTAAGTAATGGTTTCAAAGTACACCTTATGCAACTCCCGACGCAATGTGTAAATGCAATAAACATTGAAGAGGAAAATTTGTCAAACGAACAAAAGAAAGGAATGAAAATAATTGCAAATACATATAGTAACCTTTTTTCAGAACCGGATGAAAAGCTTACGTATACAACTAGAGTAGTGGGCGAAATTAGAACCACGACAAACTCGCCTGTGTACACGAAGCTCTACCCTTACCCTGCTTCATTGAAATCCGAAGTAGAGAGTCAAATAGAAAAGCTTCTAAAAGATGGAATCATAAGACCATCTTGGTCTCCTTTTAATTCTCCGGTATGGACGTCCGTTTTTGAGAGCAATAATCTCTTTGGAACGATTTAGCAATATTTCTCGTGTACTAACATTTGACGATAGGCAAAGAAGAAGATCAGAACAAAGCGGAGATAAATTTGCTCCTATTCGCACATTTTCTGAGCAATGGACTCAAAGGTTGCAGTTGCTTTACGTTCCAAGTGCTAACATAACGATTGACGAACAGCTTATTCCGTTCCGAGGTAGATGTCCTTCAAAGTATACATTCCAAGTAAACCTGGGAAATATGGCATGAAAGCGTGGATAGCAGCGAATTCTGACACCGCATTTTGCTTACAGCTCCAAATATACTTGGGCAAAGTAGGAGACAATGCTGAAAGGAATCAAGGCAAACGGGTTGTTCTAGACTTAGTGTCTTCATACCGTGGACGAAATGTGACTACCGATAATTTTTTTACGAGTCATAACCTTCCATTAGAACTGCTAAAGCAGAAAATTGTATTGTTGGCACAGTAAGGAACAACAAACGTTTTCTGCCGGTTCATGCAACATCACAAGAATTGCGTAAGCTTCCAATACACTCAAGTAAATTTTTTTTTCATGAAAAGGAAACTGTAGTTTTGTATGTGCCTAAAAAATACAGAATGATTTATTTGCTTAGCACCCTTAACCATAATAGCAACATTTTGGAAGATCATCCAAAAAAACTTCCGGAAATAATTGAATACTACAACTCGACAAAAGGTGGAGTCGACACATTGGACCAAATGGTTCGTACATATTCGTGCAAAAGGAAAACCAATCGGTGGCCAGTTGCCCAGTTTTCTAATTTATTACAATAGATATTTCTGCTCTAAACGCTTTTATAATATGGACCGAAATATATCCTGAATGGCAAAAAAATAAATTGCACAAAAGGCGCCTATTTTTAGAGCAACTCGGTGAAGTTTTAGCTCAAGAACATATCAAGAGGCGTAGTCGGCTTCCTCGCGCAGAAGCCTCTGCATCATTGGTACAAAGAATTCGAGAAGAAGACAGTGCATCACCATCTACGAATTCGCCTTCTCCAAAACGAAAATGCGCTAGTGAACGGAAAAGGTGCAAATTTTTCCCGTCGAAAAAGGAAAAAAAGACCTTTAATGAGTGCATAACTTGCAAAAAACGTGCAACAACCACTCTAACAACGACATATTGCATTGATCACAAGCCTTAAAAATATTTTTGAACTGTACAAATTTGAATTTTCTCAATAAAAAAATGTGGGGTCAAAATAAGACCCGAACATAACATGTGCATTTTTTTTCTAACATAGTAGCAGGGTTAAGAACTGTGAGTGAATAAAGTGCGGTCAGTTGGACCGATAACAAACATTTTTTTAGAACTCGTATTTTTCAAGTTCTTAACTGGCGCCCGAGCAGTTGAGTAAAAAGGCTCCGGAATAGCGCAAAAGCAAAACGGGGGCATATATGTGCCAGCCTGTGCCGCAACAACAAAAAAATCCGTAAAGGATAAATGCAACAACAAAATCCGTAAAGGATAAGTGCAACAACAAAATCCGTAAAGGATAAGTGAAACGAACAAAATCCGTAAAGGATAAGTGAAACAAACAAAATCCGTAAAGGACAAGTGCCATCCTTGATGCCAACAAAAATCCGTAAGGGTTTAATATTAACAATTTATAAAAGGCAACTACTGAAGGGAAGGAAGTCTCCTGAGACGCAGAAAAAATTAACACCAAGTCCAAAAAAAACATAAAAGAGAAGTGATCCTGTGAAGTGAAGCGTACCATCATCAAAATTCAACAAACAAATCATCAGAGAGGTGCTTCAAGAGTCCAGAAAGATTATTTGCATCGTATATTAAGTTTATTTTAATGATATAATAACAATCAAAAACTTTAATTATCATATAAAAATAAGAAAGTAAATAAAAATTTGAGTTGAGTTAATATTTCTGTTACAAAAAAAAAAAGATATATATATAGGGTGATCAATCATGAGGTGCTTTTTTCAATAGCTAAAAAAAAACAAAAATGTAAATTATGTTCAAAACCTTTATTTATCATTTGAAAGGACATTCTTTGACATTTACTTTTTGAATATGACTTCATTCAAATGTTGGCCGCAACTACGCTTAAGGTGGTCCATTCTGAAGGTCCAATTTTCAATCACTCGTTCGAGCATTTCGACTGGTATGTCGTGAATAACACGCGTAATGTTGGCTTCCAGAGCTTCAATCGTAGCTGGTTTATCAGCATGGACCTTGGACTTCACGAATCCCCAAAGGAAAAAGTCCAAAGGTGTGATATCACAAGATCTTGGTGGCCAACTCACAGGTCCTAAACGTGAAATCAGCTGCTCTCCGAAATGACTTCTCAATAAAGTCATTGTTTCACGAGCTGTATGGCAAGTGGCTTTTCACAGAACGCTGATTTTCATAATACAGTTGAACAATTTGTAGACGTTGTTGCGGTGTGAGTCTTTCCATGATGAAATGCCAAACGCTGTTCAACAAATCCAAGATGACAGTTTGCCACAACTCGCGCGCGATCTGTAAAAAAATCGCAAATGAAAAAAACTCCTCTTAATTGATCACCCTATGTATAAAATGGCGAATCCGAATAATTTGGTAAGGCCCACCATACTTCCCTCAAATTCCGATCCTAGTACTTTAAACAAAAACTTTAATTATCATATAAAAATAAGAAAGTAAATAAAAATTTGAGTTGAGTTAATATTTCTGTTACAAAAAAAAAAAGATATATATATATATAAAATGGCGAGTCCGAATAATTTGGTAAGGCCCCCCATACTTCCCTCAAATTCCGCTCCTAGTACTTCGCAAAATGCTCAGTTAAGTTTAGACGATTTAAGAGTTCTTATTTCGGATATAGCGGCGGACGTTTTTAGAAACCAAGGACTTCAGGCTATCCGAGAAACTCTCAATCCAAACGCTGGATTAGCCAATATTAGGGACCAACGAATAGACAAACAGGGGGAAAATCTAAATGATATGGACAAAATACCGGACGTCGTGAAATCTTTAAAAGAATTATCTGGGCAACCAGTAGAATTTAATTCGTGGAAGAAAAGTGTGGACAGAATTTTGACAATATACGAACCTATAAAGGGAACGCCGAAATATTATATTACGGAATTTTGAGTGTGATCAGAAATAAAATCACAGGTAACGCTGACATAGCTTTAGAATCTTATAACACACCGTTAAATTGGAGTGCAATCTCACAATGCTTAATCACACATTATGGGGACAAACGTGACCTACCTACTCTGGAATATCACATGACAACTCTGGTACAAGGTAGTAATAGCATCCAAGAATTTTACCAAAAAGTGTACTCACATCTTTCACTAATATTGAATAGATGAGGATGTCTTGAAATGGGTAATGAATCTCTTACTCTGCTGACAAAGGCATATAGGGACAAAGCTCTCGACACCTTCATTAGGGGTTTAAATGGCGGCTTGCCTCGCCTCTTAGGGATCAGAGAACCGATGGACTTGCCACAGGCTCTTCACCTTTGCCTCAAGCTGGAGAATCAAAGCTTTCGCTCGAACCATGCTTACAACGGAAGATGGAAACCACCTTCACAGCAATACTCAAAGCGAAACTCTGGACAACAGCAGAAACCAATATTTCACCCACAATTAGCCTATATTCCGCAACCAAGGCAATTATTTTTTAACCAACGAGAACAAAATAACGCGATACCTCCTCGTCCACCTAGGCCACAGACAAAGCCAGAACCAATGGAAGTGGGCTCAAGCATGCACTCTCATAGAATAAATTATATGAATTGGTCGCAACCAAACCAACATTTGGAAAAAGCCAACGAGAACAAAATAACGCGATACCTCCTCGTCCACCTAGGCCACAGACAAAGCCAGAACCAATGGAAGTGGGCTCAAGCATGCACTCTCATAGAATAAATTATATGAATTGGTCGCAACCAAACCAACATTTGGAAAAAGCCCACAACAATTCGGTAATCATCAACAAGCAAAAAATCAGAGAACGTATCATATTAATACGACTGGAATAACAAACGAACAACAGTTAGATGAGGATAAGCAGTTTGGCGAACCAAGTGACATCCATTTTTTAGCATGATAAGCTCTTCGTTGCCATATTTTGAAGTAAGGACGGAGAGCGGAAAGACGCTAAAATTTTTATTAGATACAGGATCAACCAAAAACTATGCTAAGCCGGAATTAGTAAGTAAGCGTATAGCAAATAAAAATCCATTTTTTGCCAGGTCAATAGTAGGCGACATAAAAATTAGCGAGCATACATTTGTAAAACTCTTTAAGTTAGATAATAAAATCAAATTTTACCTAATGCCCTCTCTAAAAACATTCGATGGTATTTACGATACCCAAATAGGGGGGGAAATAGGGGCAGTTATCTATATCAATGAAAATATTATGGTATTAAGTAATGGTTTCAAAGTACACCTTATGCAACTCCCGACGCAATGTGTAAATGCAATAAATATTTTGGGGAACGATACCCAAATAGGGGGGGGAAATAGGGGCAGTTATCTATATCAATGAAAATATTATGGTATTAAGTAATGGTTTCAAAGTACACCTTATGCAACTCCCGACGCAATGTGTAAATGCAATAAACATTGAAGAGGAAAATTTGTCAAACGAACAAAAGAAAGGAATGAAAATAATTGCAAATACATATAGTAACCTTTTTTCAGAACCGGATGAAAAGCTTACGTATACAACTAGAGTAGTGGGCGAAATTAGAACCACGACAAACTCGCCTGTGTACGCGAAGCTCTACCCTTACCCTGCTTCATTGAAATCCGAAGTAGAGAGTCAAATAGAAAAGCTTCTAAAAGATGGAATCATAAGACCATCTTGGTCTCCTTTTAATTCTCCGGTATGGACGTCCGTTTTTGAGAGCAATAATCTCTTTGGAACGATTTAGCAATATTTCTCGTGTACTAGCATTTGACGATAGGCAAAGAAGAAGATCAGAACAAAGCGGAGATAAATTTGCTCCTATTCGCACATTTTACGAGCAATGGACTCAAAGCTTGCAGTTGCTTTACGTTCCAAGTGCTAACATAACGATTGACGAACAGCTTATTCCGTTCCGAGGTAGATGTCCTTCAAAGTATACATTCCAAGTAAACCTGGGAAATATGGCATGAAAGCGTGGATAGCAGCGAATTCTGACACCGCATTTTGCTTACAGCTCCAAATATACTTGGGCAAAGTAGGAGACAATGCTGAAAGGAATCAAGGCAAACGGGTTGTTCTAGACTTAGTGTCTTCATACCGTGGACGAAATGTGACTACCGATAATTTTTTTACGAGTCATAACCTTCCATTAGAACTGCTAAAGCAGAAAATAGTATTGTTGGCACAGTAAGGAACAACAAACGTTTTCTGCCGGTTCATGCAACATCACAAGAATTGCGTAAGCTTCCAATACACTCAAGTAAATTTTTTTTTCATGAAAAGGAAACTGTAGTTTTGTATGTGCCTAAAAAATACAGAATGATTTATTTGCTTAGCACCCTTAACCATAATAGCAACATTTTGGAAGATCATCCAAAAAAACTTCCGGAAATAATTGAATACTACAACTCGACAAAAGGTGGAGTCGACACATTGGACCAAATGGTTCGTACATATTCGTGCAAAAGGAAAACCAATTGGTGGCCAGTTGCCCAGTTTTCTAATTTATTACAATAGATATTTCTGCTCTAAACGCTTTTATAATATGGACCGAAATATATCCTGAATGGCAAAAAAATAAATTGCACAAAAGGCGCCTATTTTTAGAGCAACTCGGTGAAGTTTTAGCTCAAGAACATATCAAGAGGCGTAGTCGGCTTCCTCGCGCAGAAGCCTCTGCATCATTGGTACAAAGAATTCGAGAAGAAGACAGTGCATCACCATCTACGAATTCGCCTTCTCCAAAACGAAAATGCGCTAGTGAACGGAAAAGGTGCAAATTTTTCCCGTCGAAAAAGGAAAAAAAGACCTTTAATGAGTGCATAACTTGCAAAAAACGTGCAACAACCGCTCTAACAACGACATATTGCATTGATCACAAGCCTTAAAAATATTTTTGAACTGTACAAATTTGAATTTTCTCAATAAAAAAATGTGGGGTTAAAATAAGACCCGAACATAACATGTGCATTTTTTTTCTAACATAGTAGCAGGGTTAAGAACTGTGAGTGAATAAAGTGCGGTCAGTTGGACCGATAACAAAAATTTTTTTAGAACTCGTATTTTTCAAGTTCTTAACTGGCGCCCGAGCAGTTGAGTAAAAAGGCTCCGGAATAGCGCAAAAGCAAAACGGGGGCATATATGTGCCAGCCTGTGCCGCAACAACAACAAAATCCGTAAAGGATAAGTGAAACGAACAAAATCCGTAAAGGATAAGTGAAACAAACAAAATCCGTAAAGGACAAGTGCCATCCTTGATGCCAACAAAAATCCGTAAGGGTTTAATATTAACAATTTATAAAAGGCAACTACTGAAGGGAAGGAAGTCTCCTGAGACGCAGAAAAAATTAACACCAAGTCCAAAAAAAACATAAAAGAGAAGTGATCCTGTGAAGTGAAGCGCACCATCATCAAAATTCAACAAACAAATCATCATCAGAGAGGTGCTTCAAGAGTCCAGAAAGATTATTTGCATCGTAAGTTAAGTTTATTTTAATGATATAATAACAATCAAAAACTTTAATCTATATATATAAAAATGAAATGATGTTCGTTTGTACGCATTTTTTTGGGCCGATACGAGGCCAATTTTATTCGTTCTTTTTTCATATTATAGGGATCCACTAGGGGAAGGTTTTTAGCAAAAAAAATTTCTTTTAAATATTTTCTTCATATAAAAAAAAAGAAAAAATCAAAATATTGTCCAAAACAAAACTTGCTCGATTCTTAGATTATAGTAAGTTTCGAATCGACATTCATTTTATGTGTACAAAAATATATTAGAAAAAAATTTTATACAATAGTTTTTCGAAACATTTCATTTTCAACTATTAACAAAGAAGATATTTCATTTAGGTTGTAACACTTTTTGGTAGACAACGTTTTCGCGTAAATGAATAATGACGATGGTTTGCCTACTCGTGAGCAAGCTACATACAATTGTCCATGAGAAAAAATTATTAATTGTCATAGCGAAGGCAAGGCGAATGGGAACTGCAAACGTTTGAAATCGAATGGTAAATCCGTTGGAATCAGTGGAATTCTGGGTATCAAAACGTCTTCTCCTTTGTACTTCCCTTTCAAAATTGTTGCTTCGATAACGTTACCCATTAGCTTCTTCACAGCGAGTCTGGTACCGTTGCAAAGTCGTGGCACATTAATGTTGCGCAGCATATAATCGGTGCTCCAATTTTTAATCGTAAATTATGAGGTAGTAGGCCAGGCCTGACAAATCGAGTGAGTTTAAGAATTCAGTTGCATAATTTACGACATCATCTTGATCAGTAAATAGTGGCCATTGACTTACTTATATGCAACTATGTCACCAGGTATTTGATCCAAAATAGCTACATTTATATCATTTACGTTCTTATTTTTCCCAGCTAAAATTGCTCTTTCGCTGAGCCAATCATGGTTTTTGTAGTGTTGAACTATGTTTGGAAATACACTCTGTATCAATGTAATATCGTAATTATTCCTGTTGGATCGACAGACATTTGGCCATTTCCGATTTTCAGTAAGTTTCATAACATTGATCAATTTATAGCCAAATAAATTATAGAAGTTTATTATACGTTATCTCCTTTTTAAGCCCTTTTTGGGAGAATATAAATAAGTTTTAAAATTATCCCAAAGACATACAAAATAATAATCATAACCTATTGTATATATCAAAAGAAAAATAAGTTTTAAACTCCTAGATAAATACAAATGTATGTTAGAATAATGCTAAATAATCTAATTTTATCATAACTTTGTAAACTCCTATGTTAAAATGATTTTGGGCAATAAATGAAATGAAATGACTCGATCTATATATATAAAAATGAAATGATGTTCGTTTGTACGCATTTTTTTGGGCCGATACGAAGCCAATTTTATTCGTTCTTTTTTCATATTATAGGGATCCACTTGCTCGATTCATAGACTAAGTTTTGAATTAACATTCATTTTATGTGTACAACTTTTTTTGAATAAATATACGAATTTTTCGTTATTGTGAAACGATTTGTGTCGTGTTGCTAAGTTGCAAATTTTTTTCGGCGGAGAGTAAACATAAACACAGAGGTTTGTACGCTCTTTATGAAGAGAAATGCTTCAGTACACATACACGAACGCCGAACTACTGATTTGTGTTTTGTGTGCAGTTCATTTGTAAGAGCAACAAGTGTGTTGACCAAGGATAATAGATTTACCAAGGTTTGCCAGACAAGAAACAGTTATTCGGCTCTCAGAGAATTTGACAGAAATTGTTTTTGGGTTTACGTCAAACGAGGTATACATTTTGTAAGAACAAAGGAAATGTTCAAACGGTTTGTTTACGAATACCGCACACCAGAGCACACCACTTTATACTTTTCCCCATGTGATGTGGCAGAAAAAATTTTTTTGTTTTTGCAGTTTCAAGTAGACCTGATAAATCTATAGGCCTTTTGTGTTGACAGTTTTCCAGAGCACACCACTTTATACTTTTCCCCATGTGATGTGGCAGAAAAAATTTTTTTGTTTTTGCAGTTTCAAGTAGACCTGATAAATCTATAGGCCTTTTGTGTTGACAGTTTTCTTTGAGTATTCACATCGATAAGATTACAATAGAATACATTGTTCTCGGATTGATACGAATTGAAAAAAATAACATTACATTTTCGGAATGGCAGATTTAAATAAAGTTGTGGATTTATTTACCGAAGAGGATGAACACATGAATACACAAAATTCAGATAACTCCAACGATATGAGCGTGTTTGAAGACATGGGAATTCAGATCAATGAGGACAATGTGATTGTTGTTTCAGATGAAAATTCAACGAACAACGAGTCAAAGACGGAAATTGTTCATCACGAAACGAAAACACAATCCGAAGTTCTCAATTGAGAACTGGAGCGTGAATACCATTATGATTGTAATGAACTAAACACAACAACAGCAACATGTTTATGATACAATCATGAATGATGTTAGCCATGGAACTGGTGGATTGTTTTTCTTGGATGCTCCGGGGGGAACACGAAAGACCTTTTTGATTTCATTGATATTAGCAACAATTCGATCAAATAATAACGTTGCATTGGCACTCGCTTCTTCCGGAATTGCGGCTACATTACTGGAAGGTGGTCGCACAGCACATTCTGCATTAAAGTTGCCTTTGAATATGCAGGTAAATGAAACACCAACATGTAATATTTCGAAAACATCTGGAATGGCAAAAGTTCTTAAAGTATGTAAGCTCATCGTATGGGACGAGTGTACTATGGCACACAAGAAACCATTGGCACTTGATAGAACTTTGAAAGATCTACGAGGAAGCCAAACAGTCTTTGGAGGTGCCGTGATTTTATTGGCTGGAGATTTCAGGCAAACATTACCTGTGATCCCAAAATCTACGGCTGCAGATGAAATCAATGCATGCTTAAAATCATCGTATTTATGGAGACATGTAAACACGCTTACACTTACTACAAACGTACGTGTTCAACTATAAGAACGATCCGTCAGCAGCTGAATTTTCACACTAATTACTGAAAATGGGAAATGGCCAAATGTCTGTCGATCCAACAGGAATGATTACATTGCCTAACAATTTCTGCACTTTTGCACAGTCTAAAGAGGCATTGAAACAGAGTGTATTTCCAAACATAGTTCAACATTACAAAAACCATGATTGGCTCAGCGAAAGAGCAATTTTAGCTGGGAAAAATAAGAACGTCAATGATATAAATTCAGATATTTGGGATCAAATACCTGGTGACATAATTGCATATAAGTAAGTCAATGGACACTATTACTGATCAAGATGATGTCATAAATTATCCAACTAAATTCTTAAACTCACTCGATTTGCCAGGCCTACCACCTCATAATTTACGATTAAAAATTGGAGCACCGATTATTATGCTGCGCAACATTAATGTGCCACGACTTTGCAACGGTACCAGACTTTGAAAGGGAAGTACAAAGAAGGAGAAGACGTTTTGATACCCAGAATTCCACTGATTCCAACGGATTTACCATTCGATTTCAAACGTTTGCAGTTCCCTATTCACCTTGCCTTCGCTGTGACAATTAATAGGCGCAAGGGCAGTCTCTACAAATGTGCGGCATTAATTTCTCATGGACAATTGTATGCAGCTTGCTCACGAGTAGGCAAACCATCGTCATTATTCATTTACGCGAAAGACGGAAAAACCAAAAACGTTGTTTACCAAAAAGTGTTACAATAAAGTTCGAATGAAATTGTATCAAAGAATTTGCTTTGTTAGGTATTAATTTTATTCTCTTTCAGCAAATCATTGAATTTATCGCCTAGCGAAGTGGTCGAGGGTACGCTAGTTATCATATAAAAATAAGAAAGTAAATAAAAATTTGAGTTGAGTTAATATTTCTGTTACAAAAAAAAAAAAAGATATATATATAGGGTGATCAATCATGAGGTGCTTTTTTCAATAGTTAAAAAAAAACAAAAATGTAAATTATGTTCAAAACCTTTATTTATCATTTGAAAGGACATTCTTTGACATTTACTTTTTGAATATGACTTCATTCAAATGTTGGCCGCAACTACGCTTAAGGTGGTCCATTCTGAAGGTCCAATTTTCAATCACTCGTTCGAGCATTGCGACTGGTATGTCGTGAATAACACGCGTAATGTTGGCTTCCAGAGCTTCAATCGTAGCTGGTTTATCAGCATAGACCTTGGACTTCACGAATCCCCAAAGGAAAAAGTCCAAAGGTGTGATATCACAAGATCTTGGTGGCCAACTCACAGGTCCTAAACGTGAAATCAGCTGCTCTCCGAAATGACTTCTCAATAAAGTCATTGTTTCACGAGCTGTATGGCAAGTGGCTTTTCACAGAACGCTGATTTTCATAATACAGTTGAACAATTTGTAGACGTTGTTGCGGTGTGAGTCTTTCCATGATGAAATGCCAAACGCTGTTCAACAAATCCAAGATGACAGTTTGCCACAACTCGCGCGCGATCTGTAAAAAAAACGCAAATGAAAGAAACTCCTCTTAATTGATCACCCTATATATAAAATGGCGAATCCGAATAATTTGGTAAGGCCCACCATACTTCCCTCAAATTCCGATCCTAGTACTTTAAACAAAAACTTTAATTATCATATAAAAATAAGAAAGTAAATAAAAATTTGAGTTGAGTTAATATTTCTGTTACAAAAAAAAAAGATATATATGTATAAAATGGCGAATCCGAATAATTTGGTAAGGACCACCATACTTCCCTCAAATTCCGCTCCTAGTACTTCGCAAAATGCTCAGTTAAGTTTAGACGATTTAAGAGTTTTTATTTCGGATATAGCGGCGGACGTTTTCAGAAACCAAGGACTTCAGGCTATCCGAGAAACTCTCAATCCAAACGCTGGATTAGCCAATATTAGGGACCAACGAATAGACAAACAGGGGGAAATTCTAAATGATATAGACAAAATACCGGACGTCGTGAAATCTTTAAAAGAATTCTCTGGGCAACCAGTAGAATTTGATTCGTGGAAGAAAAGTGTGGACAGAATTTTGACAATATACGAACCTATAAAGGGAACGCCGAAATATTATATTACGGAATTTTGAGTGTGATCAGAAATAAAATCACAGGTAACGCTGACATAGCGTTAGAATCTTATAACACACCGTTAAATTGGAGTGCAATCTCACAATGCTTAATCACACATTATGGGGACAAACGTGACCTACCTACTCTGGAATATCACCTGACAACTCTGGTACAAGGTAGTAATAGCATCCAAGAATTTTACCAAAAAGTGTACTCACATCTTTCACTAATATTGAATAGATGAGGATGTCTTGAAATGGGTAATGAATCCCTTACTCTACTGACAAAGACATATAGGGACAAAGCTCTCGACACCTTCATTAGGGGTTTAAATGGCGGCTTGCCTCGCCTCTTAGGGATCAGAGAACCGATGGACTTGCCACAGGCTCTTCACCTTTGCCTCAAGCTGGAGAATCAAAGTTTTCGCTCGAACCATGCTTACAACGGAAGATGGAAACCACCTTCACAGCAATACTCAAAGCGAAACTCTGGACAACAGCAGAAACCAATTATCTATATCAATGAAAATATTATGGTATTAAGTAATGGTTTCAAAGTACACCTTATGCAACTCCCGACACAATGTGTAAATGCAATAAACATTGAAGAGGAAAATTTGTCAAACGAACAAAAGAAAGGAATGAAAATAATTGCAAATACATATAGTAACCTTTTTTCAGAACCGGATGAAAAGCTTACGTATACAACTAGAGTAGTGGGCGAAATTAGAACCACGACAAACTCGCCTGTGTACACGAAGCTCTACCCTTACCCTGCTTCATTGAAATCCGAAGTAAAGAGTCAAATAGAAAAGCTTCTAAAAGATGGAATCATAAGACCATCTTGGTCTCCTTTTAATTCTCCGGTATGGACGTCCGTTTTTGAGAGCAATAATCTCTCCGGAACGATTTAGCAATATTTCTCGTGTACTAGCATTTGACAATAGGCAAAGAAGAAGATCAGAACAAAGCGGAGATAAATTTGCTCCTATTCGCACATTTTATGAGCAATGGACTCAAAGCTTGCAGTTGCTTTACGTTCCAAGTGCTAACATAACGATTGACGAACAGCTTATTCCGTTCCGAGGTAGATGTCCTTCAAAGTATACATTCCAAGTAAACCTGGGAAATATGGCATGAAAGCGTGGATAGAAGCGAATTCTGACACCGCATTTTGCTTACAGCTCCAAATATACTTGGGCAAAGTAGGAGACAATGCTGAAAGGAATCAAGGCAAACGGGTTGTTCTAGACTTAGTGTCTTCATACCGTGGACGAAATGTGACTACCGATAATTTTTTTACGAGTCATAACCTTGCATTAGAACTGCTAAAGCAGAAAATAGTATTGTTGGCACAGTAAGGAACAACAAACGTTTTCTGCCGGTTCATGCAACATCACAAGAATTGCGTAAGCTTCCAATACACTCAAGTAAATTTTTTTTTCATGAAAAGGAAACTGTAGTTTTGTATGTGCCTAAAAAATACAGAATGATTTATTTGCTTAGCACCCTTAACCATAATAGCAACATTTTGGAAGATCATCCAAAAAAACTTCCGGAAATAATTGAATACTACAACTCGACAAAAGGTGGAGTCGACACATTGGACCAAATGGTTCGTACATATTCGTGCAAAAGGAAAACCAATCGGTGGCCAGTTGCCCTGTTTTCTAATTTATTAGATATTTCTGCTCTAAACGCTTTTAAAATATGGACCGAAATATATCCTGAATGGCAAAAAAATAAATTGCACAAAAGGCGCCTATTTTTAGAGCCACTCGGTGAAGGTTTAGCTCAAGAACATATCAAGAGGCGTAGTCGGCTTCCTCGCGCAGAAGCCTCTGCATCATTGGTACAAAGAATTCGAGAAGAAGACAGTGCATCACCATCTACGAATTCGCCTTCTCCAAAACGAAAATGCGCTAGTGAACGGAAAAGGTGCAAATTTTTCCCGTCGAAAAAGGAAAAAAAGACCTTTAATGAGTGCATAACTTGCAAAAAACGTGCAACAACCACTCTAACAACGACATATTGCATTGATCACAAGCCTTAAAAATATTTTTGAACTGTACAAATTTGAATTTTCTCAATAAAAAAATGTGGGGTCAAAATAAGACCCGAACATAACATGTGCATTTTTTTCCTAACATAGTAGCAGGGTTAAGAACTGTGAGTGAATAAAGTGCGGTCAGTTGGACCGATAACAAACATTTTTTTAGAACTCGTATTTTTCAAGTTCTTAACTGGCGCCCGAGCAGTTGAGTAAAAAGGCTCCGGAATAGCGCAAAAGCAAAACGGGGGCATATATGTGCCAGCCTGTGCCGCAACAACAAAAAAATCCGTAAAGGATAAATGCAACAACAAAATCCGTAAAGGATAAGTGAAACGAACAAAATCCGTAAAGGACAAGTGCCATCCTTGATGCCAACAAAAATCCGTAAGGGTTTAATATTAACAATTTATAAAAGGCAAATACTGAAGGGAAGGAAGTTTCCTGAGACGCAGAAAAAATTAACACCAAGTCCAAAAAAAACATAAAAGAGAAGTGATCCTGTGAAGTGAAGCGTACCATCATCAAAATTCAACAAACAAATCATCAGAGAGGTGCTTCAAGAGTCCAGAAAGATTATTTGCATCGTAAGTTAAGTTTATTTTAATGATATAATAACAATCAAAAACTTTAATTATCATATAAAAATAAGAAAGTAAATAAAAATTTGAGTTGAGTTAATATTTCTGTTACAAAAAAAAAAGATATATATATATAAAATGGCGAATCCGAATAATTTGGTAAGGCCCACCATACTTCCCTCAAATTCCGATCCTAGTACTTTAAACAAAAACTTTAATCTATATATATAAAAATGAAATGATGTTCGTTTGTCCGCATTTTTTTGGGCCGATACGAGGCCAATTTTATTCGTTCTTTTTTCATATTATAGGGATCCACTAGGGGAAGGTTTTTAGCAAAAAAAAATTTGTTTTAAATTTTTTCTTCATATAAAAAAAAGAAAAAATCAAAATATTGTCCAAAACAAAACTTGCTCGATTGTTAGATTAAAGTAAGTTTCGAATCGACATTCATTTTATGTGTAATTTTATGTGTACAACTTTTTTTGAATTTTTTGTATTTGTATTGTGATACAGAAATGTATTGTATACAGAAATTTCAAATGATTCGAATGAAAATTTTTTTTTTTTTTTTATTTCTTCCATAAAATATTACACCTGTCGTTAGAGAATAAGTAATTTGATTTACAAAAAGATGGAATGAGAGTGATATTGAAGGGCCAATGCCCCCAAGCTCATTTAGAAGAAATATATACATATTATTTAAAAACAAGTGGTTAACAAACAATGACATATACGATTAGTTGACAATTGATTACAAGGATTTTGCAAGATCTGTTGGTGTTTGACGGTTAAGCCGACTTTGGGGAGATTTTTCTTTATTTGGTAGTCTTCTCATCATAGGATTTGTATGCGTTAATAGTCTATTTATGTGTCTTCTTGTAGCGCTTTGTATTGTTTCATCAATAGTATCGATGTCAAGGTCGCGATGAATATCTGCGTTAGGTATGTACCAAGGTGCATTAGTTAAGGTCCTAAGTATTTATGAAAATAATGTTTCAATTCAATTGAGCAATGCTTTCTTTGACCAATTCTATATGGAAATGAATGCGTTTGCAAACGATGTTTTCGGCTATGAACAAATGTTGGAATCGAATGAAAAAGGAAAGAAACGCGAAATGATAAATTGGAAAATTTAAAATGAATGGTGCTTCATTGGAAAAATTCAATGGTAATAAGAACATACACAAGATAAAGTTAGAATTTGAATTTTTAGATTTATTTTGTTTATTTCTCATTTTTTCAGAAGTACACCACACAACAACTCATTCCAACTCTGATTTTGAAATCCTGTTGGAATTGGTGATCGATAATTTTGTCACTATAATGGTCAATGGAAATTTGCGTGTATCAGACCCTGCATATTATTTACCATATCAACTTTTTATGGAACATATGGACCAAATGAACACAAAAAAATAATTTAGTTTTGTTTTGATTTTTTGCAACATTTTGGTTTTCAGTTAATACAATAAAAACAATACTGTTTTTTCGTGAACACAAAATTCTAAATTTATTACGTTGTTTGTTTAGAATTTTTTTAGAAAAAAAGTAAATTTTTTGGGTTTGAGGAAATTTGTTTATTGTTGCTATTTGTGAAAGCGTAGATATTTGTAAGTATTTGACTATAATCCTAAAAGTTAATGGAATACCACTATGACACATAGAAAACATTTTTTCAAAGGGGTGTTTTTCGAAAATTATAAAAAAAAATTGTTTTCAAAAATTTTGAAGAAATAAAGTAAAATAAAAAAATTTCGAAAGCATGAAATTTTTTCAAAACCAAATTTTCCTCAAAAAGATAAAAGAAATTTCTTCGAAGAGGTGTTTTTCTAAAATTACAAAAAAAAAAAATTCAAAAATTTTAAACAAATAAAATAAAATAAAACTTTTTCAAGGGTATGAAATTTTTTCAAAACAAAATTTTCTGAAAACCAAACAAAATTAAAAAAAAAAATGGTGTTTTCAAAGCATTTCATATTCCACTATTAATAGAGAATACATTTTTTCGAGGGGGTGTTTTTCAAAGCGGAAAAAAATCTTTTTTAACAAATCAATTTAAACTTTTACAAAAGTATGAAATTTTTTCAACAACAAAATTTTCTCAAAAACGTTAAATTAAAAAAAAAAATAGTTTTTTCAAAATATTTAATTTTCAGCAATTAACTGAGAAGAAATTTGTTAGAGCGAAGTGTTTTTCAAAACTTCAAAAAACACTTTTTAACCAAAAAAAATAAACCTTTTTTCAAAAACAACAGGAATGATAACATTGCCTAACAATTTCTGCACTTTTGCACAGTCTAAATAGGCATTGATACAGAGTGTATTTCCAAACATAGTTTAACATTACAAAAACCATGATTGACTCAGCGAAAGAGCAATTTTAGCTGGGAAAAATAAGAACGTCAATGATATAAATTCAGCTATTTTAGATCAAATACCTGGTGACATAGTTGCGTATAAGTCAATGGGCACTATTACTGATCAAGATGATGTCGTAAATTATCCAAGTGAATTCTTAAACTCACTCGATTTGCCAGGCTTACCACCTCATATTTTACGATTAAAAATTGGAGCACCGATTATTATGCTGCGCAATAGTAATGTGCCCCGACTTTGTAACGGTATCAGACTCGCTGTGAAGAAGCTAATGGGTAACGTTATCGAAGCAACAATTTTGAAAAGGAAGTACAAAGGAGAAGACATTTTGATACCCTGAATTCCCTGAATTCCACCATTCGATTTCAAACGTTTGCAGTTCCCTATTCGCCTTGCCTTCGCTATGAGAATTAATAAGGCGCAAGGACAGTCTCTACAAATGTGCGGTATTAATTTAGAATACCCAATTTTTTCTCATGGAAAATTGTATGTAGCTTGCTCACGAGTTGGCAAACCATCGTCATTATTCACGCGAAAGATGAAAAAACCAAAAACGTTGTCTACCAAAAAGTGTTACAATAAAGTTCGAATGAAATTGTATCAAAGAATTTGCTTTGTTTCGTATTAATTTTATTCTCTTTCAGCAAATCATTGAATTTATCGTCTAGCGAAGCGGGCGAGGGTACGCTAGTTATCATATAAAAATAAGAAAGTAAATAAAAATTTGAGTTGAGTTAATATTTCTGTTACAAAAAAAAAAGATATATATATATAAAATGGCGAATCCGAATAATTTGGTAAGGCCCCCCATACTTCCCTCAAATTCCGCTCCTAGTACTTCGCAAAATGCTCAGTTAAGTTTAGACGATTTAAGAGTTCTTATTTCGGATATAGCGGAGGGCGTTTTTAGAAACCAAGGACTTCAGGCTATCCGAGAAACTCTCAATCCAAACGCTGGATTAGCCAATATTAGGGACCAACGAATAGACAAACAGGGGGAAAATCTAAATGATATGGACAAAATACCGGACGTCGTGAAATCTTTAAAAGAATTCTCTGGGCAACCAGTAGAATTTAATTCGTGGAAGAAAAGTGTGGACAGAATTTTGACAATATACGAACCTATAAAGGGAACGCCGAAATATTATATTACGGAATTTCGAGTGTGATCAGAAATAAAATCACAGGTAACGCTGACATAGCGTTAGAATCTTATAACACACCGTTAAATTGGAGTGCAATCTCACAATGCTTAATCACACATTATGGGGACAAACGTGAGCTACCTACTCTGGAATATCACATGACAACTCTAGTACAAGGTAGTAATAGCATCCAAGAATTTTACCAAAAAGTGTACTCACATCTTTCACTAATATTGAATAGATGAGGATGTCTTGAAATGGGTAATGAATCTCTTACTCTGCTGACAAAGGCATATAGGGACAAAGCTCTCGACACCTTCATTAGGGGTTTAAATGGCGGCTTGCCTCGCCTCTTAGGGATCAGAGAACCGATGGACTTGCCACAGGCTCTTCACCTTTGCCTCAAGCTGGAGAATCAAAGCTTTCGCTCGAACCATGCTTACAACGGAAGATGGAAACCACCTTCACAGCAATACTCAAAGCGAAACTCTGGACAACAGCAGAAACCAATATTTCACCCACAATTAGCCTATATTCCGCAACCAAGGCAATTATTTTTTAACCAACGAGAACAAAATAACGCGATACCTCCTCGTCCACCTAGGCCACAGACAAAGCCAGAACCAATGGAAGTGGGCTCAAGCATGCACTCTCATAGAATAAATTATATGAATTGGTCGCAACCAAACCAACATTTGGAAAAAGCCCACAACAATTCGGTAATCATCAACAAGCAAAAAATCAGAGAACGTATCATATTAATACGACTGGAATAACAAACGAACAACAGTTAGATGAGGATAAGCAGTTTGGCGAACCAAGTGACATCCATTTTTTAGCATGATAAGCTCTTCGTTGCCATATTTTGAAGTAAGCGGAAAGACGCTAAAATTTTTATTAGATACAGCATCAACCAAAAACTATGCTAAGCCGGAATTAGTAAGTAAGCGTATAGCAAATAAAAATCCATTTTTTGCCAGGTCAATAGTAGGCGACATAAAAATTAGCGAGCATACATTTGTAAAACTCTTTAAGTTAGATAATAAAATAAAATTTTACCTAATGCCCTCTCTAAAAACATTCGATGGTATTTTGGGGAACGATACCCAAGTAGGGGGGGAAATAGGGGCAGTTATCTATATCAATGAAAATATTATGGTATTAAGTAATGGTTTCAAAGTACACCTTATGCAACTCCCGACGCAATGTGTAAATGCAATAAATATTTTGGGGAACGATACCCAAATAGGGGGGGGAAATAGGGGCAGTTATCTATATCAATGAAAATATTATGGTATTAAGTAATGGTTTCAAAGTACACCTTATGCAACTCCCGACGCAATGTGTAAATGCAATAAACATTGAAGAGGAAAATTTGTCAAACGAACAAAAGAAAGGAATGAAAATAATTGCAAATACATATAGTAACCTTTTTTCAGAACCGGATGAAAAGCTTACGTATACAACTAGAGTAGTGGGCGAAATTAGAACCACGACAAACTCGCCTGTGTACACGAAGCTCTACTCTTACCCTGCTTCATTGAAATCCGAAGTAGAGAGTCAAATAGAAAAGCTTCTAAAAGATGGAATCATAAGACCATCTTGGTCTCCTTTTAATTCTCCGGTATGGAGACAATGCTGAAAGGAATCAAGGCAAACGGGTTGTTCTAGACTTAGTGTCTTCATACCGTGGACGAAATGTGACTACCGATAATTTTTTTACGAGTCATAACCTTGCATTAGAACTGCTAAAGCAGAAAATAGTATTGTTGGCACAGTAAAAAACAACAAACGTTTTCTGCCGGTTCATGCAACATCACAAGAATTGCGTAAGCTTCCAATACACTCAAGTAAATTTTTTTTTCATGAAAAGGAAACTGTAGTTTTGTATGTGCCTAAAAAATACAGAATGATTTATTTGCTTAGCACCCTTAACCATAATAGCAACATTTTGGAAGATCATCCAAAAAAACTTCCGGAAATAATTGAATACTACAACTCGACAAAAGGTGGAGTCGACACATTGGACCAAATGGTTCGTACATATTCGTGCAAAAGGAAAACCAATCGGTGGCCAGTTGCCCTGTTTTCTAATTTATTACAATAGATATTTCTGCTCTAAACGCTTTTATAATATGGACCGAAATATATCCTGAATGGCAAAAAAATAAATTGCACAAAAGGCGCCTATTTTTAGAGCAACTCGGTGAAGTTTTAGCTCAAGAACATATCAAGAGGCGTAGTCGGCTTCCTCGCGCAGAAGCCTCTGCATCATTGGTACAAAGAATTCGAGAAGAAGACAGTGCATCACCATCTACGAATTCGCCGGAAAAGGTGCAAATTTTTCCCGTCGAAAAAGGAAAAAAAGACCTTTAATGAGTGCATAACTTGCAAAAAACGTGCAACAACCACTCTAACAACGACATATTGCATTGATCACAAGCCTTAAAAATATTTTTGAACTGTACAAATTTGAATTTTCTCAATAAAAAAATGTGGGGTCAAAATAAGACCCGAACATAACATGTGCATTTTTTTCTAACATAGTAGCAGGGTTAAGAACTGTGAGTGAATAAAGTGCGGTCAGTTGGACCGATAACAAAAATTTTTTTAGAACTCGTATTTTTCAAGTTCTTAACTGGCGCCCGAGCAGTTGAGTGAAAAGGCTCCGGAATAGCGCAAAAGCAAAACGGGGGCATATATGTGCCAGCCTGTGCCGCAACAACAAAATCCGTAAAGGATAAGTGCAACAACGAATTCGTAAAGGATAAGTGAAACGAACAAAATCCGTAAAGGATAAGTTCCATCCTTGATGCCAACAAAAATCCGTAAGGGTTTAATATTAACAATTTATAAAAGGCAAATACTGAAGGGAAGGAAGTCTCCTGAGACGCAGAAAAAATTAACACCAAGTCCAAAAAAACATAAAAGAGAAGTGATCCTGTGAAGTGAAGCGTACCATCATCAAAATTCAACAAACAAATCATCAGAGAGGTGCTTCAAGAGTCCAGAAAGATTATTTGCATCGTAAAAATAAGAAAGTAAATAAAAATTTGAGTTGAGTTAATATTTCTGTTACAAAAAAAAAAGATATATCTATACTAATATTATAAAGAGGAAAACTTTGTTTGTTTGTTTGTTTGTTTGTAACGAATAGGCTCAAAAACTACTGGACCGATTTTAAAAATTCTTTCACCATTCGAAAACTACATTATCCATGAGTAACATGGATTACATTTTATTTTGGAAAAAAATAGGGTTCCGTAAGATATTTTGATTTTTAGGACACAAACTGAAAAAAATCTTATATATAAAATAAAGTCAACTTTTTGTGTGTGTTCGCTAACCGGGCGTGTCTGCACCGACTTAAACCAAACTTACACACATTGTTAAGAAGGTATTGAAGATGGTTTCCGTATAGTTTGGATTCCTATTGGTGGATAGGGCTCGAGATATAGGTCAAAACGTGGACCCGGGTAACCTTTAAATGTGTATGTACAATATGGGTATCAAATGAAAGCTGTTGATAAGTGCTTTAATACGGGGTAATTTTCATACCTATTGATGACTAGGGTCTGGAAATATATGGCAAAACGTGGACCCGCCGTGTCTTTGCACCGAATTAAACCAAACTTACACACATTGTTAAGGAGGTATTGAAGATAGTTTTCGTATAGTTTGGATAACTATTGGTGGATAGGGCTCGAGATATAGGTCAAACGTGGACCCGGGTAACCTTCGGATGTGTATGTACAATATGGGTATCAAATGGAAGCTGTTGGTGAATGCTTTAGTTAAGAGTATTTCCATCCGCTCTGTGACTAGGGTCTCGAGATAGAGACCAAAACGTGGACCCTAGAATGTGTTTGTACAATATGGATATCAAATTGAAGCTGTTGGTGAATGCTTTAGTACAGAGTATTTTTCATGCCGCTCCGTGACTGGGGTCTCGAGATATAGGTCAAAACGTGGACCCGGATAACCTTTGGTTGTGTATGTACAATATGGGTATCAAACGAAAGCTGTTGATAAGTGCTTTAATACGGGGTAATTTTCATACCTATTGATGACTAGGGTCTCGAAATATATGCCAAAACGTGGACCCGCCGTGTCTTTGCACCGAATTAAACCAAACTTACACACATTGTTAAGTAAGTATTGAAAATGGGTTTCGTAAAGTTTGGTTGTAATTCGGAGCAGTGGCAACGGGTACAGCGTTCTTTTCAGCCAGCCATAATGTTGCTTACTTTTTTAACGCTTGGGGCGGAACTGAACTGTCAAATTGACAGTGTGAGTTACAATGTGTCAATATTTCTTTCTGATTTGGATGCCATAAGGAAAAAACGTAAGTGCAACATGTAAAAATTGTTTGTGAATTTTTTTGGAGTGGATTTTGGAACAGTGAATAATTTCTTACGAAATTTGAGAATTTAATGTGAAATCCGAATGAAATTATGTGTTCGTGGTAAAAACAATTTTTTTCGTTTTTTTTTTTTTTTGAAAAATATGAATGGATAATGGTTAAAAAAGCTCCAATGCTTAATAAAACATATAAATTGAAACGAAAAATGCATGGATGATCAGGAAAAAAGACGATTGTTTATTCATATGCGTTGATTTGAAATTTAAAAACAATCTTCCTTTTTCCTGATTTTCAATTTATATTTTATATTTACTCAAAAACCAAGCGCTTGAATAAAGAATAAAGAAATAAATAATATGAAAACCATATATTTTCTGTTCTAAACCATATCTATTCTATTTTAGTGTGCCCAGCGAAGGGGGCCGGGTTTGCTAGTATATATATAAAATGGCGAATCCGAATAATTTGGTAAGGCCCACCATACTTCCCTCAAATTCCGATCCTAGTACTTTAAACAAAAGCTTTAATTATCATATAAAAATAAGAAAGTAAATAAAAATTTGAGTTGAACTAATATTTCTGTTACAAAAAAAAAAAGATATATATATATAAAATGGCGAATCCGAATAATTTGGTAAGGCCCCCATACTTCCCTCAAATTCCGCTCCTAGTACTTCGCAAAATGCTCAGTTAAGTTTAGACGATTTAAGAGTTCTTATTTCGGATATAGCGGCGGACGTTTTTAGAAACCAAGGACTTCAGGCTATCCGAGAAACTCTCAATCCAAACGCTGGATTAGCCAATATTAGGGACCAATGAATAGACAAACAGGGGGAAAATTTAAATGATATGGACAAAATACCGGACGTCGTGAAATCCTTAAAAGAATTCTCTGGGCAACCAGTAGAATTTAATTCGTGGAAGAAAAGTGTGGACAGAATTTTGACAATATACGAACCTATAAAGGGAACGCCGAAATATTATATTACGGAATTTTGAGTGTGATCAGAAATAAAATCACAGGTAACGCTGGCATAGCGTTAGAATCTTATAACACACCGTTAAATTGGAGTGCAATCTCACAATGCTTAATCACACATTATGGGGACAAACGTGACCTACCTACTCTGGAATATCACATGACAACTCTGGTACAAGGTAGTAATAGCATCCAAGAATTTTACCAAAAAGTGTACTCACATCTTTCACTAATATTGAATAGATGAGGATGTCTTGAAATGGGTAATGAATCTCTTACTCTGCTCTTACACCTTATGCAACTCCCGACGCAATGTGTAAATGCAATAAACATTGAAGAGGAAAATTTGTCAAACGAACAAAAGAAAGGAATGAAAATAATTGCAAATACATATAGTAACCTTTTTTCAGAACCGGATGAAAAGCTTACGTATACAGCTAGAGTAGTGGGCGAAATTAGAACCACGACAAACTCGCCTGTGTACACGAAGCTCTACTCTTACCCTGCTTCATTGAAATCCGAAGTAGAGAGTCAAATAGAAAAGCTTCTAAAAGATGGAATCATAAGACCATCTTGGTCTCCTTTTAATTCTCCGGTATGGAGACAATGCTGAAAGGAATCAAGGCAAACGGGTTGTTCTAGACTTAGTGTCTTCATACCGTGGACGAAATGTGACTACCGATAATTTTTTTACGAGTCATAACCTTGCATTAGAACTGCTAAAGCAGAAAATAGTATTGTTGGCACAGTAAAAAACAACAAACGTTTTCTGCCGGTTCATGCAACATCACAAGAATTGCGTAAGCTTCCAATACACTCAAGTAAATTCTTTTTTCATGAAAAGGAAACTGTAGTTTTGTATGTGCCTAAAAAATACAGAATGATTTATTTGCTTAGCACCCTTAACCATAATAGCAACATTTTGGAAGATCATCCAAAAAAACTTCCGGAAATAATTGAATACTACAACTCGACAAAAGGTGGAGTCGACACATTGGACCAAATGGTTCGTACATATTCGTGCAAAAGGAAAACCAATCGGTGGCCAGTTGCCCTGTTTTCTAATTTATTACAATAGATATTTCTGCTCTAAACGCTTTTATAATATGGACCGAAATATATCCTGAATGGCAAAAAAATAAATTGCACAAAAGGCGCCTATTTTTAGAGCAACTCGGTGAAGTTTTAGCTCAAGAACATATCAAGAGGCGTAGTCGGCTTCCTCGCGCAGAAGCCTCTGCATCATTGGTACAAAGAATTCGAGAAGAAGACAGTGCATCACCATCTACGAATTCGCCTTCTCCAAAACGAAAATGCGCTAGTGAACGGAAAAGGTGCAAATTTTTCCCGTCGAAAAAGGAAAAAAAGACCTTTACTGAGTGCATAACTTGCAAAAAACGTGCAACAACCACTCTAACAACGACATATTGCATTGATCACAAGCCTTAAAAATATTTTTGAACTGTACAAATTTGAATTTTCTCAATAAAAAAATGTGGGGTCAAAATAAGACCCGAACATAACATGTGCATTTTTTTCTAACATAGTAGCAGGGTTAAGAACTGTGAGTGAATAAAGTGCGGTCAGTTGGACCGATAACAAAAATTTTTTTAGAACTCGTATTTTTCAAGTTCTTAACTGGCGCCCGAGCAGTTGAGTGAAAAGGCTCCGGAATAGCGCAAAAGCAAAACGGGGGCATATATGTGCCAGCCTGTGCCGCAACAACAAAATCCGTAAAGGATAAGTGCAACAACGAATTCGTAAAGGATAAGTGAAACGAACAAAATCCGTAAAGGATAAGTTCCATCCTTGATGCCAACAAAAATCCGTAAGGGTTTAATATTAACAATTTATAAAAGGCAAATACTGAAGGGAAGGAAGTCTCCTGAGACGCAGAAAAAATTAACACCAAGTCCAAAAAAACATAAAAGAGAAGTGATCCTGTGAAGTGAAGCGTACCATCATCAAAATTCAACAAACAAATCATCAGAGAGGTGCTTCAAGAGTCCAGAAAGATTATTTGCATCGTAAAAATAAGAAAGTAAATAAAAATTTGAGTTGAGTTAATATTTCTGTTACAAAAAAAAAAGATATATCTATACTAATATTATAAAGAGGAAAACTTTGTTTGTTTGTTTGTTTGTTTGTAACGAATAGGCTCAAAAACTACTGGACCGATTTTAAAAATTCTTTCACCATTCGAAAACTACATTATCCATGAGTAACATGGATTACATTTTATTTTGGAAAAAAATAGGGTTCCGTAAGATATTTTGATTTTTAGGACACAAACTGAAAAAAATCTTATATATAAAATAAAGTCAACTTTTTGTGTGTGTTCGCTAACCGGGCGTGTCTGCACCGACTTAAACCAAACTTACACACATTGTTAAGAAGGTATTGAAGATGGTTTCCGTATAGTTTGGATTCCTATTGGTGGATAGGGCTCGAGATATAGGTCAAAACGTGGACCCGGGTAACCTTTAAATGTGTATGTACAATATGGGTATCAAATTGAAGCTGTTGGTGAATGCTTTAGTACAGAGTATATTTCATGCCGCTCCGTGACTGGGGTCTCGAGATATAGGTCAAAACGTGGACCCGGGTAACCTTTGGTTGTGTATGTACAATATGGGTATCAAATGAAAGCTGTTGATAAGTGCTTTAATACGGGGTAATTTTCATACCTATTGATGACTAGGGTCTGGAAATATATGGCAAAACGTGGACCCGCCGTGTCTTTGCACCGAATTAAACCAAACTTACACACATTGTTAAGTAGGTATTGAAGATAGTTTTCGTATAGTTTGGATAACTATTGGTGGATAGGGCTCGAGATATAGGTCAAAACGTGGACCCGGGTAACCTTCGGATGTGTATGTACAATATGGGTATCAAATGGAAGCTGTTGGTGAATGCTTTAGTTAAGAGTATTTCCATCCGCTCTGTGACTAGGGTCTCGAGATAGAGACCAAAACGTGGACCCTAGAATGTGTTTGTACAATATGGATATCAAATTGAAGCTGTTGGTGAATGCTTTAGTACAGAGTATTTTTCATGCCGCTCCGTGACTAGGGTCTCGAGATATAGGTCAAAACGTGGACCCGGATAACCTTTGGTTGTGTATGTACAATATGGGTATCAAACGAAAGCTGTTGATAAGTGCTTTAATACGGGGTAATTTTCATACCTATTGATGACTAGGGTCTCGAAATATATGCCAAAACGTGGACCCGCCGTGTCTTTGCACCGAATTAAACCAAACTTACACACATTGTTAAGTAAGTATTGAAAATGGGTTTCGTAAAGTTTGGTTGTAATTCGGAGCAGTGGCAACGGGTACAGCGTTCTTTTCAGCCAGCCATAATGTTGCTTACTTTTTTAACGCTTGGGGCGGAACTGAACTGTCAAATTGACAGTGTGAGTTACAATGTGTCAATATTTCTTTCTGATTTGGATGCCATAAGGAAAAAACGTAAGTGCAACATGTAAAAATTGTTTGTGAATTTTTTTGGAGTGGATTTTGGAACAGTGAATAATTTCTTACGAAATTTGAGAATTTAATGTGAAATCCGAATGAAATTATGTGTTCGTGGTAAAAACAATTTTTTTCGTTTTTGTTTTTTTTGAAAAATATGAATGGATAATGGTTAAAAAAGCTCCAATGCTTAATAAAACATATAAATTGAAACGAAAAATGCATGGATGATCAGGAAAAAAGACGATTGTTTATTCATATGCGTTGATTTGAAATTTAAAAACAATCTTCCTTTTTCCTGATTTTCAATTTATATTTTATATTTACTCAAAAACCAAGCGCTTGAATAAAGAATAAAGAAATAAATAATATGAAAACCATATATTTTCTGTTCTAAACCATATCTATTCTATTTTAGTGTGCCCAGCGAAGGGGGCCGGGTTTGCTAGTATATATATAAAATGGCGAATCCGAATAATTTGGTAAGGCCCACCATACTTCCCTCAAATTCCGATCCTAGTACTTTAAACAAAAGCTTTAATTATCATATAAAAATAAGAAAGTAAATAAAAATTTGAGTTGAACTAATATTTCTGTTACAAAAAAAAAAAGATATATATATATAAAATGGCGAATCCGAATAATTTGGTAAGGCCCCCATACTTCCCTCAAATTCCGCTCCTAGTACTTCGCAAAATGCTCAGTTAAGTTTAGACGATTTAAGAGTTCTTATTTCGGATATAGCGGCGGACGTTTTTAGAAACCAAGGACTTCAGGCTATCCGAGAAACTCTCAATCCAAACGCTGGATTAACCAATATTAGGGACCAACGAATAGACAAACAGGGGGAAAATTTAAATGATATGGACAAAATACCGGACGTCGTGAAATCCTTAAAAGAATTCTCTGGGCAACCAGTAGAATTTAATTCGTGGAAGAAAAGTGTGGACAGAATTTTGACAATATACGAACCTATAAAGGGAACGCCGAAATATTATATTACGGAATTTTGAGTGTGATCAGAAATAAAATCACAGGTAACGCTGGCATAGCGTTAGAATCTTATAACACACCGTTAAATTGGAGTGCAATCTCACAATGCTTAATCACACATTATGGGGACAAACGTGACCTACCTACTCTGGAATATCACATGACAACTCTGGTACAAGGTAGTAATAGCATCCAAGAATTTTACCAAAAAGTGTACTCACATCTTTCACTAATATTGAATAGATGAGGATGTCTTGAAATGGGTAATGAATCTCTTACTCTGCTCTTACACCTTATGCAACTCCCGACGCAATGTGTAAATGCAATAAACATTGAAGAGGAAAATTTGTCAAACGAACAAAAGAAAGGAATGAAAATAATTGCAAATACATATAGTAACCTTTTTTCAGAACCGGATGAAAAGCTTACGTATACAACTAGAGTAGTGGGCGAAATT
Organism: Anastrepha obliqua; assembly: GCF_027943255.1. Lineage (NCBI taxonomy): Eukaryota > Metazoa > Arthropoda > Insecta > Diptera > Tephritidae > Anastrepha > Anastrepha obliqua. The sequence continues at coordinate 51,302,703 of NC_072897.1, read as the reverse complement.
AGAACCACGACAAACTCGCCTGTGTACACGAAGCTCTACTCTTACCCTGCTTCATTGAAATCCGAAGTAGAGAGTCAAATAGAAAAGCTTCTAAAAGATGGAATCATAAGACCATCTTGGTCTCCTTTTAATTCTCCGGTATGGAGACAATGCTGAAAGGAATCAAGGCAAACGGGTTGTTCTAGACTTAGTGTCTTCATACCGTGGACAAATGTGACTACCGATAATTTTTTTACGAGTCATAACCTTGCATTAGAACTGCTAAAGCAGAAAATAGTATTGTTGGCACAGTAAAAAACAACAAACGTTTTCTGCCGGTTCATGCAACATCACAAGAATTGCGTAAGCTTCCAATACACTCAAGTAAATTTTTTTTTCATGAAAAGGAAACTGTAGTTTTGTATGTGCCTAAAAAATACAGAATGATTTATTTGCTTAGCACCCTTAACCATAATAGCAACATTTTGGAAGATCATCCAAAAAAACTTCCGGAAATAATTGAATACTACAACTCGACAAAAGGTGGAGTCGACACATTGGACCAAATGGTTCGTACATATTCGTGCAAAAGGAAAACCAATCGGTGGCCAGTTGCCCTGTTTTCTAATTTATTACAATAGATATTTCTGCTCTAAACGCTTTTATAATATGGACCGAAATATATCCTGAATGGCAAAAAAATAAATTGCACAAAAGGCGCCTATTTTTAGAGCAACTCGGTGAAGTTTTAGCTCAAGAACATATCAAGAGGCGTAGTCGGCTTCCTCGCGCAGAAGCCTCTGCATCATTGGTACAAAGAATTCGAGAAGAAGACAGTGCATCACCATCTACGAATTCGCCGGAAAAGGTGCAAATTTTTCCCGTCGAAAAAGGAAAAAAAGACCTTTAATGAGTGCATAACTTGCAAAAAACGTGCAACAACCACTCTAACAACGACATATTGCATTGATCACAAGCCTTAAAAATATTTTTGAACTGTACAAATTTGAATTTTCTCAATAAAAAAATGTGGGGTCAAAATAAGACCCGAACATAACATGTGCATTTTTTTCTAACATAGTAGCAGGGTTAAGAACTGTGAGTGAATAAAGTGCGGTCAGTTGGACCGATAACAAAAATTTTTTTAGAACTCGTATTTTTCAAGTTCTTAACTGGCGCCCGAGCAGTTGAGTGAAAAGGCTCCGGAATAGCGCAAAAGCAAAACGGGGGCATATATGTGCCAGCCTGTGCCGCAACAACAAAATCCGTAAAGGATAAGTGCAACAACGAATTCGTAAAGGATAAGTGAAACGAACAAAATCCGTAAAGGATAAGTTCCATCCTTGATGCCAACAAAAATCCGTAAGGGTTTAATATTAACAATTTATAAAAGGCAAATACTGAAGGGAAGGAAGTCTCCTGAGACGCAGAAAAAATTAACACCAAGTCCAAAAAAACATAAAAGAGAAGTGATCCTGTGAAGTGAAGCGTACCATCATCAAAATTCAACAAACAAATCATCAGAGAGGTGCTTCAAGAGTCCAGAAAGATTATTTGCATCGTAAAAATAAGAAAGTAAATAAAAATTTAAGTTGAGTTAATATTTCTGTTACAAAAAAAAAAGATATATCTATACTAATATTATAAAGAGGAAAACTTTGTTTGTTTGTTTGTTTGTTTGTAACGAATAGGCTCAAAAACTACTGGACCGATTTTAAAAATCTTTCACCATTCGAAAACTACATTATCCATGAGTAACATGGATTACATTTTATTTTGGAAAAAAATAGGGTTCCGTAAGATATTTTGATTTTTAGGACACAAACTGAAAAAAATCTTATATATAAAATAAAGTCAACTTTTTGTGTGTGTTCGCTAACCGGGCGTGTCTGCACCGACTTAAACCAAACTTACACACATTGTTAAGAAGGTATTGAAGATGGTTTCCGTATAGTTTGGATTCCTATTGGTGGATAGGGCTCGAGATATAGGTCAAAACGTGGACCCGGGTAACCTTTAAATGTGTATGTACAATATGGGTATCAAATGAAAGCTGTTGATAAGTGCTTTAATACGGGGTAATTTTCATACCTATTGATGACTAGGGTCTGGAAATATATGGCAAAACGTGGACCCGCCGTGTCTTTGCACCGAATTAAACCAAACTTACACACATTGTTAAGGAGGTATTGAAGATAGTTTTCGTATAGTTTGGATAACTATTGGTGGATAGGGCTCGAGATATAGGTCAAACGTGGACCCGGGTAACCTTCGGATGTGTATGTACAATATGGGTATCAAATGGAAGCTGTTGGTGAATGCTTTAGTTAAGAGTATTTCCATCCGCTCTGTGACTAGGGTCTCGAGATAGAGACCAAAACGTGGACCCTAGAATGTGTTTGTACAATATGGATATCAAATTGAAGCTGTTGGTGAATGCTTTAGTACAGAGTATTTTTCATGCCGCTCCGTGACTGGGGTCTCGAGATATAGGTCAAAACGTGGACCCGGATAACCTTTGGTTGTGTATGTACAATATGGGTATCAAACGAAAGCTGTTGATAAGTGCTTTAATACGGGGTAATTTTCATACCTATTGATGACTAGGGTCTCGAAATATATGCCAAAACGTGGACCCGCCGTGTCTTTGCACCGAATTAAACCAAACTTACACACATTGTTAAGTAAGTATTGAAAATGGGTTTCGTAAAGTTTGGTTGTAATTCGGAGCAGTGGCAACGGGTACAGCGTTCTTTTCAGCCAGCCATAATGTTGCTTACTTTTTTAACGCTTGGGGCGGAACTGAACTGTCAAATTGACAGTGTGAGTTACAATGTGTCAATATTTCTTTCTGATTTGGATGCCATAAGGAAAAAACGTAAGTGCAACATGTAAAAATTGTTTGTGAATTTTTTTGGAGTGGATTTTGGAACAGTGAATAATTTCTTACGAAATTTGAGAATTTAATGTGAAATCCGAATGAAATTATGTGTTCGTGGTAAAAACAATTTTTTTCGTTTTTTTTTTTTTTTGAAAAATATGAATGGATAATGGTTAAAAAAGCTCCAATGCTTAATAAAACATATAAATTGAAACGAAAAATGCATGGATGATCAGGAAAAAAGACGATTGTTTATTCATATGCGTTGATTTGAAATTTAAAAACAATCTTCCTTTTTCCTGATTTTCAATTTATATTTTATATTTACTCAAAAACCAAGCGCTTGAATAAAGAATAAAGAAATAAATAATATGAAAACCATATATTTTCTGTTCTAAACCATATCTATTCTATTTTAGTGTGCCCAGCGAAGGGGGCCGGGTTTGCTAGTATATATATAAAATGGCGAATCCGAATAATTTGGTAAGGCCCACCATACTTCCCTCAAATTCCGATCCTAGTACTTTAAACAAAAGCTTTAATTATCATATAAAAATAAGAAAGTAAATAAAAATTTGAGTTGAACTAATATTTCTGTTACAAAAAAAAAAGATATATATATATAAAATGGCGAATCCGAATAATTTGGTAAGGCCCCCATACTTCCCTCAAATTCCGCTCCTAGTACTTCGCAAAATGCTCAGTTAAGTTTAGACGATTTAAGAGTTCTTATTTCGGATATAGCGGCGGACGTTTTTAGAAACCAAGGACTTCAGGCTATCCGAGAAACTCTCAATCCAAACGCTGGATTAGCCAATATTAGGGACCAATGAATAGACAAACAGGGGGAAAATTTAAATGATATGGACAAAATACCGGACGTCGTGAAATCCTTAAAAGAATTCTCTGGGCAACCAGTAGAATTTAATTCGTGGAAGAAAAGTGTGGACAGAATTTTGACAATATACGAACCTATAAAGGGAACGCCGAAATATTATATTACGGAATTTTGAGTGTGATCAGAAATAAAATCACAGGTAACGCTGGCATAGCGTTAGAATCTTATAACACACCGTTAAATTGGAGTGCAATCTCACAATGCTTAATCACACATTATGGGGACAAACGTGACCTACCTACTCTGGAATATCACATGACAACTCTGGTACAAGGTAGTAATAGCATCCAAGAATTTTACCAAAAAGTGTACTCACATCTTTCACTAATATTGAATAGATGAGGATGTCTTGAAATGGGTAATGAATCTCTTACTCTGCTCTTACACCTTATGCAACTCCCGACGCAATGTGTAAATGCAATAAACATTGAAGAGGAAAATTTGTCAAACGAACAAAAGAAAGGAATGAAAATAATTGCAAATACATATAGTAACCTTTTTTCAGAACCGGATGAAAAGCTTACGTATACAGCTAGAGTAGTGGGCGAAATTAGAACCACGACAAACTCGCCTGTGTACACGAAGCTCTACTCTTACCCTGCTTCATTGAAATCCGAAGTAGAGAGTCAAATAGAAAAGCTTCTAAAAGATGGAATCATAAGACCATCTTGGTCTCCTTTTAATTCTCCGGTATGGAGACAATGCTGAAAGGAATCAAGGCAAACGGGTTGTTCTAGACTTAGTGTCTTCATACCGTGGACGAAATGTGACTACCGATAATTTTTTTACGAGTCATAACCTTGCATTAGAACTGCTAAAGCAGAAAATAGTATTGTTGGCACAGTAAAAAACAACAAACGTTTTCTGCCGGTTCATGCAACATCACAAGAATTGCGTAAGCTTCCAATACACTCAAGTAAATTCTTTTTTCATGAAAAGGAAACTGTAGTTTTGTATGTGCCTAAAAAATACAGAATGATTTATTTGCTTAGCACCCTTAACCATAATAGCAACATTTTGGAAGATCATCCAAAAAAACTTCCGGAAATAATTGAATACTACAACTCGACAAAAGGTGGAGTCGACACATTGGACCAAATGGTTCGTACATATTCGTGCAAAAGGAAAACCAATCGGTGGCCAGTTGCCCTGTTTTCTAATTTATTACAATAGATATTTCTGCTCTAAACGCTTTTATAATATGGACCGAAATATATCCTGAATGGCAAAAAAATAAATTGCACAAAAGGCGCCTATTTTTAGAGCAACTCGGTGAAGTTTTAGCTCAAGAACATATCAAGAGGCGTAGTCGGCTTCCTCGCGCAGAAGCCTCTGCATCATTGGTACAAAGAATTCGAGAAGAAGACAGTGCATCACCATCTACGAATTCGCCGGAAAAGGTGCAAATTTTTCCCGTCGAAAAAGGAAAAAAAGACCTTTAATGAGTGCATAACTTGCAAAAAACGTGCAACAACCACTCTAACAACGACATATTGCATTGATCACAAGCCTTAAAAATATTTTTGAACTGTACAAATTTGAATTTTCTCAATAAAAAAATGTGGGGTCAAAATAAGACCCGAACATAACATGTGCATTTTTTTCTAACATAGTAGCAGGGTTAAGAACTGTGAGTGAATAAAGTGCGGTCAGTTGGACCGATAACAAAAATTTTTTTAGAACTCGTATTTTTCAAGTTCTTAACTGGCGCCCGAGCAGTTGAGTGAAAAGGCTCCGGAATAGCGCAAAAGCAAAACGGGGGCATATATGTGCCAGCCTGTGCCGCAACAACAAAATCCGTAAAGGATAAGTGCAACAACGAATTCGTAAAGGATAAGTGAAACGAACAAAATCCGTAAAGGATAAGTTCCATCCTTGATGCCAACAAAAATCCGTAAGGGTTTAATATTAACAATTTATAAAAGGCAAATACTGAAGGGAAGGAAGTCTCCTGAGACGCAGAAAAAATTAACACCAAGTCCAAAAAAACATAAAAGAGAAGTGATCCTGTGAAGTGAAGCGTACCATCATCAAAATTCAACAAACAAATCATCAGAGAGGTGCTTCAAGAGTCCAGAAAGATTATTTGCATCGTAAAAATAAGAAAGTAAATAAAAATTTAAGTTGAGTTAATATTTCTGTTACAAAAAAAAAAGATATATCTATACTAATATTATAAAGAGGAAAACTTTGTTTGTTTGTTTGTTTGTTTGTAACGAATAGGCTCAAAAACTACTGGACCGATTTTAAAAATTCTTTCACCATTCGAAAACTACATTATCCATGAGTAACATGGATTACATTTTATTTTGGAAAAAAATAGGGTTCCGTAAGATATTTTGATTTTTAGGACACAAACTGAAAAAAATCTTATATATAAAATAAAGTCAACTTTTTGTGTGTGTTCGCTAACCGGGCGTGTCTGCACCGACTTAAACCAAACTTACACACATTGTTAAGAAGGTATTGAAGATGGTTTCCGTATAGTTTGGATTCCTATTGGTGGATAGGGCTCGAGATATAGGTCAAAACGTGGACCCGGGTAACCTTTAAATGTGTATGTACAATATGGGTATCAAATTGAAGCTGTTGGTGAATGCTTTAGTACAGAGTATATTTCATGCCGCTCCGTGACTGGGGTCTCGAGATATAGGTCAAAACGTGGACCCGGGTAACCTTTGGTTGTGTATGTACAATATGGGTATCAAATGAAAGCTGTTGATAAGTGCTTTAATACGGGGTAATTTTCATACCTATTGATGACTAGGGTCTGGAAATATATGGCAAAACGTGGACCCGCCGTGTCTTTGCACCGAATTAAACCAAACTTACACACATTGTTAAGAAGGTATTGAAGATGGTTTCCGTATAGTTTGGATTCCTATTGGTGGATAGGGCTCGAGATATAGGTCAAAACGTGGACCCGGGTAACCTTTAAATGTGTATGTACAATATGGGTATCAAATGAAAGCTGTTGATAAGTGCTTTAATACGGGGTAATTTTCATACCTATTGATGACTAGGGTCTGGAAATATATGGCAAAACGTGGACCCGCCGTGTCTTTGCACCGAATTAAACCAAACTTACACACATTGTTAAGGAGGTATTGAAGATAGTTTTCGTATAGTTTGGATAACTATTGGTGGATAGGGCTCGAGATATAGGTCAAACGTGGACCCGGGTAACCTTCGGATGTGTATGTACAATATGGGTATCAAATGGAAGCTGTTGGTGAATGCTTTAGTTAAGAGTATTTCCATCCGCTCTGTGACTAGGGTCTCGAGATAGAGACCAAAACGTGGACCCTAGAATGTGTTTGTACAATATGGATATCAAATTGAAGCTGTTGGTGAATGCTTTAGTACAGAGTATTTTTCATGCCGCTCCGTGACTGGGGTCTCGAGATATAGGTCAAAACGTGGACCCGGATAACCTTTGGTTGTGTATGTACAATATGGGTATCAAACGAAAGCTGTTGATAAGTGCTTTAATACGGGGTAATTTTCATACCTATTGATGACTAGGGTCTCGAAATATATGCCAAAACGTGGACCCGCCGTGTCTTTGCACCGAATTAAACCAAACTTACACACATTGTTAAGTAAGTATTGAAAATGGGTTTCGTAAAGTTTGGTTGTAATTCGGAGCAGTGGCAACGGGTACAGCGTTCTTTTCAGCCAGCCATAATGTTGCTTACTTTTTTAACGCTTGGGGCGGAACTGAACTGTCAAATTGACAGTGTGAGTTACAATGTGTCAATATTTCTTTCTGATTTGGATGCCATAAGGAAAAAACGTAAGTGCAACATGTAAAAATTGTTTGTGAATTTTTTTGGAGTGGATTTTGGAACAGTGAATAATTTCTTACGAAATTTGAGAATTTAATGTGAAATCCGAATGAAATTATGTGTTCGTGGTAAAAACAATTTTTTTCGTTTTTTTTTTTTTTTGAAAAATATGAATGGATAATGGTTAAAAAAGCTCCAATGCTTAATAAAACATATAAATTGAAACGAAAAATGCATGGATGATCAGGAAAAAAGACGATTGTTTATTCATATGCGTTGATTTGAAATTTAAAAACAATCTTCCTTTTTCCTGATTTTCAATTTATATTTTATATTTACTCAAAAACCAAGCGCTTGAATAAAGAATAAAGAAATAAATAATATGAAAACCATATATTTTCTGTTCTAAACCATATCTATTCTATTTTAGTGTGCCCAGCGAAGGGGGCCGGGTTTGCTAGTATATATATAAAATGGCGAATCCGAATAATTTGGTAAGGCCCACCATACTTCCCTCAAATTCCGATCCTAGTACTTTAAACAAAAGCTTTAATTATCATATAAAAATAAGAAAGTAAATAAAAATTTGAGTTGAACTAATATTTCTGTTACAAAAAAAAAAAGATATATATATATAAAATGGCGAATCCGAATAATTTGGTAAGGCCCCCATACTTCCCTCAAATTCCGCTCCTAGTACTTCGCAAAATGCTCAGTTAAGTTTAGACGATTTAAGAGTTCTTATTTCGGATATAGCGGCGGACGTTTTTAGAAACCAAGGACTTCAGGCTATCCGAGAAACTCTCAATCCAAACGCTGGATTAGCCAATATTAGGGACCAATGAATAGACAAACAGGGGGAAAATTTAAATGATATGGACAAAATACCGGACGTCGTGAAATCCTTAAAAGAATTCTCTGGGCAACCAGTAGAATTTAATTCGTGGAAGAAAAGTGTGGACAGAATTTTGACAATATACGAACCTATAAAGGGAACGCCGAAATATTATATTACGGAATTTTGAGTGTGATCAGAAATAAAATCACAGGTAACGCTGGCATAGCGTTAGAATCTTATAACACACCGTTAAATTGGAGTGCAATCTCACAATGCTTAATCACACATTATGGGGACAAACGTGACCTACCTACTCTGGAATATCACATGACAACTCTGGTACAAGGTAGTAATAGCATCCAAGAATTTTACCAAAAAGTGTACTCACATCTTTCACTAATATTGAATAGATGAGGATGTCTTGAAATGGGTAATGAATCTCTTACTCTGCTCTTACACCTTATGCAACTCCCGACGCAATGTGTAAATGCAATAAACATTGAAGAGGAAAATTTGTCAAACGAACAAAAGAAAGGAATGAAAATAATTGCAAATACATATAGTAACCTTTTTTCAGAACCGGATGAAAAGCTTACGTATACAACTAGAGTAGTGGGCGAAATTAGAACCACGACAAACTCGCCTGTGTACACGAAGCTCTACTCTTACCCTGCTTCATTGAAATCCGAAGTAGAGAGTCAAATAGAAAAGCTTCTAAAAGATGGAATCATAAGACCATCTTGGTCTCCTTTTAATTCTCCGGTATGGAGACAATGCTGAAAGGAATCAAGGCAAACGGGTTGTTCTAGACTTAGTGTCTTCATACCGTGGACGAAATGTGACTACCGATAATTTTTTTACGAGTCATAACCTTGCATTAGAACTGCTAAAGCAGAAAATAGTATTGTTGGCACAGTAAAAAACAACAAACGTTTTCTGCCGGTTCATGCAACATCACAAGAATTGCGTAAGCTTCCAATACACTCAAGCAAATTCTTTTTTCATGAAAAGGAAACTGTAGTTTTGTATGTGCCTAAAAAATACAGAATGATTTATTTGCTTAGCACCCTTAACCATAATAGCAACATTTTGGAAGATCATCCAAAAAAACTTCCGGAAATAATTGAATACTACAACTCGACAAAAGGTGGAGTCGACACATTGGACCAAATGGTTCGTACATATTCGTGCAAAAGGAAAACCAATCGGTGGCCAGTTGCCCTGTTTTCTAATTTATTACAATAGATATTTCTGCTCTAAACGCTTTTATAATATGGACCGAAATATATCCTGAATGGCAAAAAAATAAATTGCACAAAAGGCGCCTATTTTTAGAGCAACTCGGTGAAGTTTTAGCTCAAGAACATATCAAGAGGCGTAGTCGGCTTCCTCGCGCAGAAGCCTCTGCATCATTGGTACAAAGAATTCGAGAAGAAGACAGTGCATCACCATCTACGAATTCGCCTTCTCCAAAACGAAAATGCGCTAGTGAACGGAAAAGGTGCAAATTTTTCCCGTCGAAAAAGGAAAAAAAGACCTTTACTGAGTGCATAACTTGCAAAAAACGTGCAACAACCACTCTAACAACGACATATTGCATTGATCACAAGCCTTAAAAATATTTTTGAACTGTACAAATTTGAATTTTCTCAATAAAAAAATGTGGGGTCAAAATAAGACCCGAACATAACATGTGCATTTTTTTCTAACATAGTAGCAGGGTTAAGAACTGTGAGTGAATAAAGTGCGGTCAGTTGGACCGATAACAAAAATTTTTTTAGAACTCGTATTTTTCAAGTTCTTAACTGGCGCCCGAGCAGTTGAGTGAAAAGGCTCCGGAATAGCGCAAAAGCAAAACGGGGGCATATATGTGCCAGCCTGTGCCGCAACAACAAAATCCGTAAAGGATAAGTGCAACAACGAATTCGTAAAGGATAAGTGAAACGAACAAAATCCGTAAAGGATAAGTTCCATCCTTGATGCCAACAAAAATCCGTAAGGGTTTAATATTAACAATTTATAAAAGGCAAATACTGAAGGGAAGGAAGTCTCCTGAGACGCAGAAAAAATTAACACCAAGTCCAAAAAAACATAAAAGAGAAGTGATCCTGTGAAGTGAAGCGTACCATCATCAAAATTCAACAAACAAATCATCAGAGAGGTGCTTCAAGAGTCCAGAAAGATTATTTGCATCGTAAAAATAAGAAAGTAAATAAAAATTTGAGTTGAGTTAATATTTCTGTTACAAAAAAAAAAGATATATCTATACTAATATTATAAAGAGGAAAACTTTGTTTGTTTGTTTGTTTGTTTGTAACGAATAGGCTCAAAAACTACTGGACCGATTTTAAAAATTCTTTCACCATTCGAAAACTACATTATCCATGAGTAACATGGATTACATTTTATTTCGGAAAAAAATAGGGTTCCGTAAGATATTTTGATTTTTAGGACACAAACTGAAAAAAATCTTATATATAAAATAAAGTCAACTTTTTGTGTGTGTTCGCTAACCGGGCGTGTCTGCACCGACTTAAACCAAACTTACACACATTGTTAAGAAGGTATTGAAGATGGTTTCCGTATAGTTTGGATTCCTATTGGTGGATAGGGCTCGAGATATAGGTCAAAACGTGGACCCGGGTAACCTTTAAATGTGTATGTACAATATGGGTATCAAATTGAAGCTGTTGGTGAATGCTTTAGTATAGAGTATATTTCATGCCGCTCCGTGACTGGGGTCTCGAGATATAGGTCAAAACGTGGACCCGGGTAACCTTTGGTTGTGTATGTACAATATGGGTATCAAATGAAAGCTGTTGATAAGTGCTTTAATACGGGGTAATTTTCATACCTATTGATGACTAGGGTCTGGAAATATATGGCAAAACGTGGACCCGCCGTGTCTTTGCACCGAATTAAACCAAACTTACACACATTGTTAAGTAGGTATTGAAGATAGTTTTCGTATAGTTTGGATAACTATTGGTGGATAGGGCTCGAGATATAGGTCAAAACGTGGACCCGGGTAACCTTCGGATGTGTATGTACAATATGGGTATCAAATGGAAGCTGTTGGTGAATGCTTTAGTTAAGAGTATTTCCATCCGCTCTGTGACTAGGGTCTCGAGATAGAGACCAAAACGTGGACCCTAGAATGTGTTTGTACAATATGGATATCAAATTGAAGCTGTTGGTGAATGCTTTAGTACAGAGTATTTTTCATGCCGCTCCGTGACTAGGGTCTCGAGATATAGGTCAAAACGTGGACCCGGATAACCTTTGGTTGTGTATGTACAATATGGGTATCAAACGAAAGCTGTTGATAAGTGCTTTAATACGGGGTAATTTTCATACCTATTGATGACTAGGGTCTCGAAATATATGCCAAAACGTGGACCCGCCGTGTCTTTGCACCGAATTAAACCAAACTTACACACATTGTTAAGTAAGTATTGAAAATGGGTTTCGTAAAGTTTGGTTGTAATTCGGAGCAGTGGCAACGGGTACAGCGTTCTTTTCAGCCAGCCATAATGTTGCTTACTTTTTTAACGCTTGGGGCGGAACTGAACTGTCAAATTGACAGTGTGAGTTACAATGTGTCAATATTTCTTTCTGATTTGGATGCCATAAGGAAAAAACGTAAGTGCAACATGTAAAAATTGTTTGTGAATTTTTTTGGAGTGGATTTTGGAACAGTGAATAATTTCTTACGAAATTTGAGAATTTAATGTGAAATCCGAATGAAATTATGTGTTCGTGGTAAAAACAATTTTTTTCGTTTTTGTTTTTTTTGAAAAATATGAATGGATAATGGTTAAAAAAGCTCCAATGCTTAATAAAACATATAAATTGAAACGAAAAATGCATGGATGATCAGGAAAAAAGACGATTGTTTATTCATATGCGTTGATTTGAAATTTAAAAACAATCTTCCTTTTTCCTGATTTTCAATTTATATTTTATATTTACTCAAAAACCAAGCGCTTGAATAAAGAATAAAGAAATAAATAATATGAAAACCATATATTTTCTGTTCTAAACCATATCTATTCTATTTTAGTGTGCCCAGCGAAGGGGGCCGGGTTCGCTAGTATATATATAAAATGGCGAATCCGAATAATTTGGTAAGGCCCACCATACTTCCCTCAAATTCCGATCCTAGTACTTTAAACAAAAGCTTTAATTATCATATAAAAATAAGAAAGTAAATAAAAATTTGAGTTGAACTAATATTTCTGTTACAAAAAAAAAAAGATATACATATATATATAAAATGGCGAATCCGAATAATTTGGTAAGGCCCCCATACTTCCCTCAAATTCCGCTCCTAGTACTTCGCAAAATGCTCAGTTAAGTTTAGACGATTTAAGAGTTCTTATTTCGGATATAGCGGCGGACGTTTTTAGAAACCAAGGACTTCAGGCTATCCGAGAAACTCTCAATCCAAACGCTGGATTAACCAATATTAGGGACCAACGAATAGACAAACAGGGGGAAAATTTAAATGATATGGACAAAATACCGGACGTCGTGAAATCCTTAAAAGAATTCTCTGGGCAACCAGTAGAATTTAATTCGTGGAAGAAAAGTGTGGACAGAATTTTGACAATATACGAACCTATAAAGGGAACGCCGAAATATTATATTACGGAATTTTGAGTGTGATCAGAAATAAAATCACAGGTAACGCTGGCATAGCGTTAGAATCTTATAACACACCGTTAAATTGGAGTGCAATCTCACAATGCTTAATCACACATTATGGGGACAAACGTGACCTACCTACTCTGGAATATCACATGACAACTCTGGTACAAGGTAGTAATAGCATCCAAGAATTTTACCAAAAAGTGTACTCACATCTTTCACTAATATTGAATAGATGAGGATGTCTTGAAATGGGTAATGAATCTCTTACTCTGCTGACAAAGGCATATAGGGACAAAGCTCTCGACACCTTCATTAGGGGTTTAAATGGCGGCTTGCCTCGCCTCTTAGGGATCAGAGAACCGATGGACTTGCCACAGGCTCTTCACCTTTGCCTCAAGCTGGAGAATCAAAGCTTTCGCTCGAACCATGCTTACAACGGAAGATGGAAACCACCTTCACAGCAATACTCAAAGCGAAACTCTGGACAACAGCAGAAACCAATATTTCACCCACAATTAGCCTATATTCCGCAACCAAGGCAATTATTTTTTAACCAACGAGAACAAAATAACGCGATACCTCCTCGTCCACCTAGGCCACAGACAAAGCCAGAACCAATGGAAGTGGGCTCAAGCATGCACTCTCATAGAATAAATTATATGAATTGGTCGCAACCAAACCAACATTTGGAAAAAGCCCACAACAATTCGGTAATCATCAACAAGCAAAAAATCAGAGAACGTATCATATTAATACGACTGGAATAACAAACGAACAACAGTTAGATGAGGATAAGCAGTTTGGCGAACCAAGTGACATCCATTTTTTAGCATGATAAGCTCTTCGTTGCCATATTTTGAAGTAAGCGGAAAGACGCTAAAATTTTTATTAGATACAGCATCAACCAAAAACTATGCTAAGCCGGAATTAGTAAGTAAGCGTATAGCAAATAAAAATCCATTTTTTCCCAGGTCAATAGTAGGCGACATAAAAATTAGCGAGCATACATTTGTAAAACTCTTTAAGTTAGATAATAAAATCAAATTTTACCTAATGCCCTCTCTAAAAACATTCGATGGTATTTACGATACCCAAATAGGGGGGGAAATAGGGGCAGTTATCTATATCAATGAAAATATTATGGTATTAAGTAATGGTTTCAAAGTACACCTTATGCAACTCCCGACGCAATGTGTAAATGCAATAAATATTTTGGGGAACGATACCCAAATAGGGGGGGGAAATAGGGGCAGTTATCTATATCAATGAAAATATTATGGTATTAAGTAATGGTTTCAAAGTACACCTTATGCAACTCCCGACGCAATGTGAAAATGCAATAAACATTGAAGAGGAAAATTTGTCAAACGAACAAAAGAAAGGAATGAAAATAATTGCAAATACATATAGTAACCTTTTTTCAGAACCGGATGAAAAGCTTACGTATACAACTAGAGTAGTGGGCGAAATTAGAACCACGACAAACTCGCCTGTGTACGCGAAGCTCTACCCTTACCCTGCTTCATTGAAATCCGAAGTAGAGAGTCAAATAGAAAAGCTTCTAAAAGATGGAATCATAAGACCATCTTGGTCTCCTTTTAATTCTCCGGTATGGAGACAATGCTGAAAGGAATCAAGGCAAACGGGTTGTTCTAGACTTAGTGTCTTCATACCGTGGACGAAATGTGACTACCGATAATTTTTTTACGAGTCATAACCTTGCATTAGAACTGCTAAAGCAGAAAATAGTATTGTTGGCACAGTAAGGAACAACAAACGTTTTCTGCCGGTTCATGCAACATCACAAGAATTGCGTAAGCTTCCAATACACTCAAGTAAATTTTTTTTTCATGAAAAGGAAACTGTAGTTTTGTATGTGCCTAAAAAATACAGAATGATTTATTTGCTTAGCACCCTTAACCATAATAGCAACATTTTGGAAGATCATCCAAAAAAACTTCCGGAAATAATTGAATACTACAACTCGACAAAAGGTGGAGTCGACACATTGGACCAAATGGTTCGTACATATTCGTGCAAAAGGAAAACCAATCGGTGGCCAGTTGCCCTGTTTTCTAATTTATTACAATAGATATTTCTGCTCTAAACGCTTTTATAATATGGACCGAAATATATCCTGAATGGCAAAAAAATAAATTGCACAAAAGGCACCTATTTTTAGAGCAACTCGGTGAAGTTTTAGCTCAAGAACATATCAAGAGGCGTAGTCGGCTTCCTCGCGCAGAAGCCTCTGCATCATTGGTACAAAGAATTCGAGAAGAAGACAGTGCATCACCATCTACGAATTCGCCTTCTCCAAAACGAAAATGCGCTAGTGAACGGAAAAGGTGCAAATTTTTCCCGTCGAAAAAGGAAAAAAAGACCTTTACTGAGTGCATAACTTGCAAAAAACGTGCAACAACCACTCTAACAACGACATATTGCATTGATCACAAGCCTTAAAAATATTTTTGAACTGTACAAATTTGAATTTTCTCAATAAAAAAATGTGGGGTCAAAATAAGACCCGAACATAACATGTGCATTTTTTTTCTAACATAGTAGCAGGGTTAAGAACTGTGAGTGAATAAAGTGCGGTCAGTTGGACCGATAACAAAAAATTTTTTAGAACTCGTATTTTTGAAGTTCTTAACTGGCGCCCGAGCAGTTGAGTAAAAAGGCTCCGGAATAGCGCAAAAGCAAAACGGGGGCATATATGTGCCAGCCTGTGCCGCAACAACAAAATCCGTAAAGGATAAGTGCAACAACGAAATCCGTAAAGGATAAGTGAAACGAACAAAATCCGTAAAGGATAAGTTCCATCCTTGATGCCAACAAAAATCCGTAAGGGTTTAATATTAACAATTTATAAAAGGCAAATACTGAAGGGAAGGAAGTCTCCTGAGACGCAGAAAAAATTAACACCAAGTCCAAAAAAACATAAAAGAGAAGTGATCCTGTGAAGTGAAGCGTACCATCATCAAAATTCAACAAACAAATCATCAGAGAGGTGCTTCAAGAGTCCAGAAAGATTATTTGCATCGTAAAAATAAGAAAGTAAATAAAAATTTAAGTTGAGTTAATATTTCTGTTACAAAAAAAAAAAGATATATCTATACTAATATTATAAAGAGGAAAACTTTGTTTGTTTGTTTGTAACGAATAGGCTCAAAAACTACTGGACCGATTTTAAAAATTCTTTCACCATTCGAAAACTACATTATCCATGAGTAACATGGATTACATTTTATTTTGGAAAAAAATAGGGTTCCGTAAGATATTTTGATTTTTAGGACACAAACTGAAAAAAATCTTATATATAAAATAAAGTCAACTTTTTGTGTGTGTTCGCTAACCGGGCGTGTCTGCACCGACTTAAACCAAACTTACACACATTGTTAAGAAGGTATTGAAGATGGTTTCCGTATAGTTTGGATTCCTATTGGTGGATAGGGCTCGAGATATAGGTCAAAACGTGGACCCGGGTAACCTTTAAATGTGTATGTACAATATGGGTATCAAATTGAAGCTGTTAGTGAATGCTTTAGTACAGAGTATATTTCATGCCGCTCCGTGACTGGGGTCTCGAGATATAGGTCAAAACGTGGACCCGGGTAACCTTTGGTTGTGTATGTACAATATGGGTATCAAATGAAAGCTGTTGATAAGTGCTTTAATACGGGGTAATTTTCATACCTATTGATGACTAGGGTCTGGAAATATATGGCAAAACGTGGACCCGCCGTGTCTTTGCACCGAATTAAACCAAACTTACACACATTGTTAAGGAGGTATTGAAGATAGTTTTCGTATAGTTTGGATAACTATTGGTGGATAGGGCTCGAGATATAGGTCAAAACGTGGACCCGGGTAACCTTCGGATGTGTATGTACAATATGGGTATCAAATGGAAGCTGTTGGTGAATGCTTTAGTTCAGAGTATTTCCATCCGCTCCGTGACTAGGGTCTCGAGATAGAGACCAAAACGTGGACCCTAGAATGTGTTTGTACAATATGGATATCAAATTGAAGCTGTTGGTGAATGCTTTAGTACAGAGTATTTTTCATGCCGCTCCGTGACTGGGGTCTCGAGATATAGGTCAAAACGTGGACCCGGGTAACCTTTGGTTGTGTATGTACAATATGGGTATCAAATGAAAGCTGTTGATAAGTGCTTTAATACGGGGTAATTTTCATACCTATTGATGACTAGGGTCTGGAAATATATGCCAAAACGTGGACCCGCCGTGTCTTTGCACCGAGTTAAACCAAACTTACACACATTGTTAAGGAGGTATTGAAGATGGTTTCCGTATAGTTTGGATACCTATTGGTGGATAGGGCTCGATATATAGGTCAAAACGTGGACCCGGGTAACCTTCGGATGTGTATGTACAATATGGGTATCAAATGGAAGCTGTTGGTGAATGCCTTAGTTCAGAGTATTTCCATCCGCTCTGTGACTAGGGTCTCGAGATAGAGACCAAAACGTGGACCCTAGAATGTGTTTGTACAATATGGATATCAAATTGAAGCTGTTGGTGAATGCTTTAGTACAGAGTATTTTTCATGCCGCTCCGTGACTGGGGTCTCGAGATATAGGTCAAAACGTGGACCCGGATAACCTTTGGTTGTGTATGTACAATATGGGTATCAAACGAAAGCTGTTGATAAGTGCTTTAATACGGGGTAATTTTCATACCTATTGATGACTAGGGTCTCGAAATATATGCCAAAACGTGGACCCGCCGTGTCTTTGCACCGAATTAAGCCAAACTTACACACATTGTTAAGTAAGTATTGAAAATGGGTTTCGTAAAGTTTGGTTGTAATTCGGAGCAGTGGCAACGGGTACAGCGTTCTTTTCAGCCAGCCATAATGTTGCTTACTTTTTTAACGCTTGGGGCGGAACTGAACTGTCAAATTGACAGTGTGAGTTACAATGTGTCAATATTTCTTTCTGATTTGGATGCCATAAGGAAAAAACGTAAGTGCAACATGTAAAAATTGTTTGTGAATTTTTTTGGAGTGGATTTTGGAACAGTGAATAATTTCTTACGAAATTTGAGAATTTAATGTGAAATCCGAATGAAATTATGTGTTCGTGGTAAAAACAATTTTTTTCGTTTTTGTTTTTTTTGAAAAATATGAATGGATAATGGTTAAAAAAGCTCCAATGCTTAATAAAACATATAAATTGAAACGAAAAATGCATGGATGATCAGGAAAAAAGACGATTGTTTATTCATATGCGTTGATTTGAAATTTAAAAACAATCTTCCTTTTTCCTGATTTTCAATTTATATTTTATATTTACTCAAAAACCAAGCGCTTGAATAAAGAATAAAGAAATAAATAATATGAAAACCATATATTTTCTGTTCTAAACCATATCTATTCTATTTTAGTGTGCCCAGCGAAGGGGGCCGGGTTTGCTAGTATATATATAAAATGGCGAATCCGAATAATTTGGTAAGGCCCACCATACTTCCCTCAAATTCCGATCCTAGTACTTTAAACAAAAGCTTTAATTATCATATAAAAATAAGAAAGTAAATAAAAATTTGAGTTGAATTAATATTTCTGTTACAAAAAAAAAAGATATATATATAATATATATAAAATGGCGAATCCGAATAATTTGGTAAGGCCCCCATACTTCCCTCAAATTCCGCTCCTAGTACTTCGCAAAATGCTCAGTTAAGTTTAGACGATTTAAGAGTTCTTATTTCGGATATAGCGGCGGACGTTTTTAGAAACCAAGGACTTCAGGCTATCCGAGAAACTCTCAATCCAAACGCTGGATTAGCCAATATTAGGGACCAACGAATAGACAAACAGGGGGAAAATCTAAATGATATGGACAAAATACCGGACGTCGTGAAATCCTTAAAAGAATTCTCTGGGCAACCAGTAGAATTTAATTCGTGGAAGAAAAGTGTGGACAGAATTTTGACAATATACGAACCTATAAAGGGAACGCCGAAATATTATATTACGGAATTTTGAGTGTGATCAGAAATAAAATCACAGGTAACGCTGACATAGCTTTAGAATCTTATAACACACCGTTAAATTGGAGTGCAATCTCACAATGCTTAATCACACATTATGGGGACAAACGTGACCTACCTACTCTGGAATATCACATGACAACTCTGGTACAAGGTAGTAATAGCATCCAAGAATTTTACCAAAAAGTGTACTCACATCTTTCACTAATATTGAATAGATGAGGATGTCTTGAAATGGGTAATGAATCTCTTACTCTGCTGACAAAGGCATATAGGGACAAAGCTCTCGACACCTTCATTAGGGGTTTAAATGGCGGCTTGCCTCGCCTCTTAGGGATCAGAGAACCGATGGACTTGCCACAGGCTCTTCACCTTTGCCTCAAGCTGGAGAATCAAAGCTTTCGCTCGAACCATGCTTACAACGGAAGATGGAAACCACCTTCACAGCAATACTCAAAGCGAAACTCTGGACAACAGCAGAAACCAATATTTCACCCACAATTAGCCTATATTCCGCAACCAAGGCAATTATTTTTTAACCAACGAGAACAAAATAACGCGATACCTCCTCGTCCACCTAGGCCACAGACAAAGCCAGAACCAATGGAAGTGGGCTCAAGCATGCACTCTCATAGAATAAATTATATGAATTGGTCGCAACCAAACCAACATTTGGAAAAAGCCAACGAGAACAAAATAACGCGATACCTCCTCGTCCACCTAGGCCACAGACAAAGCCAGAACCAATGGAAGTGGGCTCAAGCATGCACTCTCATAGAATAAATTATATGAATTGGTCGCAACCAAACCAACATTTGGAAAAAGCCCACAACAATTCGGTAATCATCAACAAGCAAAAAATCAGAGAACGTATCATATTAATACGACTGGAATAACAAACGAACAACAGTTAGATGAGGATAAGCAGTTTGGCGAACCAAGTGACATCCATTTTTTAGCATGATAAGCTCTTCGTTGCCATATTTTGAAGTAAGGACGGAGAGCGGAAAGACGCTAAAATTTTTATTAGATACAGGATCAACCAAAAACTATGCTAAGCCGGAATTAGTAAGTAAGCGTATAGCAAATAAAAATCCATTTTTTGCCAGGTCAATAGTAGGCGACATAAAAATTAGCGAGCATACATTTGTAAAACTCTTTAAGTTAGATAATAAAATCAAATTTTACCTAATGCCCTCTCTAAAAACATTCGATGGTATTTACGATACCCAAATAGGGGGGGAAATAGGGGCAGTTATCTATATCAATGAAAATATTATGGTATTAAGTAATGGTTTCAAAGTACACCTTATGCAACTCCCGACGCAATGTGTAAATGCAATAAATATTTTGGGGAACGATACCCAAATAGGGGGGGGAAATAGGGGCAGTTATCTATATCAATGAAAATATTATGGTATTAAGTAATGGTTTCAAAGTACACCTTATGCAACTCCCGACGCAATGTGTAAATGCAATAAACATTGAAGAGGAAAATTTGTCAAACGAACAAAAGAAAGGAATGAAAATAATTGCAAATACATATAGTAACCTTTTTTCAGAACCGGATGAAAAGCTTACGTATACAACTAGAGTAGTGGGCGAAATTAGAACCACGACAAACTCGCCTGTGTACGCGAAGCTCTACCCTTACCCTGCTTCATTGAAATCCGAAGTAGAGAGTCAAATAGAAAAGCTTCTAAAAGATGGAATCATAAGACCATCTTGGTCTCCTTTTAATTCTCCGGTATGGACGTCCGTTTTTGAGAGCAATAATCTCTTTGGAACGATTTAGCAATATTTCTCGTGTACTAGCATTTGACGATAGGCAAAGAAGAAGATCAGAACAAAGCGGAGATAAATTTGCTCCTATTCGCACATTTTACGAGCAATGGACTCAAAGCTTGCAGTTGCTTTACGTTCCAAGTGCTAACATAACGATTGACGAACAGCTTATTCCGTTCCGAGGTAGATGTCCTTCAAAGTATACATTCCAAGTAAACCTGGGAAATATGGCATGAAAGCGTGGAAATCAATATTTCACCCACAATTAGCCTATATTCCGCAACCAAGGCAATTATTTTTTAACCAACGAGAACAAAATAACGCGATACCTCTTCGTCCACCTAGGCCACAGTCAAAGCCAGAACCAATGGAAGTGGGATCAAGCATGCACTCTCATAGAATAAATTATATGAATAGGCCGCAACCAAACCAACATTTGGAAAAAGGCCACAACAATTCGGTAATCATCAACAAGCAAAAAATCAGAGAACGTATCATATTAATACGACTGGAATAACAAACGAACAACAGTTAGATGAGGATAAGCAGTTTGGCGAACCAAGTGACATCCATTTTTTAGCATGATAAGCTCTTCGTTGCCATATTTTGAAGCAAGGACGGAGAGCGGAAAGAGGCTAAAATTTTTATTAGATACAGGATCAGCCAAAAACTATGCTAAGCCGGAATTAGTAAGTAAGCGTATAGCAAATAAAAATCCATTTTTTGCCAGGTCAATAGCAGGCGACATAAAAATTAGCGAGCATACATTTGTAAAACTCTTTAAGTTAGATAATAAAATAAAATTTTACCTAATGCCCTCTCTAAAAACATTCGATGGTATTTTGGGGAACGATACCCAAATAGGGGGGGAAATAGGGGCAGTTATCTATATCAATGAAAATATTATGGTATTAAGTAATGGTTTCAAAGTACACCTTATGCAACTCCCGACGCAATGTGTAAATGCAATAAACATTGAAGAGGAAAATTTGTCAAACGAACAAAAGAAAGGAATGAAAATAATTGCAAATACATATAGTAACCTTTTTTCAGAACCGGATGAAAAGCTTACGTATACAACTAGAGTAGTGGGCGAAATTAGAACCACGACAAACTCGCCTGTGTACACGAAGCTCTACTCTTACCCTGCTTCATTGAAATCCGAAGTAGAGAGTCAAATAGAAAAGCTTCTAAAAGATGGAATCATAAGACCATCTTGGTCTCCTTTTAATTCTCCGGTATGGAGACAATGCTGAAAGGAATCAAGGCAAACGGGTTGTTCTAGACTTAGTGTCTTCATACCGTGGACGAAATGTGACTACCGATAATTTTTTACGAGTCATAACCTTGCATTAGAACTGCTAAAGCAGAAAATAGTATTGTTGGCACAGTAAAAAACAACAAACGTTTTCTGCCGGTTCATGCAACATCACAAGAATTGCGTAAGCTTCCAATACACTCAAGTAAATTTTTTTTT
This sequence comes from Anastrepha obliqua, assembly GCF_027943255.1. Lineage (NCBI taxonomy): Eukaryota > Metazoa > Arthropoda > Insecta > Diptera > Tephritidae > Anastrepha > Anastrepha obliqua. The sequence goes on along the minus strand of NC_072897.1, from coordinate 51,280,390 downwards.
CATGAAAAGGAAACTGTAGTTTTGTATGTGCCTAAAAAATACAGAATGATTTATTTGCTTAGCACCCTTAACCATAATAGCAACATTTTGGAAGATCATCCAAAAAAACTTCCGGAAATAATTGAATACTACAACTCGACAAAAGGTGGAGTCGACACATTGGACCAAATGGTTCGTACATATTCGTGCAAAAGGAAAACCAATCGGTGGCCAGTTGCCCTGTTTTCTAATTTATTACAATAGATATTTCTGCTCTAAACGCTTTTATAATATGGACCGAAATATATCCTGAATGGCAAAAAAATAAATTGCACAAAAGGCGCCTATTTTTAGAGCAACTCGGTGAAGTTTTAGCTCAAGAACATATCAAGAGGCGTAGTCGGCATCCTCGCGCAGAAGCCTCTGCATCATTGGTACAAAGAATTCGAGAAGAAGACAGTGCATCACCATCTACGAATTCGCCTTCTCCAAAACGAAAATGCGCTAGTGAACGGAAAAGGTGCAAATTTTTCCCGTCGAAAAAGGAAAAAAAGACCTTTACTGAGTGCATAACTTGCAAAAAACGTGCAACAACCACTCTAACAACGACATATTGCATTGATCACAAGCCTTAAAAATATTTTTGAACTGTACAAATTTGAATTTTCTCAATAAAAAAATGTGGGGTCAAAATAAGACCCGAACATAACATGTGCATTTTTTTTCTAACATAGTAGCAGGGTTAAGAACTGTGAGTGAATAAAGTGCGGTCAGTTGGACCGATAACAAAAAATTTTTTAGAACTCGTATTTTTGAAGTTCTTAACTGGCGCCCGAGCAGTTGAGTAAAAAGGCTCCGGAATAGCGCAAAAGCAAAACGGGGGCATATATGTGCCAGCCTGTGCCGCAACAACAAAATCCGTAAAGGATAAGTGCAACAACGAAATCCGTAAAGGATAAGTGAAACGAACAAAATCCGTAAAGGATAAGTTCCATCCTTGATGCCAACAAAAATCCGTAAGGGTTTAATATTAACAATTTATAAAAGGCAAATACTGAAGGGAAGGAAGTCTCCTGAGACGCAGAAAAAATTAACACCAAGTCCAAAAAAACATAAAAGAGAAGTGATCCTGTGAAGTGAAGCGTACCATCATCAAAATTCAACAAACAAATCATCAGAGAGGTGCTTCAAGAGTCCAGAAAGATTATTTGCATCGTAAAAATAAGAAAGTAAATAAAAATTTGAGTTGAGTTAATATTTCTGTTACAAAAAAAAAAAGATATATCTATACTAATATTATAAAGAGGAAAACTTTGTTTGTTTGTTTGTAACGAATAGGCTCAAAAACTACTGGACCGATTTTAAAAATTCTTTCACCATTCGAAAACTACATTATCCATGAGTAACATGGATTACATTTTATTTTGGAAAAAAATAGGGTTCCGTAAGATATTTTGATTTTTAGGACACAAACTGAAAAAAATCTTATATATAAAATAAAGTCAACTTTTTGTGTGTGTTCGCTAACCGGGCGTGTCTGCACCGACTTAAACCAAACTTACACACATTGTTAAGAAGGTATTGAAGATGGTTTCCGTATAGTTTGGATTCCTATTGGTGGATAGGGCTCGAGATATAGGTCAAAACGTGGACCCGGGTAACCTTTAAATGTGTATGTACAATATGGGTATCAAATTGAAGCTGTTGGTGAATGCTTTAGTACAGAGTATATTTCATGCCGCTCCGTGACTGGGGTCTCGAGATATAGGTCAAAACGTGGACCCGGATAACCTTTGGTTGTGTATGTACAATATGGGTATCAAATGAAAGCTGTTGATAAGTGCTTTAATACGGGGTAATTTTCATACCTATTGATGACTAGGGTCTGGAAATATATGGCAAAACGTGGACCCGCCGTGTCTTTGCACCGAATTAAACCAAACTTACACACATTGTTAAGGAGGTATTGAAGATAGTTTTCGTATAGTTTGGATAACTATTGGTGGATAGGGCTCGAGATATAGGTCAAAACGTGGACCCGGGTAACCTTCGGATGTGTATGTACAATATGGGTATCAAATGGAAGCTGTTGGTGAATGCCTTAGTTCAGAGTATTTCCATCCGCTCTGTGACTAGGGTCTCGAGATAGAGACCAAAACGTGGACCCTAGAATGTGTTTGTACAATATGGATATCAAATTGAAGCTGTTGGTGAATGCTTTAGTACAGAGTATTTTTCATGCCGCTCCGTGACTGGGGTCTCGAGATATAGGTCAAAACGTGGACCCGGGTAACCTTTGGTTGTGTATGTACAATATGGGTATCAAATGAAAGCTGTTGATAAGTGCTTTAATACGCGGTAATTTTCATACCTATTGATGACTAGGGTCTGGAAATATATGCCAAAACGTGGACCCGCCGTGTCTTTGCACCGAGTTAAACCAAACTTACACACATTGTTAAGGAGGTATTGAAGATGGTTTCCGTATAGTTTGGATACCTATTGGTGGATAGGGCTCGATATATAGGTCAAAACGTGGACCCGGGTAGCCTTCGGATGTGTATGTACAATATGGGTATCAAATGGAAGCTGTTGGTGAATGCTTTAGTTAAGAGTATTTCCATCCGCTCTGTGACTAGGGTCTCGAGATAGAGACCAAAACGTGGACCCTAGAATGTGTTTGTACAATATGGATATCAAATTGAAGCTGTTGGTGAATGCTTTAGTACAGAGTATTTTTCATGCCGCTCCGTGACTGGGGTCTCGAGATATAGGTCAAAACGTGGACCCGGATAACCTTTGGTTGTGTATGTACAATATGGGTATCAAACGAAAGCTGTTGATAAGTGCTTTAATACGGGGTAATTTTCATACCTATTGATGACTAGGGTCTCGAAATATATGCCAAAACGTGGACCCGCCGTGTCTTTGCACCGAATTAAGCCAAACTTACACACATTGTTAAGTAAGTATTGAAAATGGGTTTCGTAAAGTTTGGTTGTAATTCGGAGCAGTGGCAACGGGTACAGCGTTCTTTTCAGCCAGCCATAATGTTGCTTACTTTTTTAACGCTTGGGGCGGAACTGAACTGTCAAATTGACAGTGTGAGTTACAATGTGTCAATATTTCTTTCTGATCTGGATGCCATAAGGAAAAAACGTAAGTGCAACATGTAAAAATTGTTTGTGAATTTTTTTGGAGTGGATTTTGGAACAGTGAATAATTTCTTACGAAATTTGAGAATTTAATGTGAAATCCGAATGAAATTATGTGTTCGTGGTAAAAACAATTTTTTTCGTTTTTTTTTTTTTTTGAAATATATAAATGGATAATGGTTAAAAAAGCTCCAATGCTTAATAAAACATATAAATTGAAACGAAAAATGCATGGATGATCAGGAAAAAAGACGATTGTTTATTCATATGCGTTGATTTGAAATTTAAAAACAATCTTCCTTTTTCCTGATTTTCAATTTATATTTTATATTTACTCAAAAACCAAGCGCTTGAATAAAGAATAAAGAAATAAATAATATGAAAACCATATATTTTCTGTTCTAAACCATATCTATTCTATTTTAGTGTGCCCAGCGAAGGGGGCCGGGTTTGCTAGTATATATATAAAATGGCGAATCCGAATAATTTGGTAAGGCCCACCATACTTCCCTCAAATTCCGATCCTAGTACTTTAAACAAAAGCTTTAATTATCATATAAAAATAAGAAAGTAAATAAAAATTTGAGTTGAATTAATATTTCTGTTACAAAAAAAAAAGATATATATATAATATATATAAAATGGCGAATCCGAATAATTTGGTAAGGCCCCCCATACTTCCCTCAAATTCCGCTCCTAGTACTTCGCAAAATGCTCAGTTAAGTTTAGACGATTTAAGAGTTCTTATTTCGGATATAGCGGAGGGCGTTTTTAGAAACCAAGGACTTCAGGCTATCCGAGAAACTCTCAATCCAAACGCTGGATTAGCCAATATTAGGGACCAACGAATAGACAAACAGGGGGAAAATCTAAATGATATGGACAAAATACCGGACGTCGTGAAATCTTTAAAAGAATTCTCTGGGCAACCAGTAGAATTTAATTCGTGGAAGAAAAGTGTGGACAGAATTTTGACAATATACGAACCTATAAAGGGAACGCCGAAATATTATATTACGGAATTTCGAGTGTGATCAGAAATAAAATCACAGGTAACGCTGACATAGCGTTAGAATCTTATAACACACCGTTAAATTGGAGTGCAATCTCACAATGCTTAATCACACATTATGGGGACAAACGTGACCTACCTACTCTGGAATATCACATGACAACTCTGGTACAAGGTAGTAATAGCATCCAAGAATTTTACCAAAAAGTGTACTCACATCTTTCACTAATATTGAATAGATGAGGATGTCTTGAAATGGGTAATGAATCTCTTACTCTGCTGACAAAGGCATATAGGGACAAAGCTCTCGACACCTTCATTAGGGGTTTAAATGGCGGCTTGCCTCGCCTCTTAGGGATCAGAGAACCGATGGACTTGCCACAGGCTCTTCACCTTTGCCTCAAGCTGGAGAATCAAAGCTTTCGCTCGAACCATGCTTACAACGGAAGATGGAAACCACCTTCACAGCAATACTCAAAGCGAAACTCTGGACAACAGCAGAAACCAATATTTCACCCACAATTAGCCTATATTCCGCAACCAAGGCAATTATTTTTTAACCAACGAGAACAAAATAACGCGATACCTCCTCGTCCACCTAGGCCACAGACAAAGCCAGAACCAATGGAAGTGGGCTCAAGCATGCACTCTCATAGAATAAATTATATGAATTGGCCGCAACCAAACCAACATTTGGAAAAAGCCCACAACAATTCGGTAATCATCAACAAGCAAAAAATCAGAGAACGTATCATATTAATACGACTGGAATAACAAACGAACAACAGTTAGATGAGGATAAGCAGTTTGGCGAACCAAGTGACATCCATTTTTTAGCATGATAAGCTCTTCGTTGCCATATTTTGAAGTAAGGACGGAGAGCGGAAAGACGCTAAAATTTTTATTAGATACAGTATCAACCAAAAACTATGCTAAGCCGGAATTAGTAAGTAAGCGTATAGCAAATAAAAATCCATTTTTTGCCAGGTCAATAGTAGGCGACATAAAAATTAGCGAGCATACATTTGTAAAACTCTTTAAGTTAGATAATAAAATAAAATTTTACCTAATGCCCTCTCTAAAAACATTCGATGGTATTTTGGGGAACGATACCCAAATAGGGGGGGAAATAGGGGCAGTTATCTATATCAATTAAAATATTATGGTATTAAGTAATGGTTTCAAAGTACACCTTATGCAACTCCCGACGCAATGTGTAAATGCAATAAACATTGAAGAGGAAAATTTGTCAAACGAACAAAAGAAAGGAATGAAAATAATTGCAAATACATATAGTAACCTTTTTTCAGAACCGGATGAAAAGCTTACGTATACAACTAGAGTAGTGGGCGAAATTAGAACCACGACAAACTCGCCTGTATACGCGAAGCTCTACCCTTACCCTGCTTCATTGAAATCCGAAGTAGAGAGTCAAATAGAAAAGCTTCTAAAAGACGGAATCATAAGACCATCTTGGTCTCCTTTTAATTCTCCGGTATGGAGACAATGCTGAAAGGAATCAAGGCAAACGGGTTGTTCTAGACTTAGTGTCTTCATACCGTGGACGAAATGTGACTACCGATAATTTTTTTACGAGTCATTACCTTGCATTAGAACTGCTAAAGCAGAAAATAGTATTGTTGGCACAGTAAAAAACAACAAACGTTTTCTGCCGGTTCATGCAACATCACAAGAATTGCGTAAGCTTCCAATACACTCAAGTAAATTTTTTTTTCATGAAAAGGAAACTGTAGTTTTGTATGTGCCTAAAAAATACAGAATGATTTATTTGCTTAGCACCCTTAACCATAATAGCAACATTTTGGAAGATCATCCAAAAAAACTTCCGGAAATAATTGAATACTACAACTCGACAAAAGGTGGAGTCGACACATTGGACCAAATGGTTCGTACATATTCGTGCAAAAGGAAAACCAATCGGTGGCCAGTTGCCCTGTTTTCTAATTTATTACAATAGATATTTCTGCTCTAAACGCTTTTATAATATGGACCGAAATATATCCTGAATGGCAAAAAAATAAATTGCACAAAAGGCGCCTATTTTTAGAGCAACTCGGTGAAGTTTTAGCTCAAGAACATATCAAGAGGCGTAGTCGGCTTCCTCGCGCAGAAGCCTCTGCATCATTGGTACAAAGAATTCGAGAAGAAGACAGTGCATCACCATCTACGAATTCGCCTTCTCCAAAACGAAAATGCGCTAGTGAACGGAAAAGATGCAAATTTTTCCCGTCGAAAAAGGAAAAAAAGACCTTTACTGAGTGCATAACTTGCAAAAAACGTGCAACAACCACTCTAACAACGACATATTGCATTGATCACAAGCCTTAAAAATATTTTTGAACTATACAAATTTGAATTTTCTCAATAAAAAAATGTGGGGTCAAAATAAGACCCGAACATAACATGTGCATTTTTTTTCTAACATAGTAGCAGGGTTAAGAACTGTGAGTGAATAAAGTGCAGTCAGTTGGACCGATAACAAGAATTTTTTTAGAACTCGTATTTTTGAAGTTCTTAACTGGCGCCCGAGCAGTTGAGTAAAAAGGCTCCGGAATAGCGCAAAAGCAAAACGGGGGCATATATGTGCTAGCCTGTGCCGCAACAACAAAAAAATCCGTAAAGGATAAATGCAACAACAAAATCCGTAAAGGATAAATGAAACGAACAAAATCCGTAAAGGATAAGTGAAACAAACAAAAGAGTCCAGAAAGATTATTTGCATCGTAAGTTAAGTTTATTTTAATTATATAATAACAATCAAAAACTTTAATTATCATATAAAAATAAGTAAGTAAATAAAAATTTGAGTTGAGTTAATATTTCTGTTACAAAAAAAAAAAAGGTATATATATATAAAATGGCGAATCCGAATAATTTGGTAAGGCCCACCATACTTCCCTCAAATTCCGCTCCTAGTACTTTAAACAAAAACTTTAATTATCATATAAAAATAAGAAAGTAAATAAAAATTTGAGTTGAGTTAATATTTCTGTTACAAAAAAAAAGATAATATATATATATATAAAATGGCGAATCCGAATAATTTGGTAAGGCCCCCATACTTCCCTCAAATTCCGATCCTAGTACTTTAAACAAAAACTTTAATTATCATTTAAAAATAAGAAAGTAAATAAAAATTTGAGTTGAGTTAATATTTCTGTTACAAAAAAAAAAAAGATATATATATATAAAATGGCGAATCCGAATAATTTGGTAAGGCCCCCATACTTCCCTCAAATTCCGCTCCTAGTACTTCGCAAAATGCTCAGTTAAGTTTAGACGATTTAAGAGTTCTTATTTCGGATATAGCGGCGGACGTTTTTAGAAACCAAGGACTTCAGGCTATCCGAGAAACTCTCAATCCAAACGCTGGATTAGCCAATATTAGGGACCAACGAATAGACAAACAGGGGGAAAATCTAAATGATATGGACAAAATACCGGACGTCGTGAAATCCTTAAAAGAATTCTCTGGGCAACCAGTAGAATTTAATTCGTGGAAGAAAAGTGTGGACAGAATTTTGACAATATACGAACCTATAAAGGGAACGCCGAAATATTATATTACGGAATTTTGAGTGTGATCAGAAATAAAATCACAGGTAACGCTGACATAGCGTTAGAATCTTATAACACACCGTTAAATTGGAGTGCAATCTCACAATGCTTAATCACACATTATGGGGACAAACGTGACCTACCTACTCTGGAATATCACATGACAACTCTGGTACAAGGTAGTAATAGCATCCAAGAATTTTACCAAAAAGTGTACTCACATCTTTCACTAATATTGAATAGATGAGGATGTCTTGAAATGGGTAATGAATCTCTTACTCTGCTGACAAAGGCATATAGGGACAAAGCTCTCGACACCTTCATTAGGGGTTTAAATGGCGGCTTGCCTCGCCTCTTAGGTATCAGAGAACCGATGGACTTGCCACAGGCTCTTCACCTTTGCCTCAAGCTGGAGAATCAAAGCTTTCGCTCGAACCATGCTTACAACGGAAGATGGAAACCACCTTCACAGCAATACTCAAAGCGAAACTCTGGACAACAGCAGAAACCAATATTTCACCCACAATTAGCCTATATTCCGCAACCAAGGCAATTATTTTTTAACCAACGAGAACAAAATAAGGCGATACCTCCTCGTCCACCTAGGCCACAGACAAAGCCAGAACCAATGGAAGTGGGCTCAAGCATGCACTCTCATAGAATAAATTATATGAATTGGCCGCAACCAAACCAACATTTGGAAAAAGCCCACAACAATTCGGTAATCATCAACAAGCAAAAAATCAGAGAACGTATCATATTAATACGACTGGAATAACAAACGAACAACAGTTAGATGAGGATAAGCAGTTTGGCGAACCAAGTGACATCCATTTTTTAGCATGATAAGCTCTTCGTTGCCATATTTTGAAGTAAGGACGGAGAGCGGAAAGACGCTAAAATTTTTATTAGATACAGTATCAACCAAAAACTATGCTAAGCCGGAATTAGTAAGTAAGCGTATAGCAAATAAAAATCCATTTTTTGCCAGGTCAATAGTAGGCGACATAAAAATTAGCGAGCATACATTTGTAAAACTCTTTAAGTTAGATAATAAAATAAAATTTTACCTAATGCCCTCTCTAAAAACATTCGATGGTATTTTGGGGAACGATACCCAAATAGGGGGGAAATAGGGGCAGTTATCTATATCAATGAAAATATTATGGTATTAAGTAATGGTTTCAAAGTACACCTTATGCAACTCCCGACGCAATGTGTAAATGCAATAAACATTGAAGAGGAAAATTTGTCAAACGAACAAAAGAAAGGAATGAAAATAATTGCAAATACATATAGTAACCTTTTTTCAGAACCGGATGAAAAGCTTACGTATACAACTAGAGTAGTGGGCGAAATTAGAACCACGACAAACTCGCCTGTATACGCGAAGCTCTACCCTTACCCTGCTTCATTGAAATCCGAAGTAGAGAGTCAAATAGAAAAGCTTCTAAAAGACGGAATCATAAGACCATCTTGGTCTCCTTTTAATTCTCCGGTATGGAGACAATGCTGAAAGGAATCAAGGCAAACGGGTTGTTCTAGACTTAGTGTCTTCATACCGTGGACGAAATGTGACTACCGATAATTTTTTTACGAGTCATTACCTTGCATTAGAACTGCTAAAGCAGAAAATAGTATTGTTGGCACAGTAAAAAACAACAAACGTTTTCTGCCGGTTCATGCAACATCACAAGAATTGCGTAAGCTTCCAATACACTCAAGTAAATTTTTTTTTCATGAAAAGGAAACTGTAGTTTTGTATGTGCCTAAAAAATACAGAATGATTTATTTGCTTAGCACCCTTAACCATAATAGCAACATTTTGGAAGATCATCCAAAAAAACTTCCGGAAATAATTGAATACTACAACTCGACAAAAGGTGGAGTCGACACATTGGACCAAATGGTTCGTACATATTCGTGCAAAAGGAAAACCAATCGGTGGCCAGTTGCCCTGTTTTCTAATTTATTACAATAGATATTTCTGCTCTAAACGCTTTTATAATATGGACCGAAATATATCCTGAATGGCAAAAAAATAAATTGCACAAAAGGCGCCTATTTTTAGAGCAACTCGGTGAAGTTTTAGCTCAAGAACATATCAAGAGGCGTAGTCGGCTTCCTCGCGCAGAAGCCTCTGCATCATTGGTACAAAGAATTCGAGAAGAAGACAGTGCATCACCATCTACGAATTCGCCTTCTCCAAAACGAAAATGCGCTAGTGAACGGAAAAGGTGCAAATTTTTCCCGTCGAAAAAGGAAAAAAAGACCTTTACTGAGTGCATAACTTGCAAAAAACGTGCAACAACCACTCTAACAACGACATATTGCATTGATCACAAGCCTTAAAAATATTTTTGAACTGTACAAATTTGAATTTTCTCAATAAAAAAATGTGGGGTCAAAATAAGACCCGAACATAACATGTGCATTTTTTTTCTAACATAGTAGCAGGGTTAAGAACTGTGAGTGAATAAAGTGCGGTCAGTTGGACCGATAACAAAAAATTTTTTAGAACTCGTATTTTTGAAGTTCTTAACTGGCGCCCGAGCAGTTGAGTAAAAAGGCTCCGGAATAGCGCAAAAGCAAAACGGGGGCATATATGTGCCAGCCTGTGCCGCAACAACAAAATCCGTAAAGGATAAGTGCAACAACGAAATCCGTAAAGGATAAGTGAAACGAACAAAATCCGTAAAGGATAAGTTCCATCCTTGATGCCAACAAAAATCCGTAAGGGTTTAATATTAACAATTTATAAAAGGCAAATACTGAAGGGAAGGAAGTCTCCTGAGACGCAGAAAAAATTAACACCAAGACCAAAAAAACATAAAAGAGAAGTGATCCTGTGAAGTGAAGCGTACCATCATCAAAATTCAACAAACAAATCATCAGAGAGGTGCTTCAAGAGTCCAGAAAGATTATTTGCATCGTAAAAATAAGAAAGTAAATAAAAATTTGAGTTGAGTTAATATTTCTGTTACAAAAAAAAAAAGATATATCTATACTAATATTATAAAGAGGAAAACTTTGTTTGTTTGTTTGTAACGAATAGGTTCAAAAACTACTGGACCGATTTTAAAAATTCTTTCACCATTCGAAAACTACATTATCCATGAGTAACATGGATTACATTTTATTTTGGAAAAAAATAGGGTTCCGTAAGATATTTTGATTTTTAGGACACAAACTGAAAAAAATCTTATATATAAAATAAAGTCAACTTTTTGTGTGTGTTCGCTAACCGGGCGTGTCTGCACCGACTTAAACCAAACTTACACACATTGTTAAGAAGGTATTGAAGATGGTTTCCGTATAGTTTGGATTCCTATTGGTGGATAGGGCTCGAGATATAGGTCAAAACGTGGACCCGGGTAACCTTTAAATGTGTATGTACAATATGGGTATCAAATTGAAGCTGTTGGTGAATGCTTTAGTACAGAGTATATTTCATGCCGCTCCGTGACTGGGGTCTCGAGATATAGGTCAAAACGTGGACCCGGGTAACCTTTGGTTGTGTATGTACAATATGGGTATCAAATGAAAGCTGTTGATAAGTGCTTTAATACGGGGTAATTTTCATACCTATTGATGACTAGGGTCTGGAAATATATGGCAAAACGTGGACCCGCCGTGTCTTTGCACCGAATTAAACCAAACTTACACACATTGTTAAGGAGGTATTGAAGATGGTTTCCGTATAGTTTGGATACCTATTGGTGGATAGGGCTCGATATATAGGTCAAAACGTGGACCCGGGTAACCTTCGGATGTGTATGTACAATATGGGTATCAAATGGAAGCTGTTGGTGAATGCTTTAGTTAAGAGTATTTCCATCCGCTCTGTGACTAGGGTCTCGAGATAGAGACCAAAACGTGGACCCTAGAATGTGTTTGTACAATATGGATATCAAATTGAAGCTGTTGGTGAATGCTTTAGTACAGAGTATTTTTCATGCCGCTCCGTGACTGGGGTCTCGAGATATAGGTCAAAACGTGGACCCGGATAACCTTTGGTTGTGTATGTACAATATGGGTATCAAACGAAAGCTGTTGATAAGTGCTTTAATACGGGGTAATTTTCATACCTATTGATGACTAGGGTCTCGAAATATATGCCAAAACGTGGACCCGCCGTGTCTTTGCACCGAATTAAGCCAAACTTACACACATTGTTAAGTAAGTATTGAAAATGGGTTTCGTAAAGTTTGGTTGTAATTCGGAGCAGTGGCAACGGGTACAGCGTTCTTTTCAGCCAGCCATAATGTTGCTTACTTTTTTAACGCTTGGGGCGGAACTGAACTGTCAAATTGACAGTGTGAGTTACAATGTGTCAATATTTCTTTCTGATTTGGATGCCATAAGGAAAAAACGTAAGTGCAACATGTAAAAATTGTTTGTGAATTTTTTTGGAGTGGATTTTGGAACAGTGAATAATTTCTTACGAAATTTGAGAATTTAATGTGAAATCCGAATGAAATTATGTGTTCGTGGTAAAAACAATTTTTTTCGTTTTTTTTTTTTTTTTGAAAAATATGAATGGATAATGGTTAAAAAAGCTCCAATGCTTAATAAAACATATAAATTGAAACGAAAAATGCATGGATGATCAGGAAAAAAGACGATTGTTTATTCATATGCGTTGATTTGAAATTTAAAAACAATCTTCCTTTTTCCTGATTTTCAATTTATATTTTATATTTACTCAAAAACCAAGCGCTTGAATAAAGAATAAAGAAATAAATAATATGAAAACCATATATTTTCTGTTCTAAACCATATCTATTCTATTTTAGTGTGCCCAGCGAAGGGGGCCGGGTTTGCTAGTATATATATAAAATGGCGAATCCGAATAATTTGGTAAGGCCCACCATACTTCCCTCAAATTCCGATCCTAGTACTTTAAACAAAAGCTTTAATTATCATATAAAAATAAGAAAGTAAATAAAAATTTGAGTTGAACTAATATTATTATTATTTCGGATATAGCGGCGGACGTTTTTAGAAACCAAGGACTTCAGGCTATCCGAGAAACTCTCAATCCAAACGCTGGATTAGCCAATATTAGGGACCAACGAATAGACAAACAGGGAGAAAATTCAAATGATATGGACAAAATACCGGACGTCGTGAAATCCTTAAAAGAATTCTCTGGGCAACCAGTAGAATTTAATTCGTGGAAGAAAAGTGTGGACAGAATTTTGACAATATACGAACCTATAAAGGGAACGCCGAAATATTATATTACGGAATTTTGAGTGTGATCAGAAATAAAATCACAGGTAACGCTGGCATAGCGTTAGAATCTTATAACACACCGTTAAATTGGAGTGCAATCTCACAATGCTTAATCACACATTATGGGGACAAACGTGACCTACCTACTCTGGAATATCACATGACAACTCTGGTACAAGGTAGTAATAGCATCCAAGAATTTTACCAAAAAGTGTACTCACATCTTTCACTAATATTGAATAGATGAGGATGTCTTGAAATGGGTAATGAATCTCTTACTCTGCTGACAAAGGCATATAGGGACAAAGCTCTCGACACCTTCATTAGGGGTTTAAATGGCGGCTTGCCTCGCCTCTTAGGGATCAGAGAACCGATGGACTTGCCACAGGCTCTTCACCTTTGCCTCAAACTGGAGAATCAAAGCTTTCGCTCGAACCATGCTTACAACGGAAGATGGAAACCACCTTCACAGCAATACTCAAAGCGAAACTCTGGACAACAGCAGAAACCAATATTTCACCCACAATTAGCCTATATTCCGCAACCAAGGCAATTATTTTTTAACCAACGAGAACAAAATAACGCGATACCTCCTCGTCCACCTAGGCCACAGACAAAGCCAGAACCAATGGAAGTGGGCTCAAGGACAACAGCAGAAACCAATATTTCACCCACAATTAGCCTATATTCCGCAACCAAGGCAATTATTTTTTAACCAACGAGAACAAAATAACGCGATACCTCCTCGTCCACCTAGGCCACAGACAAAGCCAGAACCAATGGAAGTGGGCTCAAGCATGCACTCTCATAGAATAAATTATATGAATTGGTCGCAACCAAACCAACATTTGGAAAAAGCCCACAACAATTCGGTAATCATCAACAAGCAAAAAATCAGAGAACGTATCATATTAATACGACTGGAATAACAAACGAACAACAGTTAGATGAGGATAAGCAGTTTGGCGAACCAAGTGACATCCATTTTTTAGCATGATAAGCTCTTCGTTGCCATATTTTGAAGTAAGCGGAAAGACGCTAAAATTTTTATTAGATACAGCATCAACCAAAAACTATGCTAAGCCGGAATTAGTAAGTAAGCGTATAGCAAATAAAAATCCATTTTTTGCCAGGTCAATAGTAGGCGACATAAAAATTAGCGAGCATACATTTGTAAAACTCTTTAAGTTAGATAATAAAATAAAATTTTACCTAATGCCCTCTCTAAAAACATTCGATGGTATTTTGGGGAACGATACCCAAATAGGGGGGAAATAGGGGCAGTTATCTATATCAATGAAAATATTATGGTATTAAGTAATGGTTTCAAAGTACACCTTATGCAACTCCCGACGCAATGTGTAAATGCAATAAATATTTTGGGGAACGATACCCAAATAGGGGGGGAAATAGGGGCAGTTATCTATATCAATGAAAATATTATGGTATTAAGTAATGGTTTCAAAGTACACCTTATGCAACTCCCGACGCAATGTGTAAATGCAATAAACATTGAAGAGGAAAATTTGTCAAACGAACAAAAGAAAGGAATGAAAATAATTGCAAATACATATAGTAACCTTTTTTCAGAACCGGATGAAAAGCTTACGTATACAACTAGAGTAGTGGGCGAAATTAGAACCACGACAAACTCGCCTGTATACGCGAAGCTCTACCCTTACCCTGCTTCATTGAAATCCGAAGTAGAGAGTCAAATAGAAAAGCTTCTAAAAGACGGAATCATAAGACCATCTTGGTCTCCTTTTAATTCTCCGGTATGGAGACAATGCTGAAAGGAATCAAGGCAAACGGGTTGTTCTAGACTTAGTGTCTTCATACCGTGGACGAAATGTGACTACCGATAATTTTTTTACGAGTCATTACCTTGCATTAGAACTGCTAAAGCAGAAAATAGTATTGTTGGCACAGTAAAAAACAACAAACGTTTTCTGCCGGTTCATGCAACATCACAAGAATTGCGTAAGCTTCCAATACACTCAAGTAAATTTTTTTTTCATGAAAAGGAAACTGTAGTTTTGTATGTGCCTAAAAAATACAGAATGATTTATTTGCTTAGCACCCTTAACCATAATAGCAACATTTTGGAAGATCATCCAAAAAAACTTCCGGAAATAATTGAATACTACAACTCGACAAAAGGTGGAGTCGACACATTGGACCAAATGGTTCGTACATATTCGTGCAAAAGGAAAACCAATCGGTGGCCAGTTGCCCTGTTTTCTAATTTATTACAATAGATATTTCTGCTCTAAACGCTTTTATAATATGGACCGAAATATATCCTGAATGGCAAAAAAATAAATTGCACAAAAGGCGCCTATTTTTAGAGCAACTCGGTGAAGTTTTAGCTCAAGAACATATCAAGAGGCGTAGTCGGCATCCTCGCGCAGAAGCCTCTGCATCATTGGTACAAAGAATTCGAGAAGAAGACAGTGCATCACCATCTACGAATTCGCCTTCTCCAAAACGAAAATGCGCTAGTGAACGGAAAAGGTGCAAATTTTTCCCGTCGAAAAAGGAAAAAAAGACCTTTACTGAGTGCATAACTTGCAAAAAACGTGCAACAACCACTCTAACAACGACATATTGCATTGATCACAAGCCTTAAAAATATTTTTGAACTGTACAAATTTGAATTTTCTCAATAAAAAAATGTGGGGTCAAAATAAGACCCGAACATAACATGTGCATTTTTTTTCTAACATAGTAGCAGGGTTAAGAACTGTGAGTGAATAAAGTGCGGTCAGTTGGACCGATAACAAAAAAATTTTTAGAACTCGTATTTTTGAAGTTCTTAACTGGCGCCCGAGCAGTTGAGTAAAAAGGCTCCGGAATAGCGCAAAAGCAAAACGGGGGCATATATGTGCCAGCCTGTGCCGCAACAACAAAATCCGTAAAGGATAAGTGCAACAACGAAATCCGTAAAGGATAAGTGAAACGAACAAAATCCGTAAAGGATAAGTTCCATCCTTGATGCCAACAAAAATCCGTAAGGGTTTAATATTAACAATTTATAAAAGGCAAATACTGAAGGGAAGGAAGTCTCCTGAGACGCAGAAAAAATTAACACCAAGTCCAAAAAAACATAAAAGAGAAGTGATCCTGTGAAGTGAAGCGTACCATCATCAAAATTCAACAAACAAATCATCAGAGAGGTGCTTCAAGAGTCCAGAAAGATTATTTGCATCGTAAAAATAAGAAAGTAAATAAAAATTTGAGTTGAGTTAATATTTCTGTTACAAAAAAAAAAGATATATCTATACTAATATTATAAAGAGGAAAACTTTGTTTGTTTGTTTGTAACGAATAGGCTCAAAAACTACTGGACCGATTTTAAAAATTCTTTCACCATTCGAAAACTACATTATCCATGAGTAACATGGATTACATTTTATTTTGGAAAAAAATAGGGTTCCGTAAGATATTTTGATTTTTAGGACACAAACTGAAAAAAATCTTATATATAAAATAAAGTCAACTTTTTGTGTGTGTTCGCTAACCGGGCGTGTCTGCACCGACTTAAACCAAACTTACACACATTGTTAAGAAGGTATTGAAGATGGTTTCCGTATAGTTTGGATTCCTATTGGTGGATAGGGCTCGAGATATAGGTCAAAACGTGGACCCGGGTAACCTTTAAATGTGTATGTACAATATGGGTATCAAATTGAAGCTGTTGGTGAATGCTTTAGTACAGAGTATATTTCATGCCGCTCCGTGACTGGGGTCTCGAGATATAGGTCAAAACGTGGACCCGGGTAACCTTTGGTTGTGTATGTACAATATGGGTATCAAATGAAAGCTGTTGATAAGTGCTTTAATACGGGGTAATTTTCATACCTATTGATGACTAGGGTCTCGAAATATATGGCAAAACGTGGACCCGCCGTGTCTTTGCACCGAATTAAACCAAACTTACACACATTGTTAAGGAGGTATTGAAGATAGTTTTCGTATAGTTTGGATAACTATTGGTGGATAGGGCTCGAGATATAGGTCAAAACGTGGACCCGGGTAACCTTCGGATGTGTATGTACAATATGGGTATCAAATGGAAGCTGTTGGTGAATGCTTTAGTTCAGAGTATTTCCATCCGCTCCGTGACTAGGGTCTCGAGATAGAGACCAAAACGTGGACCCTAGAATGTGTTTGTACAATATCGATATCAAATTGAAGCTGTTGGTGAATGCTTTAGTACAGAGTATTTTTCATGCCGCTCCGTGACTGGGGTCTCGAGATATAGGTCAACACGTGGACCCGGGTAACCTTTGGTTGTGTATGTACAATATGGGTATCAAATGAAAGCTGTTGATAAGTGCTTTAATACGGGGTAATTTTCATACCTATTGATGACTAGGGTCTGGAAATATATGCCAAAACGTGGACCCGCCGTGTCTTTGCACCGAGTTAAACCAAACTTACACACATTGTTAAGGAGGTATTGAAGATGGTTTCCGTATAGTTTGGATACCTATTGGTGGATAGGGCTCGATATATAGGTCAAAACGTGGACCCGGGTAACCTTCGGATGTGTATGTACAATATGGGTATCAAATGGAAGCTGTTGGTGAATGCTTTAGTTAAGAGTATTTCCATCCGCTCTGTGACTAGGGTCTCGAGATAGAGACCAAAACGTGGACCCTAGAATGTGTTTGTACAATATGGATATCAAATTGAAGCTGTTGGTGAATGCTTTAGTACAGAGTATTTTTCATGCCGCTCCGTGACTGGGGTCTCGAGATATAGGTCAAAACGTGGACCCGGATAACCTTTGGTTGTGTATGTACAATATGGGTATCAAACGAAAGCTGTTGATAAGTGCTTTAATACGGGGTAATTTTCATACCTATTGATGACTAGGGTCTCGAAATATATGCCAAAACGTGGACCCGCCGTGTCTTTGCACCGAATTAAGCCAAACTTACACACATTGTTAAGTAAGTATTGAAAATGGGTTTCGTAAAGTTTGGTTGTAATTCGGAGCAGTGGCAACGGGTACAGCGTTCTTTTCAGCCAGCCATAATGTTGCTTACTTTTTTAACGCTTGGGGCGGAACTGAACTGTCAAATTGACAGTGTGAGTTACAATGTGTCAATATTTCTTTCTGATCTGGATGCCATAAGGAAAAAACGTAAGTGCAACATGTAAAAATTGTTTGTGAATTTTTTTGGAGTGGATTTTGGAACAGTGAATAATTTCTTACGAAATTTGAGAATTTAATGTGAAATCCGAATGAAATTATGTGTTCGTGGTAAAAACAATTTTTTTCGTTTTTTTTTTTTTTTTGAAAAATATGAATGGATAATGGTTAAAAAAGCTCCAATGCTTAATAAAACATATAAATTGAAACGAAAAATGCATGGATGATCAGGAAAAAAGACGATTGTTTATTCATATGCGTTGATTTGAAATTTAAAAACAATCTTCCTTTTTCCTGATTTTCAATTTATATTTTTTTTCAATTTATATTTATAAAACCAAGCGCTTGAATAAAGAATAAAGAAATAAATAATATGAAAACCATATATTTTCTGTTCTAAACCATATCTATTCTATTTTAGTGTGCCCAGCGAAGGGGGCCGGGTTTGCTAGTATATATATAAAATGGCGAATCCGAATAATTTGGTAAGGCCCACCATACTTCCCTCAAATTCCGATCCTAGTACTTTAAACAAAAGCTTTAATTATCATATAAAAATAAGAAAGTAAATAAAAATTTGAGTTGAATTAATATTTCTGTTACAAAAAAAAAAGATATATATATAATATATATAAAATGACGAATCCGAATAATTTGGTAAGGCCCCCATACTTCCCTCAAATTCCGCTCCTAGTACTTCGCAAAATGCTCAGTTAAGTTTAGACGATTTAAGAGTTCTTATTTCGGATATAGCGGCGGACGTTTTTAGAAACCAAGGACTTCAGGCTATCCGAGAAACTCTCAATCCAAACGCTGGATTAGCCAATATTAGGGACCAACGAATAGACAAACAGGGGGAAAATCTAAATGATATGGACAAAATACCGGACGTCGTGAAATCCTTAAAAGAATTCTCTGGGCAACCAGTAGAATTTAATTCGTGGAAGAAAAGTGTGGACAGAATTTTGACAATATACGAACCTATAAAGGGAACGCCGAAATATTATATTACGGAATTTTGAGTGTGATCAGAAATAAAATCACAGGTAACGCTGACATAGCTTTAGAATCTTATAACACACCGTTAAATTGGAGTGCAATCTCACAATGCTTAATCACACATTATGGGGACAAACGTGACCTACCTACTCTGGAATATCACATGACAACTCTGGTACAAGGTAGTAATAGCATCCAAGAATTTTACCAAAAAGTGTACTCACATCTTTCACTAATATTGAATAGATGAGGATGTCTTGAAATGGGTAATGAATCTCTTACTCTGCTGGCAAAGGCATATAGGGACAAAGCTCTCGACACCTTCATTAGGGGTTTAAATGGCGGCTTGCCTCGCCTCTTAGGGATCAGAGAACCGATGGACTTGCCACAGGCTCTTCACCTTTGCCTCAAGCTGGAGAATCAAAGCTTTCGCTCGAACCATGCTTACAACGGAAGATGGAAACCACCTTCACAGCAATACTCAAAGCGAAACTCTGGACAACAGCAGAAACCAATATTTAGCCTACACAATTAGCCTATATTCCGCAACCAAGGCAATTATTTTTTAACCAACGAGAACAAAATAACGCGATACCTCCTCGTCCACCTAGGCCACAGACAAAGCCAGAACCAATGGAAGTGGGCTCAAGCATGCACTCTCATAGAATAAATTATATGAATTGGTCGCAACCAAACCAACATTTGGAAAAAGCCAACGAGAACAAAATAACGCGATACCTCCTCGTCCACCTAGGCCACAGACAAAGCCAGAACCAATGGAAGTGGGCTCAAGCATGCACTCTCATAGAATAAATTATATGAATTGGTCGCAACCAAACCAACATTTGGAAAAAGCCCACAACAATTCGGTAATCATCAACAAGCAAAAAATCAGAGAACGTATCATATTAATACGACTGGAATAACAAACGAACAACAGTTAGATGAGGATAAGCAGTTTGGCGAACCAAGTGACATCCATTTTTTAGCATGATAAGCTCTTCGTTGCCATATTTTGAAGTAAGGACGGAGAGCGGAAAGACGCTAAAATTTTTATTAGATACAGGATCAACCAAAAACTATGCTAAGCCGGAATTAGTAAGTAAGCGTATAGCAAATAAAAATCCATTTTTTGCCAGGTCAATAGTAGGCGACATAAAAATTAGCGAGCATACATTTGTAAAACTCTTTAAGTTAGATAATAAAATCAAATTTTACCTAATGCCCTCTCTAAAAACATTCGATGGTATTTACGATACCCAAATAGGGGGGGAAATAGGGGCAGTTATCTATATCAATGAAAATATTATGGTATTAAGTAATGGTTTCAAAGTACACCTTATGCAACTCCCGACGCAATGTGTAAATGCAATAAATATTTTGGGGAACGATACCCAAATAGGGGGGAGGAAATAGGGGCAGTTATCTATATCAATGAAAATATTATGGTATTAAGTAATGGTTTCAAAGTACACCTTATGCAACTCCCGACGCAATGTGTAAATGCAATAAACATTGAAGAGGAAAATTTGTCAAACGAACAAAAGAAAGGAATGAAAATAATTGCAAATACATATAGTAACCTTTTTTCAGAACCGGATGAAAAGCTTACGTATACAACTAGAGTAGTGGGCGAAATTAGAACCACGACAAACTCGCCTGTGTACGCGAAGCTCTACCCTTACCCTGCTTCATTGAAATCCGAAGTAGAGAGTCAAATAGAAAAGCTTCTAAAAGATGGAATCATAAGACCATCTTGGTCTCCTTTTAATTCTCCGGTATGGAGACAATGCTGAAAGGAATCAAGGCAAACGGGTTGTTCTAGACTTAGTGTCTTCATACCGTGGACGAAATGTGACTACCGATAATTTTTTTACGAGTCATAACCTTGCATTAGAACTGCTAAAGCAGAAAATAGTATTGTTGGCACAGTAAGGAACAACAAACGTTTTCTGCCGGTTCATGCAACATCACAAGAATTGCGTAAGCTTCCAATACACTCAAGTAAATTTTTTTTTCATGAAAAGGAAACTGTAGTTTTGTATGTGCCTAAAAAATACAGAATGATTTATTTGCTTAGCACCCTTAACCATAATAGCAACATTTTGGAAGATCATCCAAAAAAACTTCCGGAAATAATTGAATACTACAACTCGACAAAAGGTGGAGTCGACACATTGGACCAAATGGTTCGTACATATTCGTGCAAAAGGAAAACCAATCGGTGGCCAGTTGCCCTGTTTTCTAATTTATTACAATAGATATTTCTGCTCTAAACGCTTTTATAATATGGACCGAAATATATCCTGAATGGCAAAAAAATAAATTGCACAAAAGGCGCCTATTTTTAGAGCAACTCGGTGAAGTTTTAGCTCAAGAACATATCAAGAGGCGTAGTCGGCTTCCTCGCGCAGAAGCCTCTGCATCATTGGTACAAAGAATTCGAGAAGAAGACAGTGCATCACCATCTACGAATTCGCCTTCTCCAAAACGAAAATGCGCTAGTGAACGGAAAAGGTGCAAATTTTTCCCGTCGAAAAAGGAAAAAAAGACCTTTAATGAGTGCATAACTTGCAAAAAACGTGCAACAACCACTCTAACAACGACATATTGCATTGATCACAAGCCTTAAAAATATTTTTGAACTGTACAAATTTGAATTTTCTCAATAAAAAAATGTGGGGTCAAAATAAGACCCGAACATAACATGTGCATTTTTTTTCTAACATAGTAGCAGGGTTAAGAACTGTGAGTGAATAAAGTGCGGTCAGTTGGACCGATAACAAAAATTTTTTTAGAACTCGTATTTTTCAAGTTCTTAACTGGCGCCCGAGCAGTTGAGTAAAAAGGCTCCGGAATAGCGCAAAAGCAAAACGGGGGCATATATGTGCTAGCCTGTGCCGCAACAACAAAAAAATCCGTAAAGGATAAATGCAACAACAAAATCCGTAAAGGATAAATGAAACGAACAAAATCCGTAAAGGATAAGTGAAACAAACAAAAGAGTCCACAAAGATTATTTGCATCGTAAGTTAAGTTTAAACTTTAATTATCATATAAAAATAAGTAAGTAAATAAAAATTTGAGTTGAGTTAATATTTCTGTTACAAAAAAAAAAAAGGTATATATATATAAAATGGCGAATCCGAATAATTTGGTAAGGCCCACCATACTTCCCTCAAATTCCGCTCCTAGTACTTTAAACAAAAACTTTAATTATCATATAAAAATAAGAAAGTAAATAAAAATTTGAGTTGAGTTAATATTTCTGTTACAAAAAAAAAGATAATATATATATATATAAAATGGCGAATCCGAATAATTTGGTAAGGCCCCCATACTTCCCTCAAATTCCGATCCTAGTACTTTAAACAAAAGCTTTAATTATGATATAAAAATAAGAAAGTAAATAAAAATTTGAGTTGAGTTAATATTTCTGTTACAAAAAAAAAAAGATATATATATATATAAAATGGCGAATCCGAATAATTTGGTAAGGCCCCCATACTTCCCTCAAATTCCGCTCCTAGTACTTCGCAAAATGCTCAGTTAAGTTTAGACGATTTAAGAGTTCTTATTTCGGATATAGCGGCGGACGTTTTTAGAAACCAAGGACTTCAGGCTATCCGAGAAACTCTCAATCCAAACGCTGGATTAGCCAATATTAGGGACCAACGAATAGACAAACAGGGGGAAAATCTAAATGATATGGACAAAATACCGGACGTCGTGAAATCCTTAAAAGAATTCTCTGGGCAACCAGTAGAATTTAATTCGTGGAAGAAAAGTGTGGACAGAATTTTGACAATATACGAACCTATAAAGGGAACGCCGAAATATTATATTACGGAATTTTGAGTGTGATCAGAAATAAAATCACAGGTAACGCTGACATAGCGTTAGAATCTTATAACACACCGTTAAATTGGAGTGCAATCTCACAATGCTTAATCACACATTATGGGGACAAACGTGACCTACCTACTCTGGAATATCACATGACAACTCTGGTACAAGGTAGTAATAGCATCCAAGAATTTTACCAAAAAGTGTACTCACATCTTTCACTAATATTGAATAGATGAGGATGTCTTGAAATGGGTAATGAATCTCTTACTCTGCTGACAAAGGCATATAGGGACAAAGCTCTCGACACCTTCATTAGGGGTTTAAATGGCGGCTTGCCTCGCCTCTTAGGGATCAGAGAACCGATGGACTTGCCACAGGCTCTTCACCTTTGCCTCAAGCTGGAGAATCAAAGCTTTCGCTCGAACCATGCTTACAACGGAAGATGGAAACCACCTTCACAGCAATACTCAAAGCGAAACTCTGGACAACAGCAGAAACCAATATTTCACCCACAATTAGCCTATATTCCGCAACCAAGGCAATTATTTTTTAACCAACGAGAACAAAATAACGCGATACCTCCTCGTCCACCTAGGCCACAGACAAAGCCAGAACCAATGGAAGTGGGCTCAAGCATGCACTCTCATAGAATAAATTATATGAATTGGTCGCAACCAAACCAACATTTGGAAAAAGCCCACAACAATTCGGTAATCATCAACAAGCAAAAAATCAGAGAACGTATCATATTAATACGACTGGAATAACAAACGAACAACAGTTAGATGAGGATAAGCAGTTTGGCGAACCAAGTGGCATCCATTTTTTAGCATGATAAGCTCTTCGTTGCCATATTTTGAAGTAAGGACGGAGAGCGGAAAGACGCTAAAATTTTTATTAGATACAGTATCAACCAAAAACTATGCTAAGCCGGAATTAGTAAGTAAGCGTATAGCAAATAAAAATCCATTTTTTGCCAGGTCAATAGTAGGCGACATAAAAATTAGCGAGCATACATTTGTAAAACTCTTTAAGTTAGATAATAAAATAAAATTTTACCTAATGCCCTCTCTAAAAACATTCGATGGTATTTACGATACCCAAATAGGGGGGGAAATAGGGGCAGTTATCTATATCAATTAAAATATTATGGTATTAAGTAATGGTATGCAACTCCCGACGCAATGTGTAAATGCAATAAACATTGAAGAGGAAAATTTGTCAAACGAACAAAAGAAAGGAATGAAAATAATTGCAAATACATATAATAACCTTTTTTCAGAACCGGATTAAAAGCTTACGTATACAACTAGAGTAGTGGGCGAAATTAGAACCACGACAAACTCGCCTGTGTACACGAAGCTCTACCCTTACCCTGCTTCATTGAAATCCGAAGCATGGAGTCAAATAGAAAAGCTTCTAAAAGATTGAATCATAAGACCATCTTGGTCTCCTTGTAATTCTCCGGTATGGATAGTTCCTAAGAAACCAGACCAAACTGGAAAAAAACAATATAATATAGAATGGTCATAGTTTACAGAAAGTTAAATTCAATCACAATTGCCGACAGATATCCCATTCCAGAGATTTCAGAAGTCATCTCTCAACTACGAACTAGTAATTTTTTTCAGTTCTCGACCTTAAAAGTGGATTCCATCATATTCCACTAAAAAAATCTGATATGGAAAAAACTGCGTTCAGCATAAATAATGGAAAATATGAATTCACACGGCTGCCGTTTGGCCTAAAAAACGCATCGTCAATTTTCCAGCTAACGCTTGACGATATCCTACGGGAATACATTGGAAGATGCTGGTATGTTTACATAGATGACATCATTATTTTCAGTAAGTCAGAAGAAGAACATTTTAAACACATAAAAACTTATTCAAAGCTTTGGAAGAATCCAATATGAAAGTGCAATTAGACAAATGTAAGTTTTTCAAAAAAGAAATAGATTTTTTAGGCTACGTTATTACATCCCATGGGATTAAAACTAATCAGGAAAAGGTTAGGGCTATACAAAATTTTCCCGAACCACAAACCCTTAAAGAGCTTCGTAGTTTTCTTGGCATGTCAGGATACTATAGGCGGTTCATCAAGGACTACTCAAAACTTGCTAAGCCCCTGACATCCCTTTTAAGGGGGGAGGGGGACGAACGTCCAAAAATAAATCAGCAAAATTACGAATAAGTTTAAATGATGATGCTAAGGAATCTTTTGCCAAAATAAAGAATGCACTCACCTCAGAAGATTTATATTAGTACTTGCTTAGCCAGATTTTAGTAAAGATTTTGAGCTAGTAACAGATGCCTCAAACTTTGCTATCGGTGCAGTCCTTTCACAAAATGATAGACCAATATCATTTATCTCTAGAACTTTAAATAAAACGGAGGAGCATTATGCGGCTAACGAAAAGGAAATGTTAGCAATAATATGGGCTCTGAACTCTTTGAGAAATTACCTGTATGGGTCGGTTAAGGTCAAAATATTCACAGACCACCAGCCGTTAACCTATGGGTTAAGCAATAAGAATAACAACAGTAAAATGAAGAGACCATCTTGGTCTCCTTGTAATTCTCCGGTATGGATAGTTCCTAAGAAACCAGACCAAACTGGAAAAAAAACAATATAATATAGAATGGTCATAGTTTACAGAAAGTTAAATTCAATCACAATTGCCGACAGATATCCCATTCCAGAGATTTCAGAAGTCATCTCTCAACTACGAACTAGTAATTTTTTTCAGTTCTCGACCTTAAAAGTGGATTCCATCATATTCCACTAAAAAAATCTGATATGGAAAAAACTGCGTTCAGCATAAATAATGGAAAATATGAATTCACACGGCTGCCGTTTGGCCTAAAAAACGCATCGTCAATTTTCCAGCTAACGCTTGACGATATCCTACGGGAATACATTGGAAGATGCTGGTATGTTTACATAGATGACATCATTATTTTCAGTAAGTCAGAAGAAGAACATTTTAAACACATAAAAACTTATTCAAAGCTTTGGAAGAATCCAATATGAAAGTGCAATTAGACAAATGTAAGTTTTTCAAAAAAGAAATAGATTTTTTAGGCTACGTTATTACATCCCATGGGATTAAAACTAATCAGGAAAAGGTTAGGGCTATACAAAATTTTCCCGAACCACAAACCCTTAAAGAGCTTCGTAGTTTTCTTGGCATGTCAGGATACTATAGGCGGTTCATCAAGGACTACTCAAAACTTGCTAAGCCCCTGACATCCCTTTTAAGGGGGGAGGGGGACGAACGTCCAAAAATAAATCAGCAAAATTACGAATAAGTTTAAATGATGATGCTAAGGAATCTTTTGCCAAAATAAAGAATGCACTCACCTCAGAAGATTTATATTAGTACTTGCTTAGCCAGATTTTAGTAAAGATTTTGAGCTAGTAACAGATGCCTCAAACTTTGCTATCGGTGCAGTCCTTTCACAAAATGATAGACCAATATCATTTATCTCTAGAACTTTAAATAAAACGGAGGAGCATTATGCGGCTAACGAAAAGGAAATGTTAGCAATAATATGGGCTCTGAACTCTTTGAGAAATTACCTGTATGGGTCGGTTAAGGTCAAAATATTCACAGACCACCAGCCGTTAACCTATGGGTTAAGCAATAAGAATAACAACAGTAAAATGAAGAGATAGAAGGCTATACTCGAAGAGTACAATTACGAAATGTTCTATAAGCCAGGAAAGGCGAATGTTGTGGCAGATGCTCTATCTAGGATAACGGAGCAAGAGTTAAACACGCTATCAATAGCCACGAACTCAGACGAAAGTTCGGCTCATAATTTAATCCTTGGTGTTGAGGCACCTATAAATGCCTTTAAGAATCAAATATTCCTGGATAGAGACGTAATGTCATCATATCAATTTAAAAAAATATTTCCCACGTGCCACCGTCATATTATAACAGAACAAGATTATTGCAAGGAGAAAATGATTTCCATTTTGAAGAGATATTTAAATCCATCAGTGATAAACTGTATAAAAACAGACGAACAAATTATGGGAAAAATACAGGAATTGTACCCATTACACTCCCTGAAATACAAAATAAGATTCACCCAAGTAATGGTGGACGATATAATTAGCAAAGAAGAACAGGAGAATATCTTAATCAGGGTGCATGACAGAGCACACAGGAACTGTAAAGAAAATCGTACTCAATTTCTTGAAAGGTACTATTTTCCCTCAATGGCGACAAAATTAAAAAAATTATAAAAAATGCGTAATTTGTAAAGAAAACAAGTATGATCGTCACCCAAAGAAACCCCAAATCCAGCCAACACCCATACCACGTTGCTCCGGTCAGATAGTTCACCTAGATATATTTGTGATGGGAAAGGAACTAGTGCTGACAGCAATTGATAAATTTTCTAAATACGCTATGGCAAAGCCCATAAAGTCCAGAGCGGCAGAAGACATACGCCAACCTCTAAGAGATATTCTCTTTTCACTCATTCCTGAAACGTTGGTCATGGACAACGAGAAATCCTTCTATTCAGAATCTATTAAGTTCATGATAGAAAATGAGTTCGGAACACAAATTTTTCGAACAGCTCCATATACAAGTTGCTCTAATGGTCAGGTCGAACGATTCCATTCAACACTGCAAGAAATAATGCGTTGTCTACAATGCGAAAAAATACACCGGTCATTCCAGGAATTATTAGAAAGAGCAGTAAAAGAATATAATTTTTCAGTGCACACAGTAACAGGGAAAAGACCAATGGAAATATTCTTTGGTAGAAGAGTTAGTAGCAACCCAGAGTTGCTAGAAAAAGACAGAAAGAAAGAAACAGTGAAAAAACTCTCAGAAAAACAAGCTACTAACCTTGCGTACCACAACAAAAATATATATATTCCCAAGGAATATGTAAAGGGAGAGGAAATATTCGTTAAAATAAACAAAAGATTAGAAAACAAGTTGTCAGCTAGGTATCGAAAAGGGATAGTGACCCAGAATTAAAACACGACAGTAAAAACTAAAACTGGCCGAATCGTACATAAAAATAATATCAAACAGTCATGATAAGGCACTCATAGATACATTATATTTAATACCTTTCGCTACAGGACAGAACATGTTAACCTTTACAATCTTGACGCTGGAACTAGCAGTTACTGCTCAGCAAATCGTTGTACAGGACCTTACAAACAACAATGGGTACATACCCATCAAGACAGGAGAACTCAGAACAATTAATCACTATAATAAAATCCTACATTTTATAAATTTAAAGACGTATGAGGAAACAATAGCATTAATTTGTAATAATCTAAACACATTAAAGGCAATAACATTTGAAGATGAGCGACTTCTGGAAACGGTAAATAAAAATCTAATATTGCTGAAAGCAAACAACAAACTTTAGTCAGTAGATATATTAATGAGTTCAAGGACGGTGCACAGAATAAAATCAAAACACTGGAAGACGAAGTCCTATTTATCGAACAGACTTATAGTATAAACAATGACATATCGCTTTTGAATAACCATGTTGATGACATAGGACAAATTATATTTTCCAGCAAATTGGGAGTTATTCCCATGGACATTTTGACACAAAAGGAACTTAGTTTGATTAACGACTGCGATAGCTATAGCAATACGAAAATTTTTCAAGAAAATAACATTATCCTAACTTTACTAATACCTCAATTCTCTCCTAGTCCTCTAGCCAAAATCCTATTTGAACCATTACCAAATATTGCAAACAAATCAGTGTTTTTGAACCCATCAAAATATTAACAGATAACTCTAAAAAAATTTATAGTATAAGTGTGAAAGACAAATTAGACAAAAACTTGATTTCGTTAGATAGTGAATGTATTGCAAACATTTGAAAATTTAAGGAAGCACAATGTAAAATGGAAATTTCAGTAAAATCTGAAGCAGAAGAAATGGTACAAGGAACACTCATATTTAAAAATTTTAAAGGAATAATAACTCCCGATTGTAACAAATTAGAAATAAGACAGGAAGGAACCTTCCTCATTAAATTTGAAAATTGTAATATTAATGTTCTGAATAAAACCTATACAAATGTAAACTTAAAAATGTACGAAACACTTGTATTACCAAATTTAGCCACAAAAATTAAAGAAACTAAAAATGCTACAAAATTGGACTTACAAATTGAAAATCTATATTTAAAACAAATACAACATGAAGATACCATTAGAAATTTAGTAGATGAAAATAAAAAAATGGATGTAATTAGCTTAAGTTCAGATATATCTATTGTACTTTCTGTTATTATTGCAACTTTTATTCTCGCTTGCATTATTAAGTATAGACAAAAACTGTATTTATCACCTCAATCAATAATAACTACCGAACATATACCAAACACCCAATCTGGGCCATTAATTGAAATTAAAACACCATAATTCAATACTCGATTGCGGACAATCGATTTAAGAAGGGAAGAGTTAACCCAAACCAAGTTAACAAACTGTTTGCTTCTTATATTTTTCATTTATTCTTTTTAATTAAATTGCTAATTCAAATTTCATACTGATTTCTGCAATAAGCTTATAATGCAAGTATTATAAAATTGCTTACTCAAATTTCATATTGATTTCTGCAATAAGCTTATAATGCAAGTATTATAAAATTGCTTACTCAAATTTCATATTGATTTCTGCAATAAGCTTATAATGCATGTATTATAAAATTGCTTATTTAAGTACATAGAATTAAGTCACGCCACTATTTTTATTAATATAAACTAGCAGACCCTCTGCCTGATTCGCTAGGCATATCAAAATTAGAAATGAATAATGAACACTCGATTTAAATTCACTCTATGTATATTTATTCTTTTCTTACAATATAAAATTAATGTTAATTTTAAACTTAAACTAGTCTTTTCGTAAACTACATTTTTTGTTTTGCCCTGAGTTGTGGTATAAATAAACAGAACTGATGGCTTTCCTACACGTGAACATGATACATATAATTGTCCGTGGGAGAAGCATGAATACTCTAAGTCTAAAATGTATTTATCGCCTCAATCAATAATAACTACCGAACATATACCAAACACCCAAGCTGGGCCATTTCTTGAAATTAAAACACCATAATTCAATACTCGATTGCGGACAATCGGTTTAAGAAGGGAAGAGTTAACCCAAACCAAGTTAACAAACTGTTTGCTTCTTATATTTTTCATTTATTCTTTTTAATTAAATTTCTAATTCAAATTTCATACTGATTTCTGCAATAAGCTTATAATGCAAGTATTATAAAATTGCTTACTCAAATTTCATATTGATTTCTGCAATAAGCTTATAATGCAAGTATTATAAAATTGCTTACTCAAATTTCATATTGATTTCTGCAATAAGCTTATAATGCATGTATTATAAAATTGCTTATTTAAGTACCTAGAA
Source organism: Anastrepha obliqua (assembly GCF_027943255.1). Lineage (NCBI taxonomy): Eukaryota > Metazoa > Arthropoda > Insecta > Diptera > Tephritidae > Anastrepha > Anastrepha obliqua. The sequence continues at coordinate 51,249,984 of NC_072897.1, read as the reverse complement.
TTAAGTCACGCCACTATTTTTATTAATATAAACTAGCGGACCCTCTGCCTGCTTCGCTAGGCATATCAAAATTAGAAATGAATAATGAACACTCGATTTAAATTCACTCTATGTATATTTATTCTTTTCTTACAATATAAAATTAATGTTAATTTTAAACTTAAACTAGTCTTTTCGTAAACTACATTTTTTGTTTTGCCCTGAGTTGTGGTATAAATAAACAGAACTGGTGGCTTTCCTACACGTGAACATGATACATATAATTGTCCGTTTGAGAAGCATGAATATTCTAAGTCAATTCCGCATAATTCCAGTGATTGTCCTTGTGCTTTGTTTATTGTCCTTGCAAATGCAAGACGTATTGGAAATTGCAATCTTTTGAAGTCAAAAGCTAAATCTGGTGGAATCAGCGGAATATGCGGAATCAATACGTCTTCACCTTTGAATTTTCCTTTTAAAATTGTTGCTTCAATAAGATTATTCATGACCTTTTTGACTGTTAATCTTGTTCCGTTACACAATTGTGGCTGATTTAAATTTCTAAGTAAAATAATTGGTGCACCAACTTTCAATTGTAAGCGATGAGCCGGCAGTCCAGGTAAATCCAAGGAATTTAAAAATTCTGTTGGATAATTTACAGCGTCATCTTGATTTATAACCGTATCAATTGATTTAAATGTTACAATCTCACCAGGCACATCATTTAAAATATTCGCATTCCATTGACCAACATCCTTATTTTTCGCAGCCAGTATTGCTCTTTCAGCTAACCAATTGTGATTTTGATAATTTTGCGCAATATTTGGAAAAACACTTAAAACTAATTCTTGTTTTGTGTGTGCGAAATTACAAAAATTATCTGGCAAAGTGATTAAGCCAGTAGCAGCATCAATAGGATTTTTTCCATTTCCTATCTTCAGAAGTTGTCTCGAAAATTCGTCAGCCGAGGCATAATTTTGCAAATAAACTCGCAGATTTGTTTTCAAAGTCAAAGTTTTTACCTGCCTCCATAATGGGTGAATTCACGTTATTCAGAAAGTTGGCAACAGAAGAAAATTGAAGAAAGTACATATTTTGCTCATATATGCTATTTTAGTTGTTAAATGAAAATGTGTTTCAGGTACTTTTTAATGTTGCAACTACTCTTTGGCTTTGAAACTGCTTACACTCACAAAATAATCCAACTCCTTTAAACACACATACAAATATAATTATTTATTTTGGTTTTTCCACTCGTCAAAGCAGCACATAAGGTTGCATTATTTAATTATTACCTAATACAAACTTGTTATCTTTTAACAATGATAATATTACTATGTGAAATCAAGTAAATATGCATTTTTGTATTATATCCTGAGCATTTGTCTTCAGCGCTATACCAATGCTCGAACACTTGGGGCATGAAATTTACAGAAGTATTGTAACAGAAATGCCTGAGAGCGCTATTTTAGTTATACCTGCTTTTAGGCATTTATCTCGTAAACGTACGTTTGCCCATATAAAATTGTCTACCTAAATGCATGAAAAAAGTGTTAGCATAACTTTTTCGAGTATATATAACGGGTGATCAATTAAGAGGAGTTTTTTTCATTTGCGTTTTTTTTACAGATCGCGCGCGACTTGTGGCAAACTGTCATCGTGGATTCGTTGAACAGCTTTTGGCATTTCATCATGGAAAGACTCACACCGCAACAACGTCTACAAATTGTTCAACTGTATTATGAAAATCAGCGTTCTGTGACAAATGTTTTTCGTGCGCTTAGACCGCATTATGGTCAACATAATCGGCCTGCCTTAAACACTATTCGACATACCATCAACAAATTTGAATCCGAATATTCATTGGTGGATAATTCTCGACCGAATAGACCACGTCCAGCAAGAAGCATTGAGAATATAGCGGCAGTAGCAAAGAGTGTACGTGAAAACCGCGATGAATCGATTCGGCACCGTTCTCAGCAACTTGGACTGTCGTATGGAACAACTTGGTCAATTTTACGGAAGGATCTTCATTTAAAAGCATACAAAATACAGCTCGTACAAGAACTAAAGCCAAATGACCTTCCTGCACGTCACCGTTTTGCTGATTGGGCTCTTGAAAAGATTGAAGAAGATCCGCTGTTTTCGAGCAAAATTTTGTTCAGCGATGAGGCGCATTTCTGGCTCAATGGTTACGTCAATAAGCAAAATTGCTGTATTTGGGATGAAGAGCAACCAGAACAGGTTCAAGAGCTACCTTTACACCCAGAGAAAACAACGGTCTGGTGTGGTTTATGGGCTGGTGGAATCATCGGTCCATATTTTTTCAAAAATGATGATGGCCGCAACGTAACTGTGAATGGTGCTCGCTACCGTACCATGATATCGGACTTTTTGCTACCTGAAATTGAATCTAATGATCTCTACGACATTTGGTTTCGACAAGACGGAGCCACTTGCCATACAGCTCGTGAAACAATGACTTTATTGAGAAGTCATTTCGGAGAGCAGCTGATTTCACGTTTAGGACCTGTGAGTTGGCCACCAAGATCTTGTGATATCACACCTTTGGACTTTTTTCTTTGGGGATTCGTGAAGTCCAAGGTCTATGCTGATAAACCAGCTACGATTGAAGCTCTGGAAGCCAACATTACGCGTGTTATTCACGACATACCAGTCGAAATGCTCGAACGAGTGATTGAAAATTGGACCTTCAGAATGGACCACCTTAAGCGTAGTTGCGGCCAACATTTGAATGAAGTCATATTCAAAAAGTAAATGTCAAAGAATGTCCTTTCAAATGATAAATAACGGTTTTGAACATAATTTACATTTTTGTTTTTTTTTTTAGCTATTGAAAAAAGCACCTCATGATTGATCACCCGTTACATACAGGAGGATTTATTTTTTACATTTTACTCGTCGGCTTTCTCGTTTTCTTTTCTTGGTTTTAGACTTTCACCACAAAAAAATTACGCAAACCCATGAACAAAGTTATATTCATAGAAACCTGAACTTAATACTCAAGCTACCATCAAATTAACACATTTTATTTTTTAAAAGAACATTTATAACGACTGTCGATCCATATTGATGGATTTCAAAAAATGTATGGATTCAACCGCTGAATAATTTCGTATATTTTAAATCCATCTAAACTTTTACATTTGCGCATTTATATATATGTATTTAACATTTAATTTAAGTAAACGTTTCAATATTTGTCCAAAAACTTTGAGCTTCGAAAAATACAGGCTTATGGTTATTAATGGAATCAAATATATTTAACGAATTTTAATTTTATCTAAATCATAAAACGTTCAAATGAAGCTCAAAATATTTTTCCAGTTAAAAAAAAAAGCAATGTGCTTTGATGCCGTGTCACGCATGCATAAAAAAGAAAGAAAAGAGAGGACAACTATTGCGTTACGAATAATACAGCCGCATACGTCACCCGACATCGAAACAATGTTAATTATGACTGTGTATATTCTATTCATTTGCGTGTATTCTCATTCCGTATACGTAATGTCCGTGTAAGGGAAACACGCAAATATTGTATTTTTCACACTTACACAATGCACGCATACTTTTACCGATTTCTTTAAAACTTCACATAAACCATCTATGGACCAATACCAATGATCTGTGAAAATTTGATTGAAATCGGTGAATGCGTTTAGGCGTGAATCGGCGACTAACGAACACAAAAAAACGTCTCAATTTTTATATATAAGATTAAGTACAATAGTTTACTTGTTTAAGCGGCTTTTTGGTTTAAGAACTGTGAGTGAATAAAGTGCGGTCAGTTGGACCGATAACAAAAATTTTTTTAGTACTCGTATCTTTCAAGTTCTTAACTTGCATAAGTGCAACAACTATATACGTATGATACATTCGGCATACGTAATAACCTTGACTTATGTATTTACACATGTCACACCACATCACATTCCAACTAGAAATCAAATATACATACACATGTAAATACACATTAGTTAACGCATTTCATCCACAATTATGTAGGTAGGTATATATATATACCCACTTTATGTCCTAGCCCACATATATATATACCTACTTGCCTTCTCAACTTCCTACAAAATAATTGTATTCATATGTAACTACATACGAGGTGTGCTCAAAAAGTATCGCGAATTTTGAATTTTCGCAGGTTACGTATATTCGAATTTCGAGTTTTTTGGGACGATATGTTGGTACTCATATCTCTCACTCATGCTGATGAGTTCGGCCGTTTTAAATGTTCAGTTAATTGTTGACAGCTGCTTTGCTTGCACGTGTTTCGGCTCGTCTTCGAATTTTACCTATTCAAAAAGATGGATCAAAGAACCTGTATCAAATTTTGTGTGAAAAACGAAATTAAGTGCGCGGGTGCATTCCGAATTTTGACGGTGTCATACTGAGAAGCTACTTTGAACCAAAGCAACGTTTATCGATGGTACAAAATGTTCTCAGAAGGCCGAAAAGATGTGAACGACGAAAAGCGTTCCGGACGCCCGAGTACTTCAACAACAGACGAAAATATTGATGAAGTGAAGAAAATAATAGGACCATGAATAAGTTCGTGCGGTTTTACAACAGATGGCGTAACTTGATTATTATTCCATCGATCCACATTTCCAAACATTCATTGGAGAGCTACTGTCGTAAGGCACAAACGTCAGTATAAGTTTTTTATTTGAAGCGTAAACAACAATATTTTTACCACACTTGAAAATGTCGAATTTCGTGCCAAATAATGTGTTTTTGCGGGGAATTCTTCTTCATTATTTTAATATGAAGAAAAAAGCAGCCGAAAGTCATCGTATCTTGGTGGAAGTTTATGGTGAGCATGCTCTAGCTGAGCGAACGTGCCAGAAGTGGTTTGCACGCTTTAAAAGTGGTGATTTTGGCTTGGAAGACGAAGAACGCGAGGGTGCGCCGCCAAAGTTCATGGATACCGAATTGGAGGAATTGCTCGATCAAGATCCGACTCAAACGCAAGAAGAGGTTGCAAAAGCTTTGGGAGTTGATCAATCAACCATTTCCAAACGTTTAAAAGCCATGGGAATGATCCGAAAGGTAGGCCATTGGGTGCCGTATGAATTGAAGCCAAGAGACGTTGAACGCCGTTTTATGGCATGCGAACAACTGCTTCAACGGCACAAAAGAAAGGGTTTTTTGCATCGAATTGTGACTGGCGATGAAAAGTGGGTCCATTACGACAATCCAAAACGTCGGGCAACGTATGGATACCCTGGCCATGCTTCAACATCGACGTCGGCGCAGAATATTCATGGCCTGAAGGTTATGCTGTGTATCTGGTGGGACCAGCTGGGTGTTGTGTATTATGAGCTACTGAAACCGAATGAAACGATTACGGGGGATGTCTACCGACGACAATTGATGCGTTTGAGCCGAGCACTGCGAGAAAAACGGCCGCAATACGTCGATAGACACGACAAAGTTATTTTGCAACATGACAATGCTCGGCCACATGTTGCACAAGTGGTCAAAACATACTTAGAAACGCTCAAATGGGATGTCCTACCCCACCCGCCGTATAGTCCAGACCTTGCGCCATCCGATTACTATCTCTTCCGATCGATGCAACATGGCCTGGCTGACCAGCACTTCCGTAATTACGATGAAGTCAAAAAATGGATCGATTCGTGGATTGCGGCAAAACCGACCGAATTTTTCACAAAGGGAATCCGTGAATTGCCAGAAAGATGGGAAAAAGTAGTAGTAAGCGATGGACAATACTTTGAATATTAAATTTGTAACCATTTTACGTCAATAAAGTTTCAAATTTCGAAAAAAAACCGCACGAACTTATTCATAGTCCTATTAGTATTGGCCAATCGTCGAATCACCGTTAGAGAAGTTGCTGAGGACCTAGACATATCGATTGGCTCGTGCCATTCGATTTTTTTCAATGACTTAGGGATGAGACGGGTCGCCGTAAAATTTGTACCAAAACTGCTCATTTTCGACCAAAAGCAGCATCGCATGAACATTGCTAATGAGATGTTGGTATCTGAACTCTGTCTGCGACGACCCAAATTTGCTCCAGAGGGTCATAACTGGGGACGGATCGTGGGTTTATGGTTATGACGTGGAAACCAAAGCTCAATCATCTCAATGGAAGCTGCCGCACGAACCAAGACCGAAAAAAGTGCGCCAAGTTCGATCGAATGTAAAAGTTTTGCTTACCGGTTTCTGCGATTGCAGGGGCGTTGTGCATCATGAGTTCTTGCCACAGGGTAAAACGGTCAATAAGGAATATTGCCGCCAAAAGTTTAACTTTATTGTCATTTCCTTTAACACTTGATTTACGAAAAGTCTCCAATCCTTTTTCCTTCACTTCAATTGTTTCATTTTCTAATAATGGATTAGCACAAATAAAACAATTTATTTCATCAGAAGCCATGACTCTAAAAACACAAACTACCCTGTAAAACGATGGTCGTATACTGATGACTCAGTCTAAACTAGATACTTCTCTTCAGTTCTACCGACAGATGTTTCGTTGAAGGTCGAGAGAGAAAGGTACCCTTCAACGAAGGCGACACATTACCCTTATACCTGCTTTTCTAAAACCTGCTATAGTAGAAGATTATTGTAGAGAAATATACGAAAAAACGGGGTGGTGTAGGTGAATATTACTTTGTGGCGCTTGTACGCCATAAACTATCGATTTTATAAAAAAGTCGTAATAACATAAAATGTAGGAAATTATCTCTAGTTTCTAACTCCCTTTTTTTACCAAATGACTGGACTAAAAACACAGGACACTCATTTCATGCCTCAATATGCGTATGTCGCCCAAAGCTAAAGTTCTAAGCCTAGCGACAACAAAAACAAAATACATTTGTAGGCGCAGTCGCAATTTGTGTATCACAACAAAAACAAATTCATTCATAAGTTCGAGCTCATATTTCTAAGAGCAAAATGCTTTCATTCATAAAAAGCGCTGCAGCCGCCCATACGCCCATTTTTCTAAACGATGACAAAAATGTGCATCTAATATTAAAGAAATCACTAACGACCATTTGAAAATAGTCCAAGATGGAATATTTCTTGTAGAATTATTTGCCAATATTTGATAAAACTTGAATTTTTCCCGTGGCGAGTGCCCGCGGCTTCGAATATACGTACATATGTATGCTTTCATATATGTATGTATGCAGATATAGGTATATGTCTTCTAAATGCTCGAGAGCCGCAGCTGCTGTGGGTCGAGTGCCCGCAGAAGCAGAAAATAGCATCAAATAACTTATAAAAAAGTTCTGTCCCGGACATTTCGATGCTAGGTAAAATTTCAAAGCCATTTTGTTCTCTCGTGGTATAAAAATATTAAATTAATAATTTAATTTCTGATATTGATAAAAGTGCACAAAAACATATGTACATATACCTGGAAAGTTATAAACTTACTCTAAAACAGAAGTGCGACATATTCGGAGATTGCATGAAGCCCACAGTTTCAAGCATTTAACATCGAAAAAATCACTGAAGCTTCTGTAAGTTGACTTCATGTGCAGTATTATAAACTTACTCTAAAACAGAAGTGCGACATATTCGGAGATTGCATGAAGCCCACAGTTTCAAGCATTTAACATCGAAGAAATCACTGAAGCTTCTGTAAGTTGACTTCATGTGCAGTATTATAAACTTACTCTAAAACCGAAGTGCAACATATTCGGAGATTGCATGAAGCCCACAGTTTCAAGCATTTAACATCGAAGAAATCACTGAAGCTTCTGTAAGTTGACTCCATGTGCAGTATTGTTTATAACAACAGGGATCAAACCCGTAATTTTTTAAATAAAAAATTTTCAACCAATATGCACTTTTTATTGCAAAGCTAGTTAAGGAATGATTTCATTCACAAATAATAAACAAAAATAGTTAAGTAAATTCTAAGTATAATCATGCAGGGCTGAACAAATTCAACCATATGTATTTTAAGAATAACAAAAGATAAACATATGTTAAGAATAACAAAAGGCAAACATATTATTATTATTATTAGAAGGCCATTACGCACTGCGACCAGAGTTGATCTATTGTGAAAGGCCTATTTTGTAACCCTAGAGTTTTAGGCTTTTTAGAAATTTTAGCACAGTTTTGGGTTTGTTGTTCCAAAGATTGCATGGAGATACTACGATACCACCAAGGTGGTGAAGTCTTTGTCTGCCCAACGCAGGACATTCACAAAGCACATGTTCTGAGCTTTCTATGTCCATTTCGCAAAAGCGGCAGACATCGGTCTCGGATAGACCAATATTATTTAGATGGTACCTCAGGCTGCAGTGACCTGTAAGGTATCCGGTTAAAAGACGCCGATCGACTCTGTTTAGTGAGAGAAGTTTGTCAGATATTCCTTTGTTGGGACTTAGGAATAGTTTAGCTTGACGCTGACCGGCACAGTTTAGCCAGTGTGCGGCAAGTTTTCTTTCTTCCCATTTCCTAAGGAACTCATTAATGTGGCCTTTTGTTAGTCCACAGAAAGGCTCAGGACCAGTAAGTTGCATATTTGCTCCTTGTTTTGCAAGGTCATCAGCCATTTCATTTCCCTCATGTCCTTCATGTCCCGGAATCCAACATAGTGTTACTTTGTTGAGGTTTCCTAACGTATTTAGAAGGTTTAGGCAATCATTTACCAATTTAGAGGTGATAGTTGTTGATAGAAGGGCTTTTAGAGCCTCTCTCTCTCTTCTCATTTTCCTTCTAAGGCATTCTCTCACACATATTTCAATGGCATGTATTTCTGCCTGGAATATAGTTGGGTAGGATCCCATCGGAATCGATTTTTTGAATTTGGGCCCATTGATTCCTGCCCCTGTTCTACCATTTTCCAATTTGGACCCATCAGTAAACCATAGCTGGGAACCAGGTTTGAAAGTGATAGAGTTAGTTCTCCAGTCTGTTCGTTCATTGATTATAACTTGGAAGTTCCTGAAGAGTATTGGTTTGGGTGATAGTATATCATCCCTATGAAGAATGGGACTATGTAGGAAGTCTTCTAAGATCTTTAAATGTCCTTTCATATCCCCACTTTTAAGTTCAGATATACCTTTTAGTCTTAAGGCACTCGAGCGAGCTTCCCTTTCAATTAGAATTGGAAGCGGTGGTATGTTCAGGAGCACACCCAATGCATCCTTGGGACACGTTTTCATAGCCCCTGTAATACCAACACATACCAGGCGATGCAGTTTGCTTAATTCGTTTGCCGCCTTTCTTTGCTTGACCTTGGGCCACCATGCTAAGGATGCATAAGTGACTATGGGTTTTACAATTGTGGTGAATGTCCAGAAGGTCATTCTAGGGCTTAGTCCCCATGTCTTGTCAAAAAGCCTTGTACAGGCAAAGAATGCCCTTGTGGCTTTTGAAGTAACTCTCTCAATATGGGAGTTCCACGTAAGCATTTTGTCAAGACTAACGCCAAGATAGTTCGCTTCTGTCGAGAGTTCAAGTGTTGTTCTATTAAGGGTCGGACATTTGAGATTTATGTTCCTTCTCCTAGTAAACGGTACAAGTGTTGTTTTGGATGGATTGATGGATAGCCCTTTTTCCGTGCACCATTTGTTTATTATTGTAAGGGCTTGCTGCATGCGATCCGAAATGGTTTCCTCATGCCAGCCTAATACATAAACTACTAGGTCATCAGCGTAACCCTGAGTGCGAAATCCTAGGTTATTCAGTTTGTGGAGAAGTTCATCTATGACTAGAGTCCACAGAAGAGGTGAGAGTACGCCACCTTGAGGGCAACCTCTTGTGGCTTTAATAGATTTGATTGTTCCTCCTAGTTCGGTGCTGATCGTCCTAGATTTCAGCATGAATATTATTCATCTAGTGATGGGTTCAGGTACCTCCTTTAGATATAGGGCATTATAGATTGCCTCATAGGAGGTGTTATCAAAAGCTCCTGATATGTCAATAAATGCACATAGAGCTATCTGTTTGGACTCAATAGCCTTTTCAATAACGGTTACCAGGCTGTGTATTGCAGTCTCAGTGGATTTTCCCTGTTGATAGGCAAATTGAAGTCGATGCAGTGGAAATTTAGCTAGATTGTATTCCCTAATATACTGATCAACTATCTTTTTCATTGTTTTGAGGAAAAATGAGCTGAGACTAATTGGTCTGTATGATTTAGGCAATTGTTCGGGTTTTTTCCCTACCTTTGGAATAAATACGACCTTAACCTCAGCCCATTTTGTAGGTAAATATCCTAGCAGTAAGCTTGCTTTGTATAGTCTGGTCAAATTAGGGATAATATGGTGTGCACCCTGCTGTAAGAGACAGGGAAATATCCCATCAGGACCAGGAGATTTGTATGGGCTGAATGTTGATATCGCCCATTGTACCCGCTTTTCATGGAATAGCTTGTTTGCTAGTTTTAAGTTCTCAGCACCCGCAGATGTAGTAGTTTCTGCCGTTACAGAGATCTCGTCTAGCACAAGTGATCCAGGGAAGTGAGTGTCCAGCAGAAGTTGACTGGTTTCCTCTGGATTCCTTGTGTAGCTTCCGTCTGGCTTTTTCAGGGTACTAATGCCGTTTGAGTGATCTTTTAGTAGGGCTTTTTGGATACGAATAGCATCCGGAAGACTACAAATCTTTTTACAGTGATTCCTCCAAGTAGCCCTTTTAGATTTCCTCAATTCTTTATTGTAGTTGGTTAGGGCTGTTGAGTAGGAGGACCAGTCCACCATTGCTTTAGCTCTATTCCATAGGGTTCTTGTTTCTTTACGCAGGTTGGAAAGTGTACTATTCCACCAAGGAACATTTCTTTGTGGCTTTTTCACTTTTACTGTGCAACTTTCCTGAAACGCAGATATTATGTTTGAATGTAGTTCGTTCGATTCGAACTCAAGCTCAGATATAAGCTGAATTTGACGCTTAGAGCAGTTAACACTTTGTTCTAAATAGAAGTGAAAGTAGTCCCAGTTAGTTTTTCTGGGGTTTCTGTAAATTGTCATTTGTGGTTTGGTTGCACCTATATCGAATCTAATATGTCTGTGATCCGACATAGATGTTTCCTCTGACACATGCCAATTTGAGATTTCGGACAAAACATTATGGCTAGAGAGAGTGTTGTCAAGGACTTCACCTCTGATTGCATTAATGAATGTAGGTTCGTGCTGAAGAGAGTGCTGTCAAGGACTTCACCTCTGATTGCATTAATGAATGTAGGTTCGTTGCCTCGGTTTAGGATAGATATATTATATCTAAGTAGAAATTCAATAAGGTACTCACCTCTTGGATTGATGTTTGTGCTTCCCCACGCTGTGTGGTGCGCATTTGCATCACAGCAGAGGATCCACCGGAGACGTTTTTGCTGGCAATATTCCACCAGGGCTATAACCTCCCTTGTTGGAGCAGTGACCTCATCTCCTGGAAGGTAGGCGGAGGCAAGTACTACCTCATGCTCTCCTTTGCTCGTTGGCACTTTTACCCAAATCGCCACCAGGTCTTCTGTAATGAACTGTGATATTGGGATAAAGGTTAGTTGATTATTTATTATCAACGCCGCTCTGGGACGGTCTTTGTTGGCAGCATATATCAACTTACCGTTTACGCTCTGGAGTCCCAGAACGACTCCTTTACGTACCCATGGTTCTTGAATGAAAGCTACATCCAAGAGTTCTTGGTTAAATCTCTTCGTAAGCACGTCCGAGGCTGCTTTTGCGTGATGGAGATTTATTCGCTTAGACCAGGTCATCTAGTGATCCTTCGTTTGGCAATGGCTGCCTTTTTCTTGCCTCGATTGCTTTTCAGCAGGACTGCTTCCTCAGCGGACATCTGATCCCCTCTTCGATCCTTGTTGTGGCTGTGGCTGTGCGCTTTTTTATCAGCCTGCAGCGGGGATCGCATGCGAATACCCTCGGCCACGTTATGGCGCCATGTGCCGGATGTTGTTGGCTTTTCTGCCTCTTGTCTGGAGCAGCTGGCCTTATCGTCCTGGGCTATTGAAGCCGTTGGAGTCAAAGTTCCCGCTTCCTCAGAGCTTTGTTTCGCCGAGGGTTCAGAGTCCTTTTCGATAACCTTCGGCGGATCAATCGGGCCTTTAGATTTTGGCCGAAGTTGGGTTTTACCGAACCCGTAGTTCAGCCAGTTGTTGGAAGTCTTTATGACGTCTGCGGAGATTGGGTCGATAGCAATGGTAATTTCTACCACAGTACCCTTGCGCACTCTGTTGAGCACCCGCCAGTCATTTGTGTTGAGGCCCTCGTTTTGGCCGTCAAGGAGGCTAATAATATCCTCAGTTGAGGTGCCGTCCAATTCTGGAAAGTGACCAACGAAGATTTGTGGGCGCGGTATGTCCGCCTCCTGCACAATTTTCAGCTGTGCATCTTTCCACGGCTTCAGCTTAGGAACTACTTCCTTTAGCCAATTAGCCGTATCATCGCAGCCGCATGATATAACTATATATCCTGGGCGAAAGGTGCAGCTATTAAATTTGGGCTTTGCAGCATCAGTCTGCTTTTTCCTTATCGCCTCCAGGCTAGCATGTTGTATGGCCGTTAGTCTTTCCGTCGACCATACCGTAGTTGGATAATCATGAGGAATTATTCCCAACTTCGTGCTGCACGCCGCGTCTTTGCAAGACATTTTTGTTGAGTCTACCCGCTAGAGCTCCCCTGTAAATTGGCACGCTTAGGGGAGCTTTGCTTTGGCGTGGTGCTGCTGGAGCGTTGTCGCTTCAGATCAGCTGGTTTTTGAGCCAACTCTCTTGCCTCGTCGATGCTGTGACCTTTTCTCAGGAAGTACTTTAGGCGCTTTCTGGCGGCACCGCAAAGCCGCACCTTGTCTCCGTCCTTTCTTCCTGTGCCACGATTGGGAGAAGATAATAGTTTCTCCTCTTCCTCTGGTGATATGGTAGCTTTGCCATCTGGCCCCAAGGCCACGTCGTCAACTTCCATATCCGTGATTTCGCTGACAGTTGGAGTGCATTGTTTGCCCTTAGCTGCCTGCAATGTTGTAGGTAGTTCGGCACTGTTTACCGAAAGGTCGTTATCGACCTGGTTTATATTGGGCCCTCCTGCCTTTTTTAATGAATTGTTTATCGAGTGAAGGGGAAGGGAAGGTCGAGCCACGACAGTGCCCCGGTGTCGCGGTAAGGCTAATTACAACCAGAGGGCCTCTCTAGATCCGCCATTTTTGGTTAAAAGCAGGGGCACCCCGTGCAGGAGTGGCATTCTGCCACAATGGCCGGTCTTTAGGCTACTGGCACAACTGCCATACGCCTCTGTGTGCATTCCCCCAAGAAGCAACGTACACTTCACCCCCCAAACATATGTTAAGAATAACATGTTTATGTTTTGTTATTCTAAACATATGTTAAGAATAACAAAATATAAACATGTTTTTCCTAAACGTCAGCTGCGGCTCCGAGGGTGGATTGAGCAGTGGTAGCCGCCCACGCACGTAAAAAAAAAATTATTTTTAGTCATTTCCTCCCGATTAAAACATTGATCAAATTAAAGTTAGACTAATATTTTGAAGAAATAAAATTGTCAGCTAATTATAAAGTGGTGGATTATACGTCAGCTGGTCACACAAATATGAAAAAAATATTTTTTTTTCAGTGATTTCCTCCCAAAGGAAAATTTATCAGATGATAGTTTATGTATTGTTTTTAATAAATAAATAAGTCAGCTGGCTATATGTAGGTGGAATGTGTGTCAGCTGATGCCCTGAAGGTGTAACGTAGGAGCTAGTCGGAAGCATTTATAGCCTAAGTAAATGTAACAGCTGACGAGTTTTCCCCCAACATACTGCCAGCTGATTTGTTTTATTATTTACAGGATCATTTTAACAATCCGCACAAACATTTTTTTTTCGGGAGGAAATGACGTACTTGAAGTTATTCAACAATACATTTAATGTGCAAACTGAAATGTATAATTTTATGGCAATGTTTCGATTAAATCAAATTTTGTATGGGAACTTTCCGATTCTTAAGAATAGAAATAAATAAATATTTTGTTAAGTAAATCAACTAATTTGTAATTTTTCAGAACTTAAATTAATAATGTTTAAGATTTAGTACAAAAAGTTATTTAATTATTGTTGGTAATTTTATCATTTTATTTTTCGCTTCTGCTCATCTCACTTTCTTCTCTTTCTGGCTCACTGTCAGAGCTGTTTTCCACCATGTCTTCATTATCGTCATCTGTTTAAAAATACAAAAAATAATTTAGTGTAAAAAATAATTTAGTCATACAAATTTGGATATCTTCTGCAATATTACCCATATTGGCTAACATAATTATGTATTAATACGTCAGTATCCGGACAACGAATCGTTACATTTGCATTAAAATCTAACTGGCAAACGTGGAAAATTATTTTTGTGTCGCCTTCTTCATGAGCTGAACACGAAAGTGTTTTTTCTACCGTTTTTACCACTTTAGAATCTATAACTACGTACTTAAAACAATCGTCAGCATTGACATACATTATTTTATTATTAATATATGATGCCATATAATTTTCTTCCCAATTTTCAATAAAAAAAACTGTTCCATACCTCGGAGTTTATGCTCAGTGTCTTTAATTTTTTTTTTTTATTATTTCCCTTTTTAAATTACAATCTGTTAAATTTAAAAAATAAATAATTATTTGTAAATTGGAATTCTTTGTTCTCTAACCAATGCTAGATAAACATTCAATTTTGCTTCAGATTATGCTACATTATATTATTTTCTAAGTGTTATAATAATTATTATTAGTAATTTTATTTTTTTTTTTTCTTTATTGTTTTGTTAAATTGTGAGTCCTGTTGGAGTTAATCGTTTTAATCCTCGTTTTCCCGCTTTCTCCGATTGTAGTAGTTTGCGCATTTGTTCATTTTGATGATTTGTTAGTCGTTGTACCTATATGCTTGATGCTGTATTTTCTAATTGTGTCATCTATTGTGTCGATATTGAGGTCGCTGTGGATCACGTCGTTTGGTATATACCAGCCTGCTTTTGTTATTGTTCGAAGTATTTTAGATTGGGTCCTTTGAATTATTTTGATATTGGATTTTTTTGCTGTGCCCCAGATTTCTATCCCATATTTCCAAATGGGTGAGATTATAGATTTATATATCACTACTTTGTTGTTAAGACTTAGTTTGGAATTTTTAGCCAACAGCCAGTTGAGTTGTCTGAATTTGTTTTTGATTTCATTTCGCTTGTTTTCTATATGTCGTTTCCAATTTAGTTTTTCATCTATAGTTATGCCAAGGTACTTTGCACTAGGGTGGACTTTTATTTCATTGCTTTTTATAGTTAGTTTGTGTTTCTTAGGCTTTCTATTTGTATAAATTACTTGTACCGTTTTATCTTTGTTGACCTCTATTCCCCATTTATCGAGCCATGATAGAGTGTCATTTATTGTTTGTTGAAGAATGTCAGCAGCTTTTTTTTCTATTTTGTCTGATGCCATTAAAACCGTGTCATCCGCGAATGTGGCTATCATGCAATTTTTTGTTGTTGATATCGGTATATCTGCTGTAAATATCAGGTACAATAGGGGGCCTAGGACACTACCTTGGGGCACACCTGCTGTCATTTGCATCATGCTTGAGCATTCGTCTTCAAACTTTATAAAAAAATGTCGGTTTTCCAGATAACTTTTGAGAATGGTAAAGTGATTCCGTGGCAATATTTCGCTTTGCTTGTGCATTAGTCCTTTATGCCACACCCTGTCAAAAGCTTTTGCAATATCTAGGTAGACAGCTATGCAGAACCTTTTATTATCCATATCATCTAGTATTTTGTTTATAACTCTGTGGACTCGTTGCACAGTTGAATGCTGTGGTCTAAATCCAAATTGATGGCTTGGTATTATATTTTTTTCTATCAGAATTTCGTCTAATCTGGCAAAGAATATTTTTTCAAATACTTTTGAAAGAATGGGCAAGAGACTGATGGGGCGATATGATGTCGTTTCTGGTGCATTTTTACTTGGTTTGGGGATGGCCGTTATTTGTGCAACTTTCCAGAGGCGTGGGAAGCATTGTTTCCTTAATATGCTGTTGAATATTTGTCGTATATATGTGATTGCTACATCAGGTAGTTCTTTTAGTATTTTACCATTTATTAGATCGTAGCCCGGTGCTTTTTTACTTTTCAGATTTTTCAAATGATATTATATTTGATTTCTGCTGAGGTTGTCATTTTCATTTTCTTTTCTGGATCACTCGTATTTACATTTTGTTCAATGTGCTGATTGTCTGTTTCGTTTAAGAATATTGTTTTAAAGTGTTCAGCTAGTGTGTTTGCCTTCTCTTTATTGGTCTTTGCCCAAGTTCCGTGTTGTGTTTTGATGGGAGGTTTATGTGGAACTGCTTAATCAATGGGAAAATGTATCTATCAAAGGCAATGATAATGACTTTTGCTCTGTTTGCACAAATCATTTGCAATACTTTTTTTGAAATGTTTCCAAAGCTAAGCGGTACATCTTTCATCTGATGTAACATGAAATATCCATCGTATATAATAACGTCTGTATCTTGAGCATGTTCAGATTGATTATATTTTTCTAATAAAGTCATCAAAGCCGACTTTTGTGTTTTGCAAATGGTGCCGTCAAGGTGGCACAGAGACAGTAGCACTGGTGTTAATAGATAAGTAAGTACTTTATCCAAATCAAGTTCTTTTTTTAGAAAAATTTGAAGCAGTTGTCTGAATAAGTCACGTTGCATTCGCAGTTCCATCTTTCCACGGGCAACTGTAATTTCATGTCTGTGAAAGTATTACCCTTCAACTTAGAAATACTCTGCTCAAACTTGTTCGGGTCGTTTACGCAATTTTGAATGAAATCTTCTCGTTTTTTATTACCCTCCTCTTCAACGTTGAGCAAGAAATTTTCAATATTTTCGGGTGCTGCTTCACCAATTGAAATGTTGTACAAACATTTTTTATCTTTATTTTCATCAAATGGATTGATATTACGCTTAATACCATCAATAAATCTGAGAAGAGACTTGACTTTTTTGACAAAATACAAGAGTTTGTATGTAATGTATATGGTTTGAAACACTTAAAAATTTATAAATCAGCCGAGAGTAGCATTGTTTCAAACGCTTCATAATGCAACTATCTGAGGCATTTTACGAATTATCGACTGAGAGGAAATAACTGACAAAAATTAGCGCCTGGCTCACGGACTATAAGTTGTTGATACTTCATAATTCATAATTTTTGCCACAATGCTGTATCCAGGAACACTATATGTTCTGGATTCCCTCAACAATTTCAGCGAATCATATTTCTCTTTCTGCCAAACCGCATATGTATGTATATGGGGCATTCTTCGCCAACCGGACACCCCCATCTGCCCAGAACAGTTTTTAAAAAAAAATTTTTCCCTATGCCGAAATAAAAGCTTATGTCATGTACTTTAATTTGTCATGTGGCACTTTTTAAATACTAAAAAGCCATTCCTTCCAAATCTCAAACAAAAAGGAAGTGATTATTAAAAGATTTTCCAATTCTCCAGAAGAAAAAAAAGTTTTACTGTGAAAAAAATCCTGTATTATGAAAAAAAAATTTCAATTTCAGCAATTTCCTTGAATATTTATATTCAGCAGCGAACCCAGAAACCCCCGAGCATCATGTTTGAGGAGAATTCACAGTAAAACTTTTTTTTCTTCTGGAGAATTGGAAAATCTTTTAATAATCACTTCCTTTTTGTTTGAGATTTGGAAGGAATGGCTTTTTAGTATTTAAAAAGTGCCACATGACAAATTAAAGTACATGACATAAGCTTTTATTTCGGCATAGGGAAAAATTTTTTTTATAAAAACTGTTCTGGCCAGATGGGGGTGTCCGGTTGGCGAAGAATGCCCCATATATAATATGTATAAGCCAAACCGCACAGTGAGGGGAAGTGGGTGGACATGGTGAAAAGGGGACATGGAAGCAGCAGAAGTCGGTGGAAGTGGCTGCATGTGGAAAGTGCAGCAGCAGTAGTAGTTAGTAGGTGGAGAAAGTTCGTAGATGTGGAAAATGATCGACGACATGGATGAACCTGGTGGAAAATGGTGAAGGTGATAAAAAGTGGGCATGGAAGTCGACATGGGTGCACCTGGTGGAAAATGATGAGGGTGATAAAAAGTGGGCATGGAAGTGTGTGGAAGTGGACATGGGTGAACCTGGTGGAAAATGGTGAAGGTGATGAAAAGTGGGCATGGAAGTGGGTGGAGGTGGACAGAAGTTGGTGGCAGTGGACCTGGTGGAAGATGGTGAAGATGATGAAAAGTGGGTATGGAAGTGGGTGGAGGCGGGTATAGGTGGACATGGGTGCACATGGTGGCAGATGGTGAAAATTGTGAAAATTGTGAAAAGTGGGCATGGAAGTGGGTGGAGGTGGTCAGAAGTTGGTGACAGTGGACATGGGTGGACCTGGTGGAAAATGGTGAAGGTGATGAAAAGTGGGCATGGAAGTGGGTGGAGGTGGTCAGAAGTTGGTGGCAGTGGACATGGGTGGACCTGGTGGAAGATGGTGAAGGTGATGAAAAGTGGGTATGGAAGTGGGTGGAGGTGGGTATAAGTGGACATGGGTGCACATGGTGGCAGATGGTGAAAATTGTGAAAATTGTGAAAAGTGGGCATGGAAGTGGGTGGAGGTGGTCAGAAGTTGGTGACAGTGGACATGGGTGGACCTGGTGGAAAATGGTGAAGGTGATGAAAAGTGGGCATGGAAGTGGGTGGAGGTGGTCAGAAGTTGGTGGCAGTGGACATGGGTGGACCTGGTGGAAGATGGTGAAGGTGATGAAAAGTGGGTATGGAAGTGGGTGGAGGTGGGTATAAGTGGACATGGGTGCACATGGTGGCAGATGGTGAAAATTAATAAAAGCGGTCTTTCTCGTTGTAAGTCTTCTTGAGCAATGACAATTCGCTTTATTCATAGAATTCATATTAACGTACGCTTTATGTTACTAAAGCAGGTATGTTACAATATTATTACATGTTTCCTTATTCTAGTATTTTCCAACATATGCTACTAAGCAGGTATGTTATTATTACATGGTTGCTTATTCAAGTATATTTCAACACTTCCCCTGAATGAGCAATCACATAATCCAAAAACAAGAAATTACTTTTCAATAGTTACTTTGAATGAACAATCATAAACTAAATATAGGTTTGCAAGTCACTAGAATTCAAGGTATTAAAAAGAACTTGGCAAAAATTTACACATCATATATAAATTCAATTTACTCCAAGACTTTTTACTAAATTTTCATGTTTTACAATAACAAGTGTTCATGTCACATACGATGAAATTATCTCCTCTACGAGATGTTGTAATATGTGAGCGAGGTATAATATTGAACCGCAGCTAACTTATGTTAGCTGCAATAAACTTTCCTTTTCTTTTGGATGTCAACAGGTGTAGTCATACTTTTTAACATAAGCAAATTATTAAGGAAGTAATTTCCAGATACAAAAAAATCAAATTAAAAATAAAAATTAGCAATAAAACATTTTTTGGCGCCCGAGCAGGGACAGTCGGTCCAGTTTTTAAGTTGAACACCAGAATCAACCTAATATTATTTAAATTTTCTTAATAATTTTGTCTAATATGGATCAGGTAAATGTACTTACAGAAATTCAAACGCATTTGCTGTGCGAGCTGACGAAGCTTAAAGAAAAGGCACATGGGCTGCGTCCGGAAACGCTGTCTCAGGGGTATATTAGGGTGATTAGTGAAAGAGTAGATCATTTATATACATCCTTTATAAAAAACCATGAACAAATAATTAGGTCTATAAAGGATGAGGGCGTGTGTGTTGATGAAATTCCATACGTGACTAGTGCAACTTTTGATAGCTTCGAAGACTTATATTTCACCTTTAAAGGGTTTTTGTATGATTCTATGCCAGCCTGCTCTACAGCTTCACCGGTGGCATTGAACAGTACATTTGTGGCTCCTTCCCATCGAAATGATACATTTTACAGTGACGCTAAATTACCGAAAATCTCCGTACCAAATTTCTCGGGTGATTATTTGGAATGGTTTTCCTTTCGTGATCTTTATACTTCTCTTGTGCATAATAACAGTGCACTCAGTAAAATTCAGAAAATGTATTATTTAAAAAATTGTGTCACTGGAGAAGCTGCACGTCTTATCAAACATATTTTCGCAACCGAAGCAAACTATGATCTTGCTTGGAAAACATTAGAGGATAGATTCCATAATAAGCGTGCTATTGTTGACACATGGTTAAAAAAGTTATTCGCGATACCAAAGTGCATTGTAGCTTCGCACTCAGCAATTCGAACACTTTTGGACACTACTAAAGAATGTATTGCTTCATTAACCAACCTTAATGTCTCAACCACAAATTGGGACCCCCTTATAGTCCATTTGACCATTCAGAAGCTAGATTCTGAGACGAGAAAGGATTGGGAAAAGTCATTACAGGCCTCCAGAGAGCTTCCTACTTTGGAACAACTCATTAGGTTTTTGGAGACATGCTTTCGTACTTTGGAAACTCTCAATGTAGACAATACTCAAAAACTTAAGTCGGCGAATATTCCTCAACGCCAACTGGTACGAAATTTCAACATAACAAACTCAAGCAAAAGTGAAAACTCTATTTCTTGCTTATGTTGTAAGAAATCGCATCGCCTCTTTAAGTGCTGGGTATTTAGGGCTTATACGCCCACAGAAAGAAAACAATTTGTTACTCGTAATTCGTTATGTCGCAACTGTCTTTTTCCTGGACATTCGGCAAGCGATTGCACTTCTAATCATACGTGCAGCGTATGTAATCGCAAACATCATACTTTATTACATGAAGTTTTTTCAGACTCACAACCTGCTGAGTCAGTCACTCCATCTCGTACTAAGCAGATACAAGGGCTCCATGTAACTGCTCCTTTCTCTTCGCAGGAGTGCAAACATGAAGTTCTACTTGCAACTATTATTTTAAAAATCGACACGCCTAATGGTGCTGTATCCGCACGAGCCTTATTAGATCAAGGATCTCAAGGCACATTCGTTACAGAGCAATTTATACAATTATATAAATTACCATGCCGTTCCACTTCTTTACAAGTGCGTGGGGTAAACACGCAGCAGAAAAATTGTGTAAAGAAATTAGCGTATCTTAAACTGTATTCCTGCGTAGAATACGATTATACACTACATGCAAAGGCATATGTCTTACCCAAGTTTCGTTCATATCTGCCACAACAGAGTTTTATTCCATTACAGCTTAGTTCTGATATTTCAAATATTCCTCTAGCGGATCCTGAATATTTCAAATCACGTTCCATAGATCTTATCTTGGGCGCTGATGTATATGGTTTTCTAATGAAAGACGCTCAAATAAAAACTGATAGTGGACTTATTTACCAAAATACTCATTTTGGATGGGTTATCTCCGGACCAATGTCAACATCGGTTAATATTGAAACAATAAATACACATCTTTGTCATATAGATGATCAGCTTAAGCGTTTTTGGGAGCAAGAAGAATTGCCAAACATAAGACCGCAATCTGCTGAAGATATAGCCACTGAACAACACTTCATTTCTACACACTTAAGGGATAACACGGGTCGATATATTGTATCGCTTCCTTTCCGAGCTGAGCTTAATGGGAAACCAGTACCAGAGTTTCATAATTCTCATTTAGGTGCTTTAATTAGACTAAAGAATATGGAGCGGGTGTTTGCCAGAAACCCAAACTTCCAAATTGCTTACCTAAAGTTTATGAGAGAGTATCAAGATTTAGGGCATATGGAGTTGGTTGGAGAATACCCCAAAAATCTTACTCCGCTTTCATATTATTTGCCACACCATGGCGTAGAAAAGCTTAGTAGCACAACCACAAAGCTGCGCGTTGTATTTGATGGTTCGAGTAAGTACCAAAATAATCGATCACTTAACGAGGAACTGGTGGCCGGACCTGTATTACATTCCGATTTACACCAAATAATACTTCGTTGGCGTAGGCATAAAATAGCTATGTGCTCTGACATAGAAAAAATGTTTAGGCAAATTGTTGTAAACCCTGATCACCAACGTTTTCAAAATATTCTCTGGAGAGAATCTGTAAAGGATCCTATAAAAATATATAAATTAAAAACTGTAACCTATGGTACAACTTCCGCTCCCTTTCTTTCTATCAGGACATTACAACAGCTTGCAAAGGATGAGTCTGATACCTACGCACTAGCCTCAGAAGTATTGTTACGCGACATTTATGTCGATGACGTTATAACTGGGGCAGACAGTCTTTCCGAGGCTTTTCATCTGCAACAAGAATTATGTGCACTACTAAAGGCTGGAGGATTTTGTTTGAGGAAATGGTCTTCAAATTGCGCTGATCTTCTTCAATCAATCCCTAAAGAAATGAAAGAATTTTCTACTGCAGTATCACTTAGTGATGCAGATTTCATTAAATCTTTAGGATTACAATGGCATCCAGTGGGTGACTACTTTTCGTTCGTTGTTTCTTTCCCAATACCTGATAAAACTACCAAACGAAGTTTATTATCTGATGCGTCAAAATTATTTGACCCTCTTGGATGGTTAGCACCAACAACCATAATAGCTAAAATTATGTTTCAAAAGTTGTGGCGTCTTGGTATTAGTTGGGATGATGAGCTTCCTAATTATATAAAAAGCGAATGGCTCGAGTATCGCAAAGCGCTTCCTTGTTTAGAAAATATTAAAATTGACAGGTTTATAGGCACTTCAAAATCAAGGCGATGCTGTTTACATGGTTTTTGTGATGCATCACAAGTTGCTTATGCAGCCGTGGTTTACTCGAGAACAATTATGGAAAATGGAGAAGTTGTTGTGCAACTGCTTCAGAGTAAGACAAGGGTGGCTCCCGTAAAATTACTCACAATACCTAAGCTGGAGCTCTGCGCATCTCATTTACTTGCCCAACTGGTAGATAAGGTAGTGAAATCTTTGCAGGGGTGTGTTGAAAATATTGCTTTGTGGAGCGATAGTACGACAGTTTTAGCGTGGATTAGAGCGGAGCCGATTCGTTGGACAGTGTTTGTAGCAAACCGCGTAGCAGAGATTCAGCGTCTTACAAACGTCAGCCAGTGGCGATATATTCCTACATCCGACAACCCCGCAGATTGTGCAACGAAAGGCATTCTACCAGACAATTTATCAATTCATCCTCTCTGGTGGCATGGCCCTGAGTGGCTACTTCAAAACGAGAGTGCATGGCCAAGTGATATTGACTATAGGAAGGAGACCACCCTTGAAAAACGAAAAGTGGTCAACATCTTGCATATCAATTCTTCAAGTTATCCACAAATTTTATACAAATTTTCTACTTTAGGTAAAACAATTTCTGTGACAGCCTATATTTTTCGTTTTTATTACAATGCAACTTCTCAACCTCGGCGCTTTGGAAACCTAACAGCCGCAGAGTTGAAATCGGCATTCAATCGTCTGCTATATTTGTCCCAACGCTACGAATATCATGAAGAAATAAAGCAATTGTTACAAACAGGTGAGCTACAGAAGAGCAATCCGATCAAGAAACTGAACCCTTTCATTTGTGGAGAAGGATTTCTACGCGTAGGAGGAAGGTTACAACTCGCTGATATACCTGAGAATATGAAACATCCCTTTTTGTTATCTAAGAAAAACCCTCTAACTCTACTTTTATTTACAGACGCACATACAAGAACGTTACATGGGGGTATACAACTAATGATAACTTTCATTAGGCGAAATTATTGGATACCAAATGCGCGTAGAATTGCGGAAATTGTATTAAAGCGTTGTTTGGTATGCTTTAGATATACAGCGAAAGTAGCAGAACAACTTATGGGACAAATTCCAGCGGTTCGATTGACTCCAGCGCGACCATTCTTACATAGCGGCGTCGATTTTGCTGGTCCAATTGATGTACGCCAATCGTCTCTTCGTAATGCTAGAACATCAAAGGGGTATATTTGTATATTTCTATGTATGGTATCAAAGGCAGTCCACTTGGAATGTGTCTCCAGTTTATCTACTGAGGCCTTTATCGCAGCTTTTCGGCGCTTCATTTCACGTAGAGGAAAATGTACGCAACTATACTCAGATTGTGGGACAAACTTCGTTGGTGCCAGCAGTCTACTGCACACCATGCATCAGCGCAACACAGCATCAATACCGGAAGACCTCAGAGCATGTTTTGCTAGCGAAGGCACAACTTGGAATTTTATTCCGCCAGCCTCTCCACACTTCGGTGGTTTATGGGAAGCTGGGGTAAAATCCACAAAATTTCACCTTAAGCGTGTCTTGCAAGACCGCGTTTTGGATTTCGAAGAGTTGACTACACTTTTATATCAAATAGAAGCTTGCCTGAATTCGCGTCCTCTTTGTCCGCTCAATGAAGATGAGGAAAACTGCGATGCACTTACACCAGGACATTTTTTAATTGGAGAACCAACTCTTAATATTCCTGATGAAAACTTACTTGATTTCGCTACTTCTGGATTAAGTCGGTGGCGTATGGTTGAACGCTTAAAACAACACTTTTGGCGTCGCTGGTATTCGGAGTATCTCAGTCGATTACAAAGCCGTCCGAAATGGACCACTACTCGTATCAATGCTAAAATCGGCGACCTAGTTCTGATGTATGACGAAAGATGTCCACCTGGCAGGTGGCCTTTAGCGCGCATAGTTGAAATGCATCCAGGACCTGATGGACTAACCCGAGTAGTCACTTTGAAATGTAAAGGAAAATTTTTCAAGAGACCTATTCGTAAAATTTGTTTTCTACCTAACGTGAACCCTTCCAAATTAACGGAAGATAGGATTGTTGAAGGCAGCAACGATACGGCTGTGAGTCGGGGCACAGCCATTCAACCTGGCGATAAACCAATTACCTCCAACGGCTCTGCTGGAAACAATTCTAATTTCTCCGTTTAGTGAAGTACTGTCGTCCTTGGGCCCGGGAATGTTCATGTCACATACGATGAAATTATCTCCTCTACGAGATGTTGTAATATGTGAGCGAGGTATAATATTGAACCGCAGCTAACTTATGTTAGCTGCAATAAACTTTCCTTTTCTTTTGGATGTCAACAGGTGTAGTCATACTTTTTAACATAAGCAAATTATTAAGGAAGTAATTTCCAGATACAAAAAAATCAAATTAAAAATAAAAATTAGCAATAAAACAACAAGAGATTTCGTCAGGATATCAGCAAACATTTCATTTGTAGGACAATAAATAAGTTTTACATCGCCACTTTTAATCTTTTCTTTTACAAATTTGCATTTTATGTCTACATGTTTTGTCCTATTAGAATATGCGTTATTACTTGCTATATGAATAGCACTTTTGTTGTCACTATATAAAACCATCGTCTTAGATACTCTTCTGGATAACTCTGCTTCTAATCGCTTAAGCCAAAGAGATTCCTGAATCGCAGCAACAATTGACATGTACTCGGCTTCCGTAGATGATAGTGCAATAGTCTTCTGCCGCTTTGTAGCCCATGAAATTGCACCATTCTGACACAAAAAAACATAACCCGTGGTTGATCTTCTATCATCAACATTGCTCGCCCAATCAGCATCGCAGTATCCAGTAAGCGCGTCTCCATTTTTCTTATATACGATACCTTTATTTATAGTGCCCTTTACGTAACGTAGCACTCGTTTAACAGCTTCCCAGTGTGCTTTACCAGGATTCTGACTGAATCTGCTTAACATATTTACAGCGAAACAAATATCAGGTCTGGTAACCTGAGCTATGAAAAGTAATGCACCAACTGCTTCCATGTACGGTACATTCGCCGTATATTTTTTCTCGACATCATCTTTTGCACACATATCCAGTGTTAACTTTTGATTCGGGTCAGCAGGAGTTTTTACTGGATTACAATCGAGCATACGAAATTGTCTCAAAATATTTTCAATATACTGCGATTGGTCGATTTTTATGTCACCATTCACTTTATTTCTCGTTACACGCATGCCCAAAACTGATGATACTTCGCCAAGGTCTTTCATCTTAAAGCTCTCCTTTAACTTTGCTTTAGTTTTGTTTAGCATTTGCACATCATTTGTAAATAATAACACATCATCAACGTATATTGCAACGATCATTATTTGATTCTCCTCTATTCTGAAATATATACATTGATCAACGTCGCTTCTTGTAAGTCCAATATCAACTAAAACATTATTAAGAGTTTCGTTCCATATTCTGCTTGATTGTTTTAGACCATAAATTGATTTCAGGAGTCTACATACCTTGCGAGTACCGTCTTCAAACTTACGTGGTTGTACCATATAGACCTCTTCTTCAAGTTTTCCGTTTAAAAATGCGGTGACAGCATCCATTTGGTGTATCATCAACCCATGGTTCGCAGCTAAAGCTAGTAGGAAACGAATCGATGTGTACCTGACTACCGGTGAAAACGTTTCTTCATAGTCAATGCCCTTCTTTTGACTATAACCTTTGGCGACTAATCTGGCTTTGCGGCATACCACTTCACCATCAGCATTTATTTTTGTCTTAAAAACCCATTTGGATGAAATTGCCTTTTTGCCGGCTGGCAAATCCGTTAATTCCCATGTTTTATTTAACAATAAGGAATCATACTCTTTCCTCATTGCTAGTTTCCACTCGTCAGCATGTACAGATGATAATGCCTGCTCCGGAGTATCAGGATCTTCAGTAATTTCCATTTCTTCAACATCACATGCAAAATTCGCTTGTTTATTTCTGGTGGAACGTCGAAGTTCTACTTCTGCTATGGTGACATCTTCTTCAGGAGTGTACGTAATATCATTCGCATCATCATAATCACTGATTTCACTATCAGTATTCGTTTCATATGACTCATTTTCAGTTTCAATTTCTTCTATATTATCTTCATCCTCGTCCACTTCTATAATTGACAATTCTAAGTCTTCTTCCCTTCCTGAATTGTCTATTTTGGCCCCTATTATGAGTTGCATTCGATCTTCGATATTCGTTGGTTGTCGAAGATCGAAAATCGAATGTCAATTTGGTATTATGAGCGGTGCAACCCTGTCGAAATTTTCGTTGAATACCGAATTTAGAGTCGAATGCCATTTTGCTTTCGATTGTGGAGCGTACTGTGGGAAAACTTGTTAAAATGTAAGTTGTTTGCGATTATTTATGGTTTTATAGTAACCAAATAATAAATATATACTAATTTTGTTAATTTTATGCAGGTCGAAAGTCGTGAGTACCAAACAGCAACTAGAAAAACTAGTTGCATTAATGGAAGCGAATCCACAATTTGCAAAAGGGATTTGCAGCAAAGTACATGCAGCAAAAAAATGGGAAGAATTCACAACGGAGCTGAATTGCTTGGGACCACCAATTCGAACGGCAGCAAAATGGATTAAGGTTAATAATGGTTTTTTTTTTTTGTGTGATGTTTATATAAATACATTTTTCCCTTGGCAGGTATGGGCTGACATGAAGTCAAAAGCGAAAAAAAAAATGTCGCAAAACAAAGCTGAGCTCCGAGCAACAGGTGGGGGCCCTAACAAACTTCAGGGACTTACAAATACTGAAGAAAGCATAATCGGTTTGCTGCAATTTGATGTCTGCGTAAATCCGCCTGGGGTGGAATTTGGCCTGGATACAACTACCAGTGACCAGTTCACAGTTTTGTCCGCGTCAAATCCCAGCCCAGAGCTTCTGGTCCAAAACTATGAGGAAAGTGAGGACGATTTAAATTTAAATGTTCACAAGGAGCCAGCAGGAAAAACCAAAACAAACAAAAAATCTCAAAAAGCAGAGAGATTGAGGTTACTGGAGTTGCAGACTGATGGCCAAAAACAATTTCACGAACAAATGATATCTACATTGCAACAAATTAAGCAAAGTGCTGCAGAAACAGCGGAATACTCAAAAAAAAATTACGAGTTAAAAAAAAAAGCGACCGACGAACTCTTGCAACTAAAACGGGAGAAATTGCGCGTTTACAAAGAAGAAGTTCTGAGGAAGCAACAAGACCGCAGATCAAAACTACAATTAAAAGTAGCTATTTTAGAGATAAAAAAGAAATTGCTATCGAAATAATTTTTATATTTAGGCCCCTATTATGAGTTACATTCGATCTTCGATATTCGTTCGTTGTCGAAGATCGAAAATCGAATGTCAATTTGGTATTATGAGCGGTGCAACCCTATCGAAATTTTCGTTGTTTACCGAATTTAGAGTCGAATGCAATTTTGCTTTCGATTGTGTAGCGTATTGAGGGAAAACTTGTTAAAGTGTAAGTTGTTTGCGATTATTTATGGTTTTATAGTAACCAAATAATAAATATATACTAATTTTGTTAATTTTATGCAGGTCGAAAGTCGTGAGTACCAAACAGCAACTAGAAAAACTAGTTGCATTAATGGAAGCGAATCCACAATTTGCAAAAGGGATTTGCAGCAAAGTACATGCAGCAAAAAAATGGGAAGAATTCACAACGGAGCTGAATTGCTTGGGACCACCAATTCGAACGGCAGCAAAATGGATTAAGGTTAATAATGGTTTTTTTTTTTTTGTGTGATGTTTATATAAATACATTTTTCCCTTGGAAGGTATGGGCTGACATGAAGTCAAAAGCGAAAAAAAAAATGTCGCAAAACAAAGCTGAGCTCCGAGCAACAGGTGGGGGCCCTAACAAACTTCAGGGACTTACAAATACTGAAGAAAGCATAATCGGTTTGCTGCAATTTGATGTCTGCGTAAATCCGCCTGGGGTGGAATTTGGCCTGGATACAACTACCAGTGACCAGTTCACAGTTTTGTCCGCGTCAAATCCCAGCCCAGAGCTTCTGGTCCAAAACTATGAGGAAAGTGAGGACGATTTAAATTTAAATGTTCACAAGGAGCCAGCAGGAAAAACCAAAACAAACAAAAAATCTCAAAAAGCAGAGAGATTGAGGTTACTGGAGTTGCAGACTGATGGCCAAAAACAATTTCACGAACAAATGATATCTACATTGCAACAAATTAAGCAAAGTGCTGCAGAAACAGCGGAATACTCAAAAAAAAATTACGAGTTAAAAAAAAAAGCGACCGACGAACTCTTGCAACTAAAACGGGAGAAATTGCGCGTTTACAAAGAAGAAGTTCTGAGGAAGCAACAAGACCGCAGATCAAAACTACAATTAAAAGTAGCTATTTTAGAGATAAAAAAGAAATTGCTATCGAAATAATTTTTATATTTAGGCCCCTATTATGAGTTACATTCGATCTTCGATATTCGTTCGTTGTCGAAGATCGAAAATCGAATGTCAATTTGGTATTATGAGCGGTGCAACCCTATCGAAATTTTCGTTGTTTACCGAATTTAGAGTCGAATGCAATTTTGCTTTCGATTGTGTAGCGTATTGAGGGAAAACTTGTTAAAGTGTAAGTTGTTTGCGATTATTTATGGTTTTATAGTAACCAAATAATAAATATATACTAATTTTGTTAATTTTATGCAGGTCGAAAGTCGTGAGTACCAAACAGCAACTAGAAAAACTAGTTGCATTAATGGAAGCGAATCCACAATTTGCAAAAGGGATTTGCAGCAAAGTACATGCAGCAAAAAAATGGGAAGAATTCACAACGGAGCTGAATTGCTTGGGACCACCAATTCGAACGGCAGCAAAATGGATTAAGGTTAATAATGGTTTTTTTTTTTTTTGTGTGATGTTTATATAAATACATTTTTCCCTTGGCAGGTATGGGCTGACATGAAGTCAAAAGCGAAAAAAAAAATGTCGCAAAACAAAGCTGAGCTCCGAGCAACAGGTGGGGGCCCTAACAAACTTCAGGGACTTACAAATACTGAAGAAAGCATAATCGGTTTGCTGCAATTTGATGTCTGCGTAAATCCGCCTGGGGTGGAATTTGGCCTGGATACAACTACCAGTGACCAGTTCACAGTTTTGTCCGCGTCAAATCCCAGCCCAGAGCTTCTGGTCCAAAACTATGAGGAAAGTGAGGACGATTTAAATTTAAATGTTCACAAGGAGCCAGCAGGAAAAACCAAAACAAACAAAAAATCTCAAAAAGCAGAGAGATTGAGGTTACTGGAGTTGCAGACTGATGGCCAAAAACAATTTCACGAACAAATGATATCTACATTGCAACAAATTAAGCAAAGTGCTGCAGAAACAGCGGAATACTCAAAAAAAAATTACGAGTTAAAAAAAAAAGCGACCGACGAACTCTTGCAACTAAAACGGGAGAAATTGCGCGTTTACAAAGAAGAAGTTCTGAGGAAGCAACAAGACCGCAGATCAAAACTACAATTAAAAGTAGCTATTTTAGAGATAAAAAAGAAATTGCTATCGAAATAATTTTTATATTTAGGCCCCTATTATGAGTTACATTCGATCTTCGATATTCGTTCGTTGTCGAAGATCGAAAATCGAATGTCAATTTGGTATTATGAGCGGTGCAACCCTATCGAAATTTTCGTTGTTTACCGAATTTAGAGTCGAATGCAATTTTGCTTTCGATTGTGTAGCGTATTGAGGGAAAACTTGTTAAAGTGTAAGTTGTTTGCGATTATTTATGGTTTTATAGTAACCAAATAATAAATATATACTAATTTTGTTAATTTTATGCAGGTCGAAA
This sequence comes from Anastrepha obliqua, assembly GCF_027943255.1. Classification (NCBI taxonomy): domain Eukaryota; kingdom Metazoa; phylum Arthropoda; class Insecta; order Diptera; family Tephritidae; genus Anastrepha; species Anastrepha obliqua. The sequence continues at coordinate 51,219,407 of NC_072897.1, read as the reverse complement.
GTCGTGAGTACCAAACAGCAATTAGAAAGGCTAGTTTCATTAATGGAAGAGAATCCACATTTCGCAAAAGGGATTTGCACCAAAGTTCAAGCAGCAAAAAAATGGGAGGAATTTACAACGGAGCTGAATTGCTTGGGACCACCAGTTAGAACGGCAGCAAAATGGATTAAGGATAATAATGGTTTTTTTTGTGATGTTTATAGAAATACATTTTTATTTTCCCTTGGCAGGTTTGGGCTGAAATACGTAGAGGAACTGAAATACATATTTTTTTTCGAATGACGAATAATTGAATAAAGAAAATTTATAACAAAAATAAAACAGAAACTGTGGCGTAAAGATTTCTATTTAATACTTTTTAGATTTTTCTATAATATTCTAAGAATTTCATTTCTTATGTTTTCTATTTCTCCGTTATTTGGCTCCACTTCAATATCTTCAGCATCATCGTTGAGGGTCTCATCGGATAACTCTTTATCCGGAAGTCGAACATTATAAAACAAGCAAATGTTGTGCAAAGCTGCACACACATTAATAATTTGTGTTGCTTTTTTTTGGAGAATAGTGAAGAGCTCTTGACTTGGGTGCACTGCTGCAACTGGTTTTCTGTACTGGACAGTATGTTTATAAACGCCTCTTTAGATGATCTAAAGTTCTTTAAAAATCTGTAAGGAAATTTGTGTAATATTAAGTACGTCAACACATTTTGAAAATTCTAAACGTACTCAGTGGAAGCCATTTCTAGGGGGTTGGATGCGCCCCTCAACTATTTTCTACTTCTAGCTAGTTCCGCTAATCTTTCATCGTCCGATAAATCGTCGAACCACAACTCCGTTGTACTCATTTTCACAAAAAATACTTTTTTTAACTTTTAAAAATGTTGTTAGCAAAGAATTTCAATACAATCGGTTTTTCTTTTATTTTGATTTGCTGTATCAGCTGAGAAAAAATTATCTATTGTAAATGCGTCGAGCGATCGAAATTCACAATAGTCCTATTCTTCAACGAATGAGCACCATAATACCAAATGAAAATTCGTTCGATCAGCACTTTCGACTACAGTCGAAGATCGAATGTTGCTCATAATAAGGGCCTTAGTGTTAAGGAAACTGAAGTGATATTTTTTGTTTTATATTAGTATTAGGAAAAAAGACTGTATATATTTAAAGTAGGTTAAGCAAATGAATTAATTTTTATATTTACATAGCTTTAAGCTATGTGCCTTAAAGAAACTGAAGTGATATTTTTTGTTTTATATTAGTATAAGGAAAAGACTGTATATATTTAAAGTAGGTTAAACAAATGAATTAATGTTTTTTATTAAAGAAATGAGATTGATTTTGAACTAAATAGCAAATTGAAATACGTAGAGCTGAAATACATATTTTTTTCGAATGATGAATAACTGAATAAAGAAAATTTATAACAAAAATAAAACAGAAACTGTGGCATAAAGGTTTCTATTTAATACTTCTTAAATTTTTTTATAATATTCTAAGAATTTCATTTCTTATGTGTTCTGCTTCTCCGTTATTTGGCTCCACTTCAATATCTGCAGCATCATCGTTGAGGGTCTCGTCGGATAACTCTTCATCCGGAAGTTGTACATTATAAAACAAGCAAATGTTGTGCAAAGCTGCACACACATTAATAATTTGTGTTGCTTTTTTTGGAGAATAGTGAAGAGCTCTTGCCTGCAACAAACATCTAAATCGATTTTTCAGGACTCCAATTGTTCTCTCAATTATACTTCTCGCTTTGGCATGCTGTTTGTTGTAGGTCCTTTGTGGAGACCCTTCCTCAGAGTTTCTGAACGGCGTCATTAAATAAGGTTTTAGAGCGTATCCAGCATCACCTGAGACAGACAAAAATTATTAAAAACGGAGTTTCAATTGGTGTTTATTACATACCGAGGAGCCAAGTATTGCGACGGCCATTGAGATGTTGCTCCTCTAAATACGCTTTCAATGGCGACATGTTGAAAGCCATGGAGTCATGAGTAGCTCCTGGATTTTTCGCATTTATATAGGTTATTTTCATTGTATGATCACAAACCTAAAATTTACATTATTCGCATTTAGAATTTATGACTCATATTTAAATATATGCAAATGTCTACTTACAATCATAGCATTAATGCTGTAGAATCCCTTCCTGTTGTAATACAAATGCTGAACTTCTTTCCTGGGAGCGACAATTTTAACATGCGTGCCATCAACACAGCCAATTATTCCTGGAATCCGGTATTTGCTATAAAAATGTGCTTTTCTTTGTTGCAGATCAGTCTCTGTGCTACTAAATTTTACCCATCTTTGGCAAATATAATTTTCCAGGACATCTATTATTTCTGATAGCACAACAGACACAGTGGGTTGAGCAAGTCCTATCATACCTTCATTACCAATACTCAATTGGTACGATCCCTGAGCACAAAATCGCAGAACTGTGGCTAGCTTTAAAATATTAGGAATCGATTTGGCTCGGGTGCACTGCTGCAACTGGTTTTCTGTAGTGGACAGTAGGTTCACAAACGCCTCTTTAGATAATCTAAAGTTCTTTAAAAATCTGTAAGGAACTTTCTGTAATATTAAGTACGTCAACACATTTTGAAAATACTAAACTTACTCAGTGGAAGCCATTTCTAGGGGGTTGGATGCGTCCCTCAACTGCTTCCTACATTTAGCTAGTTCCACTAAACTTTCATCGTCCGATGAATCGTCGAACCACAACTCCGTTGTACTCATTTTCACGTATATTACTTTTTTTAACTTTTAAAAATAATGTTAGCAAAGAATTTCAAGACAATCGCTTTTTCTTTTATTTTGATTTGCTGTATCAGCTGAGAAAAAATTATCTATTGTAAATGCGTCGAGCGATCGAAATTCACAATAGTCCTATTCTTCAACGAATGAGCACCATAATACCAAATGAAAATTCGTTCGATCAGCACTTTCGACAACGGTCGAAGATCGAATGTTGCTCATAATAGGGGCCTTTGTTTTCATTTATAACAACATTTGGGAACGATGAAGCATTTTTTTCTTTATTCAAACACCCTTTCTCATTTTCGAAAAAAATAACATTTCGGCTTATTATTACTTTACTCGTTGCTATGTCAAGTAAACGATATGCTTTTGATTCTTGACTATAACCCAACATTATACATTCAATCGATTTAGCATCTAATTTCAATCGTTTCTCCTTAGGCACGTGAACCATCGCCTTGCAGCCAAATACTTTAAGATACTTCAAATTTGGCTTTCGTTTTGTCCAAATTTCTTCAGGACTTTTATTATTTTTTCTACATGGGATACGATTTAACAAATACGCAGCAGTATCAACTGCCTCTGCCCAAAAACTTTTACCTAACCCAGCATCAAATAGCATGCAACGAACTTTTTCAGAAATGGTGCGATTCATTCGCTCAGCTACTCCGTTTTGTTCTGGTGTGTATGGAGAAGTCTTTTGATGAAGAATACCGTGCTGAGACATATAATTTTGAAACATATTGTTTACGTATTCTTTCCCATTGTCAGTTCTTAGCATTTTGATTTGTTTACCAGTTTGTTTTTCAGCCATATTCTTGAATTTTAAAAATTGATCAAATACTTCTGACTTTTTCTTAATTGGGAACGCGAAAATTTTCCGCGAATAGTCATCGATGAAAGTTAACAAATATCGTGCACCCGAGTACGATTCAACTTCCAATGGTCCCATTACATCCGAGTGAATAAGCTCCAATAATTCACTAGCGCGATGACCACTTTTGGGGAACGGCAAACGCGTTTGTTTCCCTTTTACACATACAATGCATTTCTTATCAGTGATGTTTTTTTACATTTTCTAAGCCTTTCGACGAATTTTTAACTGCAATTAAGTTTTCACGGTGTACGAAAGTAATGTACACCGTGAGAATGCTGTATTTAATCTGACCTCTTTATTGAATATTTCTTTCTTATATACATTTTCTAATACTAATTTCTTAACTACGTATATATATATGTGTGTGTGTGTACATGCGTAAATGTGTATTCTTATCTTCATTGTATACATCCGATACCAATGCATTTTAAGTGCACTAAAATTTATGTGTCTTATGCAGACTCAGTAAATCCTAGTAGGAGATAAACGACCAACGTATTGATATTTTATATTTGTTTAGGTTCACTGTTGACTTAGGTGCATCTAACGCACGTATTAAAACAATTGATGATCGGTTGTCAGTTGCTGCTTGTGTGCATTGGTATATTGGTGTATGCGTGTTTCTTTCATATTTATATTATCTTTATGTTTTCTGTATACACTGTAATTTATGTATTTTGTTCAGATAAGCAATTTTCACATATTTTATGAGCAAGGCTCACATTACAATTCTATTGCTTATCATTGCATTTGATATTTAGTGGACTGTATATTTTTCCTGTTTATTTGGTCGGTTTACGTATGTTTGCATATGTATGTATGAATGTGTTATATTTATAAAATCCTATCTCTATTGCGGCAGAGTTTCATGTTCATATTTTTATGAACATTCTGCCAGGGGCCAAAATTGTGTTGTTTAAACATATTAGCCAAATGTGATTGTTGACATTTTACTTAATTATAATTGTGTCTAACTGGTAGTTCAAATGGAACAGCCACAACAGTTCTTCTTTTACATTTTGATCTTATATATAAAATAACTATGATTAACCCTATTATGAAAACTAAAGTTAGCGAAGCATGACCACTAACGTGATGAAAATTGATACCCTTCAATTTGATATTTTCTTTTTTGAGAAATTCTATTTGCTCCATCCATCCGATCGTAATAGGAACCTAACTCGTAATAAATGATTAAATCCCATTTTGAATTTATTATGTGTATTTTGCCGATCGGATCCAAATATATTGCGGTATTATTTCTTAGCTCAGCCACTGAAGCTCCTGTTTTAGCCATATCATTTATGTATAATGCCTTAACTTGCATTGCTAGCATGAGCAACGTAAAGAACCACATCATCAATGTCTTCGTTCTTTTCTGCCCTCCTGGGCCCGCCGAATTTTGCTATTCTTGATGTCAACAGGCTTTCAGCTTGATTTGGCTCTTCCGTTTTGCTGCTGTTTGTTGTCTCTAGTGGGCACAGCTTGTGAACGGGCCGTTTAAGTATCCCATTCTGTAATTTCAGAGTTACAACTCTGGTTTTTCCATCGCTTCCAGGATGGGTTTTTATAACTTTGCCTAATGGCCACTTTGCTGGATGACTTTCTTCATTTTTAATAATTACTATTTGACCTACTGCTAGATTGTCCTGTTTGGTTTTCCATTTCATTCGTTGTTGCAACATTGTGACATATTCGCTTTCCCACCGTTTCCAAAAGTCTCTTTTCATTTTTTGTATTAGTTTCCACCTATCTAACGAACCCCTTGTTGTGTCATCAATTGCTTCAGGACAGTCTATTAATGGGCATCCTATTAAAAAATGCCCAGGTGTTAAAACATCTATATCGCTTTCACTAGCGATCGCACATAAAGGTCGTGAATTTAGCACTGCTTCAATCTGTGATAGCAAAGTAATCATCTCTTCAAATGTCAATTTACTTTCGCCTATTACTCTTTTTAAATGATATTTCACTGATTTGACTCCAGCCTCCCAAATTCCTCCGAAGTGAGGAGCTGCCAGCGGCCCAAAATGCCATTGAATTTTGTCTGCTTCTAATATGGGAGCTACTGTTGAGTTTTTCTTGATTGCCTTTTTGAAATCTAAGTCTAACTTTCTACAAGCTCCGACAAAATTTGTTCCATTGTCTGAGTATATATGCTGACTCTTACCCCTTCTAGCAAAAAATCTTTTTAAGGCAGCTAGAAACGCTTCAGTTGTTAAATCACTTACTGCCTCTAAATGAATAGCCTTTGTTGCCATACATACAAATACAGCTATGTATCCTTTAAATGTTTTTATTCCCCTTCCTTTGGAACATTTCATATGTATTGGACCTGCATAGTCTACACCAACGTGTGAAAATGGAATTGACAACTACACTCGAAATTCTGGAAGATTTCCCATTATTTGTTTAGCTGCTTCCTTTCGGTAACGTATGCAGCGACTACAAGCTCGAATGTTTTTTTTTTTATGGAATTCTTTAATCCAATTATCCAATAATTCCTTCTAATCGTTGCTTCCATTAACTTATTTCCTCCATGTAAGGTTGTTTTATGAACATGTTCAATAATCAATTTTGACAAATGTGATTTATTTAATATTATTGGGTGCTTCTGATCGAACTGAAGCTTTGCATTCCCTAACCTACCTCCTACGCGAAGGATTCCATTGTTATCTAAAATTGGATCTAAGCTTGCAATTTTACTTGTACTGCTAATTTCTTTTTTGATTTCTAAGCTCTGTATTTCCTCTCTAAATTGTAATCTTTGCTGATATCTTATTATTCTCTGTTCAGCTTCTTTTAGTTCTGATTTTACTAAGTACGCAGGAAATTTTTGTCCTCGTATTCTTTTTATAAATCGCAATATATAAGCTACAACCCTTATTAATTTGGTTAAACTAGAATATTTTAATATTACCTCATCTAAGAAATGTGATTCTTTTGATGTTGTGACATACACTGCATCGATTTTACCGCTATTCTGTGTTGGCCATTGATGTTCTTCTCCTTGTAACCATTTGGGACCTCTCCACCATAGCTCGTGCTCCACTAGTTTGTTCGCAAATATCCCTCTGGATGCTACATCAGCTGGATTGTCCTTTGTTCTAACGTGTTGCCATATTGCAGTGGAAGCATATAATTTGATTTCTTCTACTCTCGTTTTAATGAACTTATCTTTACTTCGGGAATTCTTTATCCATGCTAACGTTATAGATGAGTCGCTCCAAGCAAATATTTTAACTTCTCTATTGATAACTGTCTTTATCCTTTGCAGCAATTTAGAAAGTAGGTGAGCCGCGCATAGCTCCAGTTTTGGCAATGTCTTCTTATTTTTAATCGGGTTCACTTTGGTTTTACCAGCAATTATCGTTATAACTGATCCAACTTTAGCATATACAACTGCCGCGTACGCTTTTTCTGACGCATCTGCGAATCCATGTAGTTCAATTTTAACGTCGTTTTTTGTTTCAAACCATCTGGGAATTTTCATTCTTTTTATCGCTGGTACGTGCTGCATAAACTCCTGCCATTCTTTTGCCAAATTTTCGTCGAGTAACTCATCCCAGTTGAGTTTCATCAACCAAAGTTTTTGTATAAACAACTTTGCTAAAACAGTCATTGGTGAAAGCCACCCCATCGGATCGAAAATTCTCGCCAATTCAGATAAAGCTTTCCTTTTTGTTACTAGCTTTTCCGTTGAAAGATTCATATTAAATCCAAACATGTCTTTGGCCGGGTCCCATTGTATACCCAATGTTTTAACTGTTTCGTCTTCTGCTATTTTTATTACCTCATTTTCGCTATTTGTTGGAATTGTTGTTATAATCTCACTGTTATTAGACATCCACTTTCTTAAGTGAAATCCACATTTTTGTAGTTGTTTCGAAATTTCGAACTGAATGACTTTACATTCATTTATTGAATCAGCTCCTGTCATTAAATCGTCCATGTAGAAGTCGTTTTTAATGATGTTTGAAAGTAAATAATTGTAAGGCTCGCAGGATTTGGCAATTTCTTGTAAAGTTCTCGTTGCAAGAAAAGGAGCGGATGCTGTTCCATACGTAACTGTTTGCAGCTTGTATTCTCCTATCGGCCCTTCCTTCGCTTCTCTCCACAATATACGTTGATAATCTTGATCACTTTCTGCTACTTTAATTTGTCGATACATCTTTTCAATATCACTTGTTAACACATATTGCCAAAGTCTCCATTTGGTAATTATGTCAAATATATCTTTTTGAAGTCTCGGGCCTATTAAAAGGATGTCATTTAAACTACTTCCATTTGTAGTTTTTGCAGATGCATCGAAAACTACTCGTAGTTTAGTTGTGAGACTGCCTTCTCGAATTACGGCTTGATGTGGCAAATAGTATTTTCCGCAATTATTTCCACTTGCTTTTTTCATGTGGCCCATTTCTAAATAGTCTCTCATAAATTGCACATATTGTTTTCTTAGGTTGTCATCTGAAGCCAACTTTTTCTCAAGATTAAGAAACCTCGCCATTGCTTGTTTGCGAGAGTCGCCTAAGTCTTTTTTATTTTTAAAAGGTAGATTGACGACAAATCTATTATTTTCATCTCTTGTTGTCGTTTTATCAAATATCTTCATGCATTCATCATCATCTTCTATATATGTTGGTGCTGTGGTGTCTTCTATTTCCCAAAACTTCTCCAACGTTGTGGTCACCGCTGCTAGAATTCTACCATTTTTTCTCGGTTGTTGTAAAACTCCCGACAATATCCATCCTAATTTCGTAGCTTGGCCTAGTATTCGATCTTTCTTAAATATGCCTTCTTCTAATATGTCAGCATATACATCTCCTCCAATAACGACGTCGATTCGATCTGACCTATTGAAGTTGGGATCAGCTAAGGTATAGTTTCTCCATTGTTCTATATCCCATTTAAATGTTTTATCAGGTTGTGCACTCGCCAATTTCGGCAAAATCAGTGCTTCGACATTGTACACTTCGTTGCTTAGGAATCTCGGCCTGATTTCAATGTTGACTTTAAATTTGGAGACTCCCACTGTAGTATTTCCTAGCCCTTGTAGCTCAGTTACTTCTCTTCTCTTTGGTAAGTGTAGTATTTGAGCGGCTTCTTCAGAAATGGTAGTCTTCTGTGATCCTTGATCGATTAGTGCTCGCAATGTCACGTACTCTCCATTTGCCGCCTTCACTCTTATCTGGGCTGTTGCTAGAAGTATTGCTGTTTCGGAGTTTTTTGTCATCATAGTGGATGATTTTTTATAGCATTTTCTTCGCCTGCTCCTTTTTCCTTCTGGAATTCATTGTAATGCAGTAAATTATGATGATTTCTTCCACACTTACTGCATTTTTTCTTATTCTTGCAATTGCCTTCATATACGTGGTCGAGGCAAATATTGCATAGCTTATTGTTTACTATGAAACCTCTACGATTTATCGTAGTCAATGCCTGGAACCTTCTGCATTCAACAATTTGATGCCCAGGAATCTTGCAATATATACAGGTCTTTTGTGCAGCTGTATAGAATGTGGGTGCTCGTTGTGGCTGCTTTTGATTGCTCCATTTAGTTGTTTTCCTGTCTCGTATAGCTTCTAGAGCTTGATATTGCTGCTCCAGAAAACGGAAAACATCATCTAGGCTTTGGATATCCCTAGTTTTCTTGACATTCTGCTCATATACCCGGAGACTTTCTTTGTCTAGTTTCCGAACAACTATCCGAGCTATAATTGCTTGCTCGTCATTTAAATTCAATTTAAGCCCTTTTAGAGCATAAATGCATTCCTTGGTGGTATCCAAAAGCTGCTTCATGCTTGTCGCACTTTCCCCATTTGCTGTTGGTTGATCTAAAAGTCTGTCCACTTGTGTTGTGAATTGCAGCCTTTTGTTTTCATATCTTTCCTGGAGGATTTGCCAAGCGGCTTCATAGTTGTATTCAGTTACCGGTAAATGCTGAATTAATCTTCCAGCTTCTCCTCCTAATGACGACTTCAGCCGGAACATCTTTTCTACTTCAGTAAAGTGCTTCGAATTATGCACCAAACCTTGGAAAAGATCGCTAAATGATGACCATTGATTCATCTCGCCATAAAATATCGGAATCTTAATCTCCTGTAGTTTCATAGTAGATGACACAGCTTGTGTTGGCGTGCACCTTTTCAATTTATCTGTTAACTTCTCAATGTTAACGCTGTATTTTTCTCGGAAGTCCTCCATTTGTTCTTCTATTGAGTCTTTAGTAATGGCTTTTAAATGGACACTGCGAGTTTCAGAAAAAGCTTCTTCTACATATTCAAACTGTATTTGAAGCTTAGTTTTGAATTCTCTTATTTCTTCGACAGAATCCAATTCATTTTGTTGAATTTCTTCTATGGTCATTCTGAGCTTTTTTCCTCGACGTTGAAATCTCCTTTCTACGTCGGAATTAGTACCTGATGGCTCGAACTCACTCATTTCTCCCATCGATGCAGGTTTAAGTTGGTTGCCGCTTACTGTTGGTAAATCTTCGGCTGCATTTTGTATTTTTAAATGCTGAATGGACTTTTCCATTACCTGAATAACATGCTCGTAATACTTCTTGGCAATGTATTCGTCAGCTTCTTGGCTCGGTTTAGCCATAATTTTGGCATGATTTCCACTAAATTCCGTCCTCATTGTTTGAATATGTTGAATATATTCGAGACATGAAGCTTTCCTTATTTTGCCGCTAAGGATTTTCTGTTCTTCCAGCGCAGCAAGATCGCCCAACTCCTTCTGTCTTTTCAGTAAATTTTCCATGTTGATTTTGATTGTTTTTTTTTTTTTTTAAACACTGTACTCGTTGTTTTAGCCACGAGGACGCTTTTTAACACTTTTCACTTTTCCGCTGTGAGCCACGGAAACGCTTTTCGCTTAGAATCTTAGGCGAATTATATACTTGTTTAAGTATATTTTTTATTAATGCGGACAGTCTTTGCTGTTCCGGCTTATATATATATATATTTTTCTACTAAGTAATGCTCTCCTTTAGAGACTTATAGTACTAGCGCTTGAATTCTTCTCTAGGCTCGACTGACCAAATGTTCGAAAGTAATGTACACCGTGAGATTGCTGTATTTCATCTGACCTCTTTATTGAATATTTCTTTCTTATATACATTTTCTAATACTAATTTCTTAACTACGTATATATATATGTGTGTGTGTGTACATGCGTAAATGTGTATTCTTATCTTCATTGTATACATCCGATACCAATGCATTTTAAGTGCACTAAAATTTATGTGTCTTATGCAGACTCAGTAAATCCTAGTAGGAGATAAACGACCAACGTATTGATATTTTATATTTGTTTAGGTTCACTGTTGACTTAGGTGCATCTAACGCACGTATTAAAACAATTGATGATCGGTTGTCAGTTGCTGCTTGTGTGCATTGGTATATTGGTGTATGCGTGTTTCTTTCATATTTATATTATCTTTATGTTTTCTGTATACACTGTAATTTATGTATTTTGTTCAGATAAGCAATTTTCACATATTTTATGAGCAAGGCTCACATTACAATTCTATTGCTTATCATTGCATTTGATATTTAGTGGACTGTATATTTTTCCTGTTTATTTGGTCGGTTTACGTATGTTTGCATATGTATGTATGAATGTGTTATATTTATAAAATCCTATCTCTATTGCGGCAGAGTTTCATGTTCATATTTTTATGAACACACGGCTTATATGGCCTAACCTTCTATGCCACAGTGCAAAGTCATCATTATATTTACATAGCATTGTACTTTCTTGGTTAATTTTACAATTTAATTGATACAAGCCATTTACCAAATTCGCGTTTGCTATCAATTTATTCTCGTCGTTAAAAATCTTGCACACATCATTTTCGAATAATACTTTATTTCCTCTCTTTGCCATTTCACTCACTGACAATAGGTTTGCACAAATATTTGGTACATAATCTATATTATGTATAGTGACGTTGTTTTTGTTAGGCATAATCACATTAGCGGTACCTGTGTATTCAACTTTCAATTTACCATTGTTTGCAAGTGAAATTTCTTTATCGCTCTTTCGCACATTAACTAATATGTTTTTGTTATTAGTTAAATGTACAGATGCGCCTGAGTCAATGTACCAATTACTGTTTGTATTTGAACGGTACTTTTCATTGTCTGCAAAGAGAGACGCAAGAAATCCGCTACCATTAGTATTGTTGTTCTTGTTAGTACTTACTTGCGGTTTTTTATTTGGACAGTTACGACTTATGTGACCAAATAAATTACAAGAATAACAGCGAATCTTCTTCTTGTTGTTGGTTTTTTTCACATGCATTACATTATTTTCCGTATGCGTGTCAAATTTAATATCTTGCAACATCAAATTTTTAACGACGTCGACGCTCAGCTGCGTTTTAGAATTTTCTACAGCTAAAACAAGCGCCCTATATTCACTTGGCAATCCAGCCAACATTAATGATGCGACAATTTCGTCACCTATCTGCAACCCAGCATTATTCACCTTCAATGCCGTCATTACCATTGCGTTGATATAATTCTGCGTAGACTCGAAATCCTCCAACTTTATGTGAACAAGTTGTTTCAGCAATTCCACTTTTCTCGTCAACCCGGTATCCTCATAAGCAGCAACCAAAGCATCCCATGCTTCCTTTGCAGTTGTTGCTGTTGCAATATGAGAAAAATTGCACGATTCGATCATCATGGTGATCTCCGCCAAAGCTTGCTGATCCCTTTCAATCTCCGCTGCCGTCGCATTGACACCTAGACTTTGTTCGACCGGCTTCCAGCACTTCTTGATGATTAAATAAGATTTCGCCAGCCGCTTCCACGTGTCGAAATTTTCTCGACCACGCAGCTTTTCAAAAACTAAAGCTGGCGCAGCCATTTTATTCAATTTCGTTGCCAAGAGATTAAAAAACAAAACGCACAAGACTCTAATAAAAGTATTATTAACTTAAAAACGCTTATTTTTCCGTGTATAATTTTCGCGTGTCAAGTGGCCCATAACCTAATAAAAGCGGTCTTTCTCGTTGTAAGTCTTCTTGAGCAATGACAATTCGCTTTATTCATAGAATTCATATTAACGTACGCTTTATGTTACTAAAGCAGGTATGTTACAATATTATTACATGTTTCCTTATTCTAGTATTTTCCAACATATGCTACTAAGCAGGTATGTTATTATTACATGGTTGCTTATTCAAGTATATTTCAACAAAAATTGTGAAAAGTGGGTGCAAGTGGGTGGAGGTGGACATGGGTGCACCTGGTGGAAGATGGTGAAAATTGAGAAAATTGTGAAAAGTGGGTGCAAGTGGGTGGGAGTGGACGTGGGTGCATCTGGTGGAAGATGGTGAAAATTGTGAAAAGTGGGTGCAAGTGGGTGGAGGTGGACATGGGTGGACATGGGTGCACCTGGTGGAAGATGGTGAAAATTGTGAAAAGTGGTCACAAGTGGGTGCAAGTGGGTGGGAGTGGACGTGAGTGCATCTGGTGAAAATTGTGAAAATTGTGAAAAGTGGGTGCAAGTGGGTGGAGGTGGACTTGGGTGCACCTGGTGGAAGATGGTGAAAATTGTGAAAAGTGGGTGCAAGTGGGTGGGAGTGGACGTGGGTGCATCTGGTGGAAGATGGTGAAAATTGTGAAAATTGTGAAAAGTGGGTGCAAGTGGGTGGAGGTGGACATGGGTGCACCTGGTGGAAGATGGTGAAAATTGTGAAAAGTGGTCAGAAGTGGGTGCAAGTGGGTGGGAGTGGACGTGAGTGCATCTGGTGAAAATTGTGAAAATTGTGAAAATTGTGAAAAGTGGGTGCAAGTGGGTGGAGGTGGACGTGAGTGCACCTGGTGGAAGATGGTGAAAATTGTGAAAATTGTGAAAATTGTGAAAAGTGGGTGCAAGTGGGTGGGAGTGGACGTGGGTGCATCTGGTGGAAGATGGTGAAAATTGTGAAAAGTGGGTGCAAGTGGGTGGGAGTGGACGTGGGTGCATCTAGTAGAAGATGGTGAAAATTGTGAAAAGTGGGTGCAAGTGGGTGGGAGTGGACGTGGGTGCATCTGGTGGAAGATGGTGAAAATTGTGAAAAGTGGGTGGGAGTGGACGTGGGTGGTGCACCTGGTGGAAGATGGTGAAAATTGTGAAAAGTGGGTGCAAGTGGGTGGGAGTGGACGTGGGTGCATCTGGTGGAAGATGGTGAAAATTGTGAAAAGTGGGTGCAAGTGGGTGGAGGTGGACATGGGTGCACCTGGTGGAAGATGGTGAAAATTGTGAAAATTGTGAAAAGTGGGTGCAAGTGGGTGGAGGTGGACGTGAGTGCACCTGGTGGAAGATGGTGAAAATTGTGAAAATTGTGAAAATTGTGAAAAGTGGGTGGGAGTGGACGTGGGTGGTGCACCTGGTGGAAGATGGTGAAAATTGTGAAAAGTGGGTGCAAGTGGGTGGGAGTGGACGTGGGTGCACCTGGTGGAAGATGGTGAAAATTGTGAAAATTGTGAAAAGTGGTCAGAGGTGGGTGGAAGTGGACATGGGTGCATCTGGTGGAAGATGGTGGAAGATGGTGAAAATTGTGAAAAGTGGGTGCAAGTGGGTGGAGGTGGACATGGGTGCATCTGGTGAAAATTGTGAAAAGTGGGTGCAAGTGGGTGGGAGTGGACGTGGGTGCATCTTGTGGAAGATGGTGAAAATTGTGAAAATTGTGAAAAGTGGGTGCAAGTGGGTGGGAGTGGACGTGGGTGCATCTGGTGGAAGATGGTGAAAATTGTGAAAAGTGGGTGCAAGTGGGTGGGAGTGGACGTGGGTGCACCTGGTGGAAGATGGTGAAAATTGTGAAAAGTGGGTGGGAGTGGACGTGGGTGGTGCACCTGGTGGAAGATGGTGAAAATTGTGAAAATTGTGAAAAGTGGGTGCAAGTGGGTGGAGGTGGACATGGGTGCATCTGGTGGAAATTGGTGAAAATTGTGAAAAGTGGGTGCAAGTGGGTGGAGGTGGACATGGGTGCACCTGGTGGAAGATGGTGAAAATTGTGAAAATTGTGAAAAGTGGGTGCAAGTGGGTGGAGGTGGACATGGGTGCATCTGGTGAAAATTGTGAAAAGTGGGTGCAAGTGGGTGCAAGTGGGTGGGAGTGGACGTGGGTGCATCTGGTGCAAGTGGGTGGAAGATGGTGAAAATTGTGAAAATTGTGAAAAGTGGTCAGAGGTGGGTGGAAGTGGACATGGGTGCATCTGGTGGAAGATGGTGGAAGATGGTGAAAATTGTGAAAATTGTGAAAAGTGGGTGCAAGTGGGTGGGAGTGGACGTGGGTGCATCTGGTGGAAGATGGTGAAAATTGTGAAAATTGTGAAAAGTGGGTGCAAGTGGGTGGGAGTGGACGTGGGTGCATCTAGTGGAAGATGGTGAAAATTGTGAAAATTGTGAAAAGTGGGTGCAAGTGGGTGCAAGTGGGTGGGAGTGGACGTGGGTGGACCTGGTGGAACATGGTGAAGATGTTAAAAACAGATCTGTAAAAATTTCGTAATTTCATTGATCAAAATTAATACAGGGTACATGGTAACATTTATCATAACTATAGTGAAATAAAATCACTGTTCAAAACTAAACAGAACTATTAAAATTTCGTAATTTCATTGATCAAAATTAATCCTTATAATTCGCAGGTTCTTTTTCTGAAAGACTTAGTATAAGTCGACACTTAGATACCCAATATAATATAGCAATGATAGCTCAGGTGGTAGAGGCGTAATGTTACTTCAACAAAGTCGCGAGTTCGAAGCCTGGTGCTGGAAAAAATAAATCTGAATTTGTTATAAATTATAGTCATTTTAAAAATAAGTAGGAGCATGTGGGTGCATGTAAACATGGATGCAACTGCAGTGGGTGGCAGTGGGTGGCGTGGGTGCATGTGAAAAATGGTGGACCTGGTGAAAAGTGGACATGGATGCAACTGGAGTGGTCAGAAGTGGGTGGCAGTGGGTGGCAGTGGATGGCGTGGGTGCATGTGAAAAATGGTGGACCTGGTGAAAAGTGGACATGGATGCAACTGGAGTGGTCAGAAGTGGTCAGAAGTGGGTGGCAGTGGGTGCATGTGGAAAATGGTGGTGGAAGATGGTGAAAATTGTGAAAATTGTGAAAAGTGGACATGGAAGTGGGTGCAAGTGGGTGGGAGTGGACATGGGTGCACCTGGTGGAAGATGGTGAAAATTGTGAAAATTGTGAAAAGTGGGTGGGAGTAGGTGGAAGTGGCCGTGGGTGCATCTGGTGGAAGATGGTGAAAATTGTGAAAAGTGGGTGCAAGTGGGTGGTAGTGGGTGTATGTGAAAAAGTGTGGACCTGGTGAAAAGTGCAGTGGGTGGCGTGGGTGCATGTGGAAAATGGTGGTGGAAGATGGTGAAAATTGTGAAAAATGGGTGCAAGTGGGTGGGAGTGGCCGTGGGTGCATCTGGTGGAAGATGGTGAAAATTGTGAAAATTGTGAAAAGTGGGTGCAAGTGGGTGGAGGTGGACATGGGTGCATCTGGTGAAAATTGTGAAAAGTGGGTGCAAATGGGTGGGAGTGGACGTGGGTGCATCTGGTGGAAGATGGTGAAAATTGTGAAAATTGTGAAAAGTGGGTGCAAGTGGGTGGGAGTGGACGTGGGTGGTGCACCTGGTGGAAGATGGTGAAAATTGTGAAAAGTGGGTGGGAGTGGACGTGGGTGCATCTGGTGGAAGATGGTGAAAATTGTGAAAAGTGGGTGCAAGTGGGTGGAGGTGGACATGGGTGCACCTGGTGGAAGATGGTGAAAATTGTGAAAATTGTGAAAAGTGGGTGCAAGTGGGTGGAGGTGGACATGGGTGCACCTGGTGGAAGATGGTGAAAATTGTGAAAATTGTGAAAAGTGGGTGCAAGTGGGTGGAGGTGGACATGGGTGCATCTGGTGAAAATTGTTAAAAGTGGGTGCAAGTGGGTGCAAGTGGGTGGGAGTGGACGTGGGTGCATCTGGTGCAAGTGGGTGGAAGATGGTGAAAATTGTGAAAATTGTGAAAAGTGGTCAGAGGTGGGTGGAAGTGGACATGGGTGCATCTGGTGGAAGATGGTGGAAGATGGTGAAAATTGTGAAAATTGTGAAAAGTGGTCAGAGGTGGGTGGAAGTGGACATGGGTGCATCTGGTGGAAGATGGTGGAAGATGGTGAAAATTGTGAAAATTGTGAAAAGTGGGTGCAAGTGGGTGGGAGTGGACATGGGTGCACCTGGTGGAAGATGGTGAAAATTGTGAAAATTGTGAAAAGTGGGTGGGAGTAGGTGGAAGTGGCCGTGGGTGCATCTGGTGGAAGATGGTGAAAATTGTGAAAAGTGGGTGCAAGTGGGTGGTAGTGGGTGTATGTGAAAAAGTGTGGACCTGGTGAAAAGTGCAGTGGGTGGCGTGGGTGCATGTGGAAAATGGTGGTGGAAGATGGTGAAAATTGTGAAAAATGGGTGCAAGTGGGTGGGAGTGGCCGTGGGTGCATCTGGTGGAAGATGGTGAAAATTGTGAAAATTGTGAAAAGTGGGTGCAAGTGGGTGGAGGTGGACATGGGTGCATCTGGTGAAAATTGTGAAAAGTGGGTGCAAGTGGGTGGGAGTGGACGTGGGTGCATCTGGTGGAAGATGGTGAAAATTGTGAAAATTGTGAAAAGTGGGTGCAAGTGGGTGGGAGTGGACGTGGGTGGTGCACCTGGTGGAAGATGGTGAAAATTGTGAAAAGTGGGTGGGAGTGGACGTGGGTGCATCTGGTGGAAGATGGTGAAAATTGTGAAAAGTGGGTGCAAGTGGGTGGAGGTGGACATGGGTGCACCTGGTGGAAGATGGTGAAAATTGTGAAAATTGTGAAAAGTGGGTGCAAGTGGGTGGAGGTGGACATGGGTGCACCTGGTGGAAGATGGTGAAAATTGTGAAAATTGTGAAAAGTGGGTGCAAGTGGGTGGAGGTGGACATGGGTGCATCTGGTGAAAATTGTTAAAAGTGGGTGCAAGTGGGTGCAAGTGGGTGGGAGTGGACGTGGGTGCATCTGGTGCAAGTGGGTGGAAGATGGTGAAAATTGTGAAAATTGTGAAAAGTGGTCAGAGGTGGGTGGAAGTGGACATGGGTGCATCTGGTGGAAGATGGTGGAAGATGGTGAAAATTGTGAAAATTGTGAAAAGTGGTCAGAGGTGGGTGGAAGTGGACATGGGTGCATCTGGTGGAAGATGGTGGAAGATGGTGAAAATTGTGAAAATTGTGAAAAGTGGGTGCAAGTGGGTGGGAGTGGACATGGGTGCACCTGGTGGAAGATGGTGAAAATTGTGAAAATTGTGAAAAGTGGGTGGGAGTAGGTGGAAGTGGCCGTGGGTGCATCTGGTGGAAGATGGTGAAAATTGTGAAAAGTGGGTGCAAGTGGGTGGTAGTGGGTGTATGTGAAAAAGTGTGGACCTGGTGAAAAGTGCAGTGGGTGGCGTGGGTGCATGTGGAAAATGGTGGTGGAAGATGGTGAAAATTGTGAAAAATGGGTGCAAGTGGGTGGGAGTGGCCGTGGGTGCATCTGGTGGAAGATGGTGAAAATTGTGAAAATTGTGAAAAGTGGGTGCAAGTGGGTGGAGGTGGACATGGGTGCATCTGGTGAAAATTGTGAAAAGTGGGTGCAAGTGGGTGGGAGTGGACGTGGGTGCATCTGGTGGAAGATGGTGAAAATTGTGAAAATTGTGAAAAGTGGGTGCAAGTGGGTGGGAGTGGACGTGGGTGGTGCACCTGGTGGAAGATGGTGAAAATTGTGAAAAGTGGGTGGGAGTGGACGTGGGTGCATCTGGTGGAAGATGGTGAAAATTGTGAAAAGTGGGTGCAAGTGGGTGGAGGTGGACATGGGTGCACCTGGTGGAAGATGGTGAAAATTGTGAAAATTGTGAAAAGTGGGTGCAAGTGGGTGGAGGTGGACATGGGTGCATCTGGTGAAAATTGTGAAAATTGTGAAAAGTGGGTGCAAGTGGGTGGGAGTGGACGTGGGTGCATCTGGTGCAAGTGGGTGGAAGATGGTGAAAATTGTGAAAATTGTGAAAAGTGGTCAGAGGTGGGTGGAAGTGGACATGGGTGCATCTGGTGGAAGATGGTGGAAGATGGTGAAAATTGTGAAAATTGTGAAAAGTGGGTGCAAGTGGGTGGAGGTGGACATGGGTGCATCTGGTGAAAATTGTGAAAAGTGGGTGCAAGTGGGTGGAAGATGGTGAAAATTGTGAAAATTGTTAAAAGTGGGTGCAAGTGGGTGCAAGTGGGTGGGAGTGGACGTGGGTGCATCTGGTGCAAGTGGGTGGAAGATGGTGAAAATTGTGAAAATTGTGAAAAGTGGTCAGAGGTGGGTGGAAGTGGACATGGGTGCATCTGGTGGAAGATGGTGGAAGATGGTGAAAATTGTGAAAATTGTGAAAAGTGGTCAGAGGTGGGTGGAAGTGGACATGGCTGCATCTGGTGGAAGATGGTGGAAGATGGTGAAAATTGTGAAAATTGTGAAAAGTGGGTGCAAGTGGGTGGGAGTGGACATGGGTGCACCTGGTGGAAGATGGTGAAAATTGTGAAAATTGTGAAAAGTGGGTGGGAGTAGGTGGAAGTGGCCGTGGGTGCATCTGGTGGAAGATGGTGAAAATTGTGAAAAGTGGGTGCAAGTGGGTGGTAGTGGGTGTATGTGAAAAAGTGTGGA
Source organism: Anastrepha obliqua (assembly GCF_027943255.1). Classification (NCBI taxonomy): domain Eukaryota; kingdom Metazoa; phylum Arthropoda; class Insecta; order Diptera; family Tephritidae; genus Anastrepha; species Anastrepha obliqua. Next base: position 51,200,092 of record NC_072897.1, on the reverse strand, counting down.
CCTGGTGAAAAGTGGACATGGATGCAACTGGAGTGGTCAGAAGTGGGTGGCAGTGGGTGGCAGTGGATGGCGTGGGTGCATGTGAAAAATGGTGGACCTGGTGAAAAGTGGACATGGATGCAACTGGAGTGGTCAGAAGTGGTCAGAAGTGGGTGGCAGTGGGTGCATGTGGAAAATGGTGGTGGAAGATGGTGAAAATTGTGAAAATTGTGAAAAGTGGACATGGAAGTGGGTGCAAGTGGGTGGGAGTGGACATGGGTGCACCTGGTGGAAGATGGTGAAAATTGTGAAAATTGTGAAAAGTGGGTGGGAGTAGGTGGAAGTGGCCGTGGGTGCATCTGGTGGAAGATGGTGAAAATTGTGAAAAGTGGGTGCAAGTGGGTGGTAGTGGGTGTATGTGAAAAAGTGTGGACCTGGTGAAAAGTGCAGTGGGTGGCGTGGGTGCATGTGGAAAATGGTGGTGGAAGATGGTGAAAATTGTGAAAAATGGGTGCAAGTGGGTGGGAGTGGCCGTGGGTGCATCTGGTGGAAGATGGTGAAAATTGTGAAAATTGTGAAAAGTGGGTGCAAGTGGGTGGAGGTGGACATGGGTGCATCTGGTGAAAATTGTGAAAAGTGGGTGCAAATGGGTGGGAGTGGACGTGGGTGCATCTGGTGGAAGATGGTGAAAATTGTGAAAATTGTGAAAAGTGGGTGCAAGTGGGTGGGAGTGGACGTGGGTGGTGCACCTGGTGGAAGATGGTGAAAATTGTGAAAAGTGGGTGGGAGTGGACGTGGGTGCATCTGGTGGAAGATGGTGAAAATTGTGAAAAGTGGGTGCAAGTGGGTGGAGGTGGACATGGGTGCACCTGGTGGAAGATGGTGAAAATTGTGAAAATTGTGAAAAGTGGGTGCAAGTGGGTGGAGGTGGACATGGGTGCACCTGGTGGAAGATGGTGAAAATTGTGAAAATTGTGAAAAGTGGGTGCAAGTGGGTGGAGGTGGACATGGGTGCATCTGGTGAAAATTGTTAAAAGTGGGTGCAAGTGGGTGCAAGTGGGTGGGAGTGGACGTGGGTGCATCTGGTGCAAGTGGGTGGAAGATGGTGAAAATTGTGAAAATTGTGAAAAGTGGTCAGAGGTGGGTGGAAGTGGACATGGGTGCATCTGGTGGAAGATGGTGGAAGATGGTGAAAATTGTGAAAATTGTGAAAAGTGGTCAGAGGTGGGTGGAAGTGGACATGGGTGCATCTGGTGGAAGATGGTGGAAGATGGTGAAAATTGTGAAAATTGTGAAAAGTGGGTGCAAGTGGGTGGGAGTGGACATGGGTGCACCTGGTGGAAGATGGTGAAAATTGTGAAAATTGTGAAAAGTGGGTGGGAGTAGGTGGAAGTGGCCGTGGGTGCATCTGGTGGAAGATGGTGAAAATTGTGAAAAGTGGGTGCAAGTGGGTGGTAGTGGGTGTATGTGAAAAAGTGTGGACCTGGTGAAAAGTGCAGTGGGTGGCGTGGGTGCATGTGGAAAATGGTGGTGGAAGATGGTGAAAATTGTGAAAAATGGGTGCAAGTGGGTGGGAGTGGCCGTGGGTGCATCTGGTGGAAGATGGTGAAAATTGTGAAAATTGTGAAAAGTGGGTGCAAGTGGGTGGAGGTGGACATGGGTGCATCTGGTGAAAATTGTGAAAAGTGGGTGCAAGTGGGTGGGAGTGGACGTGGGTGCATCTGGTGGAAGATGGTGAAAATTGTGAAAATTGTGAAAAGTGGGTGCAAGTGGGTGGGAGTGGACGTGGGTGGTGCACCTGGTGGAAGATGGTGAAAATTGTGAAAAGTGGGTGGGAGTGGACGTGGGTGCATCTGGTGGAAGATGGTGAAAATTGTGAAAAGTGGGTGCAAGTGGGTGGAGGTGGACATGGGTGCACCTGGTGGAAGATGGTGAAAATTGTGAAAATTGTGAAAAGTGGGTGCAAGTGGGTGGAGGTGGACATGGGTGCACCTGGTGGAAGATGGTGAAAATTGTGAAAATTGTGAAAAGTGGGTGCAAGTGGGTGGAGGTGGACATGGGTGCATCTGGTGAAAATTGTTAAAAGTGGGTGCAAGTGGGTGCAAGTGGGTGGGAGTGGACGTGGGTGCATCTGGTGCAAGTGGGTGGAAGATGGTGAAAATTGTGAAAATTGTGAAAAGTGGTCAGAGGTGGGTGGAAGTGGACATGGGTGCATCTGGTGGAAGATGGTGGAAGATGGTGAAAATTGTGAAAATTGTGAAAAGTGGTCAGAGGTGGGTGGAAGTGGACATGGGTGCATCTGGTGGAAGATGGTGGAAGATGGTGAAAATTGTGAAAATTGTGAAAAGTGGGTGCAAGTGGGTGGGAGTGGACATGGGTGCACCTGGTGGAAGATGGTGAAAATTGTGAAAATTGTGAAAAGTGGGTGGGAGTAGGTGGAAGTGGCCGTGGGTGCATCTGGTGGAAGATGGTGAAAATTGTGAAAATTGTGAAAAGTGGGTGCAAGTGGGTGGAGGTGGACATGGGTGCATCTGGTGAAAATTGTGAAAAGTGGGTGCAAATGGGTGGGAGTGGACGTGGGTGCATCTGGTGGAAGATGGTGAAAATTGTGAAAATTGTGAAAAGTGGGTGCAAGTGGGTGGGAGTGGACGTGGGTGGTGCACCTGGTGGAAGATGGTGAAAATTGTGAAAAGTGGGTGGGAGTGGACGTGGGTGCATCTGGTGGAAGATGGTGAAAATTGTGAAAAGTGGGTGCAAGTGGGTGGAGGTGGACATGGGTGCACCTGGTGGAAGATGGTGAAAATTGTGAAAATTGTGAAAAGTGGGTGCAAGTGGGTGGAGGTGGACATGGGTGCACCTGGTGGAAGATGGTGAAAATTGTGAAAATTGTGAAAAGTGGGTGCAAGTGGGTGGAGGTGGACATGGGTGCATCTGGTGAAAATTGTTAAAAGTGGGTGCAAGTGGGTGCAAGTGGGTGGGAGTGGACGTGGGTGCATCTGGTGCAAGTGGGTGGAAGATGGTGAAAATTGTGAAAATTGTGAAAAGTGGTCAGAGGTGGGTGGAAGTGGACATGGGTGCATCTGGTGGAAGATGGTGGAAGATGGTGAAAATTGTGAAAATTGTGAAAAGTGGTCAGAGGTGGGTGGAAGTGGACATGGGTGCATCTGGTGGAAGATGGTGGAAGATGGTGAAAATTGTGAAAATTGTGAAAAGTGGGTGCAAGTGGGTGGGAGTGGACATGGGTGCACCTGGTGGAAGATGGTGAAAATTGTGAAAATTGTGAAAAGTGGGTGGGAGTAGGTGGAAGTGGCCGTGGGTGCATCTGGTGGAAGATGGTGAAAATTGTGAAAAGTGGGTGCAAGTGGGTGGTAGTGGGTGTATGTGAAAAAGTGTGGACCTGGTGAAAAGTGCAGTGGGTGGCGTGGGTGCATGTGGAAAATGGTGGTGGAAGATGGTGAAAATTGTGAAAAATGGGTGCAAGTGGGTGGGAGTGGCCGTGGGTGCATCTGGTGGAAGATGGTGAAAATTGTGAAAATTGTGAAAAGTGGGTGCAAGTGGGTGGAGGTGGACATGGGTGCATCTGGTGAAAATTGTGAAAAGTGGGTGCAAGTGGGTGGGAGTGGACGTGGGTGCATCTGGTGGAAGATGGTGAAAATTGTGAAAATTGTGAAAAGTGGGTGCAAGTGGGTGGGAGTGGACGTGGGTGGTGCACCTGGTGGAAGATGGTGAAAATTGTGAAAAGTGGGTGGGAGTGGACGTGGGTGCATCTGGTGGAAGATGGTGAAAATTGTGAAAAGTGGGTGCAAGTGGGTGGAGGTGGACATGGGTGCACCTGGTGGAAGATGGTGAAAATTGTGAAAATTGTGAAAAGTGGGTGCAAGTGGGTGGAGGTGGACATGGGTGCACCTGGTGGAAGATGGTGAAAATTGTGAAAATTGTGAAAAGTGGGTGCAAGTGGGTGGAGGTGGACATGGGTGCATCTGGTGAAAATTGTTAAAAGTGGGTGCAAGTGGGTGCAAGTGGGTGGGAGTGGACGTGGGTGCATCTGGTGCAAGTGGGTGGAAGATGGTGAAAATTGTGAAAATTGTGAAAAGTGGTCAGAGGTGGGTGGAAGTGGACATGGGTGCATCTGGTGGAAGATGGTGGAAGATGGTGAAAATTGTGAAAATTGTGAAAAGTGGTCAGAGGTGGGTGGAAGTGGACATGGGTGCATCTGGTGGAAGATGGTGGAAGATGGTGAAAATTGTGAAAATTGTGAAAAGTGGGTGCAAGTGGGTGGGAGTGGACATGGGTGCACCTGGTGGAAGATGGTGAAAATTGTGAAAATTGTGAAAAGTGGGTGGGAGTAGGTGGAAGTGGCCGTGGGTGCATCTGGTGGAAGATGGTGAAAATTGTGAAAAGTGGGTGCAAGTGGGTGGTAGTGGGTGTATGTGAAAAAGTGTGGACCTGGTGAAAAGTGCAGTGGGTGGCGTGGGTGCATGTGGAAAATGGTGGTGGAAGATGGTGAAAATTGTGAAAAATGGGTGCAAGTGGGTGGGAGTGGCCGTGGGTGCATCTGGTGGAAGATGGTGAAAATTGTGAAAATTGTGAAAAGTGGGTGCAAGTGGGTGGAGGTGGACATGGGTGCATCTGGTGAAAATTGTGAAAAGTGGGTGCAAGTGGGTGGGAGTGGACGTGGGTGCATCTGGTGGAAGATGGTGAAAATTGTGAAAATTGTGAAAAGTGGGTGCAAGTGGGTGGGAGTGGACGTGGGTGGTGCACCTGGTGGAAGATGGTGAAAATTGTGAAAAGTGGGTGGGAGTGGACGTGGGTGCATCTGGTGGAAGATGGTGAAAATTGTGAAAAGTGGGTGCAAGTGGGTGGAGGTGGACATGGGTGCACCTGGTGGAAGATGGTGAAAATTGTGAAAATTGTGAAAAGTGGGTGCAAGTGGGTGGAGGTGGACATGGGTGCATCTGGTGAAAATTGTGAAAATTGTGAAAAGTGGGTGCAAGTGGGTGGGAGTGGACGTGGGTGCATCTGGTGCAAGTGGGTGGAAGATGGTGAAAATTGTGAAAATTGTGAAAAGTGGTCAGAGGTGGGTGGAAGTGGACATGGGTGCATCTGGTGGAAGATGGTGGAAGATGGTGAAAATTGTGAAAATTGTGAAAAGTGGGTGCAAGTGGGTGGAGGTGGACATGGGTGCATCTGGTGAAAATTGTGAAAAGTGGGTGCAAGTGGGTGGAAGATGGTGAAAATTGTGAAAATTGTTAAAAGTGGGTGCAAGTGGGTGCAAGTGGGTGGGAGTGGACGTGGGTGCATCTGGTGCAAGTGGGTGGAAGATGGTGAAAATTGTGAAAATTGTGAAAAGTGGTCAGAGGTGGGTGGAAGTGGACATGGGTGCATCTGGTGGAAGATGGTGGAAGATGGTGAAAATTGTGAAAATTGTGAAAAGTGGTCAGAGGTGGGTGGAAGTGGACATGGCTGCATCTGGTGGAAGATGGTGGAAGATGGTGAAAATTGTGAAAATTGTGAAAAGTGGGTGCAAGTGGGTGGGAGTGGACATGGGTGCACCTGGTGGAAGATGGTGAAAATTGTGAAAATTGTGAAAAGTGGGTGGGAGTAGGTGGAAGTGGCCGTGGGTGCATCTGGTGGAAGATGGTGAAAATTGTGAAAAGTGGGTGCAAGTGGGTGGTAGTGGGTGTATGTGAAAAAGTGTGGACCTGGTGAAAAGTGGACATGGATGCAACTGGAGTGGTCAGAAGTGGGTGGCAGTGGGTGGCAGTGGATGGCGTGGGTGCATGTGAAAAATGGTGGACCTGGTGAAAAGTGGACATGGATGCAACTGGAGTGGTCAGAAGTGGTCAGAAGTGGGTGGCAGTGGGTGCATGTGGAAAATGGTGGTGGAAGATGGTGAAAATTGTGAAAATTGTGAAAAGTGGACATGGAAGTGGGTGCAAGTGGGTGGGAGTGGACATGGGTGCACCTGGTGGAAGATGGTGAAAATTGTGAAAATTGTGAAAAGTGGGTGGGAGTAGGTGGAAGTGGCCGTGGGTGCATCTGGTGGAAGATGGTGAAAATTGTGAAAAGTGGGTGCAAGTGGGTGGTAGTGGGTGTATGTGAAAAAGTGTGGACCTGGTGAAAAGTGCAGTGGGTGGCGTGGGTGCATGTGGAAAATGGTGGTGGAAGATGGTGAAAATTGTGAAAAATGGGTGCAAGTGGGTGGGAGTGGCCGTGGGTGCATCTGGTGGAAGATGGTGAAAATTGTGAAAATTGTGAAAAGTGGGTGCAAGTGGGTGGAGGTGGACATGGGTGCATCTGGTGAAAATTGTGAAAAGTGGGTGCAAATGGGTGGGAGTGGACGTGGGTGCATCTGGTGGAAGATGGTGAAAATTGTGAAAATTGTGAAAAGTGGGTGCAAGTGGGTGGGAGTGGACGTGGGTGGTGCACCTGGTGGAAGATGGTGAAAATTGTGAAAAGTGGGTGGGAGTGGACGTGGGTGCATCTGGTGGAAGATGGTGAAAATTGTGAAAAGTGGGTGCAAGTGGGTGGAGGTGGACATGGGTGCACCTGGTGGAAGATGGTGAAAATTGTGAAAATTGTGAAAAGTGGGTGCAAGTGGGTGGAGGTGGACATGGGTGCACCTGGTGGAAGATGGTGAAAATTGTGAAAATTGTGAAAAGTGGGTGCAAGTGGGTGGAGGTGGACATGGGTGCATCTGGTGAAAATTGTTAAAAGTGGGTGCAAGTGGGTGCAAGTGGGTGGGAGTGGACGTGGGTGCATCTGGTGCAAGTGGGTGGAAGATGGTGAAAATTGTGAAAATTGTGAAAAGTGGTCAGAGGTGGGTGGAAGTGGACATGGGTGCATCTGGTGGAAGATGGTGGAAGATGGTGAAAATTGTGAAAATTGTGAAAAGTGGTCAGAGGTGGGTGGAAGTGGACATGGGTGCATCTGGTGGAAGATGGTGGAAGATGGTGAAAATTGTGAAAATTGTGAAAAGTGGGTGCAAGTGGGTGGGAGTGGACATGGGTGCACCTGGTGGAAGATGGTGAAAATTGTGAAAATTGTGAAAAGTGGGTGGGAGTAGGTGGAAGTGGCCGTGGGTGCATCTGGTGGAAGATGGTGAAAATTGTGAAAAGTGGGTGCAAGTGGGTGGTAGTGGGTGTATGTGAAAAAGTGTGGACCTGGTGAAAAGTGCAGTGGGTGGCGTGGGTGCATGTGGAAAATGGTGGTGGAAGATGGTGAAAATTGTGAAAAATGGGTGCAAGTGGGTGGGAGTGGCCGTGGGTGCATCTGGTGGAAGATGGTGAAAATTGTGAAAATTGTGAAAAGTGGGTGCAAGTGGGTGGAGGTGGACATGGGTGCATCTGGTGAAAATTGTGAAAAGTGGGTGCAAGTGGGTGGGAGTGGACGTGGGTGCATCTGGTGGAAGATGGTGAAAATTGTGAAAATTGTGAAAAGTGGGTGCAAGTGGGTGGGAGTGGACGTGGGTGGTGCACCTGGTGGAAGATGGTGAAAATTGTGAAAAGTGGGTGGGAGTGGACGTGGGTGCATCTGGTGGAAGATGGTGAAAATTGTGAAAAGTGGGTGCAAGTGGGTGGAGGTGGACATGGGTGCACCTGGTGGAAGATGGTGAAAATTGTGAAAATTGTGAAAAGTGGGTGCAAGTGGGTGGAGGTGGACATGGGTGCACCTGGTGGAAGATGGTGAAAATTGTGAAAATTGTGAAAAGTGGGTGCAAGTGGGTGGAGGTGGACATGGGTGCATCTGGTGAAAATTGTTAAAAGTGGGTGCAAGTGGGTGCAAGTGGGTGGGAGTGGACGTGGGTGCATCTGGTGCAAGTGGGTGGAAGATGGTGAAAATTGTGAAAATTGTGAAAAGTGGTCAGAGGTGGGTGGAAGTGGACATGGGTGCATCTGGTGGAAGATGGTGGAAGATGGTGAAAATTGTGAAAATTGTGAAAAGTGGTCAGAGGTGGGTGGAAGTGGACATGGGTGCATCTGGTGGAAGATGGTGGAAGATGGTGAAAATTGTGAAAATTGTGAAAAGTGGGTGCAAGTGGGTGGGAGTGGACATGGGTGCACCTGGTGGAAGATGGTGAAAATTGTGAAAATTGTGAAAAGTGGGTGGGAGTAGGTGGAAGTGGCCGTGGGTGCATCTGGTGGAAGATGGTGAAAATTGTGAAAAGTGGGTGCAAGTGGGTGGTAGTGGGTGTATGTGAAAAAGTGTGGACCTGGTGAAAAGTGCAGTGGGTGGCGTGGGTGCATGTGGAAAATGGTGGTGGAAGATGGTGAAAATTGTGAAAAATGGGTGCAAGTGGGTGGGAGTGGCCGTGGGTGCATCTGGTGGAAGATGGTGAAAATTGTGAAAATTGTGAAAAGTGGGTGCAAGTGGGTGGAGGTGGACATGGGTGCATCTGGTGAAAATTGTGAAAAGTGGGTGCAAGTGGGTGGGAGTGGACGTGGGTGCATCTGGTGGAAGATGGTGAAAATTGTGAAAATTGTGAAAAGTGGGTGCAAGTGGGTGGGAGTGGACGTGGGTGGTGCACCTGGTGGAAGATGGTGAAAATTGTGAAAAGTGGGTGGGAGTGGACGTGGGTGCATCTGGTGGAAGATGGTGAAAATTGTGAAAAGTGGGTGCAAGTGGGTGGAGGTGGACATGGGTGCACCTGGTGGAAGATGGTGAAAATTGTGAAAATTGTGAAAAGTGGGTGCAAGTGGGTGGAGGTGGACATGGGTGCACCTGGTGGAAGATGGTGAAAATTGTGAAAATTGTGAAAAGTGGGTGCAAGTGGGTGGAGGTGGACATGGGTGCATCTGGTGAAAATTGTGAAAATTGTGAAAAGTGGGTGCAAGTGGGTGGGAGTGGACGTGGGTGCATCTGGTGCAAGTGGGTGGAAGATGGTGAAAATTGTGAAAATTGTGAAAAGTGGTCAGAGGTGGGTGGAAGTGGACATGGGTGCATCTGGTGGAAGATGGTGGAAGATGGTGAAAATTGTGAAAATTGTGAAAAGTGGGTGCAAGTGGGTGGAGGTGGACATGGGTGCATCTGGTGAAAATTGTGAAAAGTGGGTGCAAGTGGGTGGAAGATGGTGAAAATTGTGAAAATTGTTAAAAGTGGGTGCAAGTGGGTGCAAGTGGGTGGGAGTGGACGTGGGTGCATCTGGTGCAAGTGGGTGGAAGATGGTGAAAATTGTGAAAATTGTGAAAAGTGGTCAGAGGTGGGTGGAAGTGGACATGGGTGCATCTGGTGGAAGATGGTGGAAGATGGTGAAAATTGTGAAAATTGTGAAAAGTGGTCAGAGGTGGGTGGAAGTGGACATGGCTGCATCTGGTGGAAGATGGTGGAAGATGGTGAAAATTGTGAAAATTGTGAAAAGTGGGTGCAAGTGGGTGGGAGTGGACATGGGTGCACCTGGTGGAAGATGGTGAAAATTGTGAAAATTGTGAAAAGTGGGTGGGAGTAGGTGGAAGTGGCCGTGGGTGCATCTGGTGGAAGATGGTGAAAATTGTGAAAAGTGGGTGCAAGTGGGTGGTAGTGGGTGTATGTGAAAAAGTGTGGACCTGGTGAAAAGTGCAGTGGGTGGCGTGGGTGCATGTGGAAAATGGTGGTGGAAGATGGTGAAAATTGTGAAAATTGTGAAAAGTGGGCATGGAAGTGGGTGCAAGTGGGTGGGAGTGGACGTGGGTGCATCTGGTGGAAGATGGTGAAAATTGTGAAAAGTGGGTGGGAGTAGGTGGAAGTGGCCGTGGGTGCATCTGGTGGAAGATGGTGAAAATTGTGAAAAGTGGGTGCAAGTGGGTGGGAGTAGGTGGGAGTGGACATGGGTGCATCTGGTGGAAGATGGTGAAAATTGTGAAAAGTGGACATGGAAGTGGGTGCAAGTGGGTGGGAGTGGACATGGGTGCACCTGGTGGAAGATGGTGAAAATTGTGAAAATTGTGAAAAGTGGGTGCAAGTGGGTGGAGGTGGACATGGGTGCATCTGGTGAAAATTGTGAAAAGTGGGTGCAAGTGGGTGGGAGTGGACGTGGGTGCATCTGGTGGAAGATGGTGAGAAGTGGTCAGAAGTGGGTGCAAGTGGGTGGGAGTGGACGTGGGTGGACCTGGTGGAAGATGGTGAAAATTGTGAAAAGTGGGTGCAAGTGGGTGGAGGTGGACATGGGTGCACCTGGTGGAAGATGGTGAAAATTGTGAAAAGTGGTCAGAAGTGGGTGCAAGTGGGTGGGAGTGGACGTGGGTGGACCTGGTGGAACATGGTGAAGATGTTAAAAACAGATCTGTTAAAATTTCGTAATTTCATTGATCAAAATTAATACAGGGTACATGGTAACATTTATCATAACTATAGTGAAATAAAATCACTGTTCAAAACTAAACAGAACTATTAAAATTTCGTAATTTCATTGATCAAAATTAATCCTTATAATTCGCAGGTTCTTTTTCTGAAAGACTTAGTATAAGTCGACACTAAGATACCCAATATAATATAGCAATGATAGCTCAGGTGGTAGAGGCATAATGTTACTACAACAAAGTCGCGAGTTCGAAGCCTGGTGCTGGAAAAAATAAATTTGAATTTGTTATAAATTATAGTCATTTTAAAAATAAGTAGGAGCATGTGGGTGCATGTAAACATGGATGCAACTGCAGTGGGTGCAAGTGGGTGGGAGTGGACGTGGGTGCATCTGGTGGAAGATGGTGAAAATTGTGAAAATTGTGAAAAGTGGGTGGGAGTAGGTGGAAGTGGCCGTGGGTGCATCTGGTGAAAATTGTGAAAAGTGGGTGCAAATGGGTGGGAGTGGACGTGGGTGCATCTGGTGGAAGATGGTGAAAATTGTGAAAATTGTGAAAAGTGGGTGGGAGTAGGTGGAAGTGGCCGTGGGTGCATCTGGTGGAAGATGGTGAAAATTGTGAAAAGTGGGTGCAAGTGGGTGGTAGTGGGTGTATGTGAAAAAGTGTGGACCTGGTGAAAAGTGCAGTGGGTGGCGTGGGTGCATGTGGAAAATGGTGGTGGAAGATGGTGAAAATTGTGAAAAATGGGTGCAAGTGGGTGGGAGTGGCCGTGGGTGCATCTGGTGGAAGATGGTGAAAATTGTGAAAATTGTGAAAAGTGGGTGCAAGTGGGTGGAGGTGGACATGGGTGCATCTGGTGAAAATTGTGAAAAGTGGGTGCAAATGGGTGGGAGTGGACGTGGGTGCATCTGGTGGAAGATGGTGAAAATTGTGAAAATTGTGAAAAGTGGGTGCAAGTGGGTGGGAGTGGACGTGGGTGGTGCACCTGGTGGAAGATGGTGAAAATTGTGAAAAGTGGGTGGGAGTGGACGTGGGTGCATCTGGTGGAAGATGGTGAAAATTGTGAAAAGTGGGTGCAAGTGGGTGGAGGTGGACATGGGTGCACCTGGTGGAAGATGGTGAAAATTGTGAAAATTGTGAAAAGTGGGTGCAAGTGGGTGGAGGTGGACATGGGTGCACCTGGTGGAAGATGGTGAAAATTGTGAAAATTGTGAAAAGTGGGTGCAAGTGGGTGGAGGTGGACATGGGTGCATCTGGTGAAAATTGTTAAAAGTGGGTGCAAGTGGGTGCAAGTGGGTGGGAGTGGACGTGGGTGCATCTGGTGCAAGTGGGTGGAAGATGGTGAAAATTGTGAAAATTGTGAAAAGTGGTCAGAGGTGGGTGGAAGTGGACATGGGTGCATCTGGTGGAAGATGGTGGAAGATGGTGAAAATTGTGAAAATTGTGAAAAGTGGTCAGAGGTGGGTGGAAGTGGACATGGGTGCATCTGGTGGAAGATGGTGGAAGATGGTGAAAATTGTGAAAATTGTGAAAAGTGGGTGCAAGTGGGTGGGAGTGGACATGGGTGCACCTGGTGGAAGATGGTGAAAATTGTGAAAATTGTGAAAAGTGGGTGGGAGTAGGTGGAAGTGGCCGTGGGTGCATCTGGTGGAAGATGGTGAAAATTGTGAAAAGTGGGTGCAAGTGGGTGGTAGTGGGTGTATGTGAAAAAGTGTGGACCTGGTGAAAAGTGCAGTGGGTGGCGTGGGTGCATGTGGAAAATGGTGGTGGAAGATGGTGAAAATTGTGAAAATTGTGAAAAGTGGGCATGGAAGTGGGTGCAAGTGGGTGGGAGTGGACGTGGGTGCATCTGGTGGAAGATGGTGAAAATTGTGAAAATTGTGAAAAGTGGGTGGGAGTAGGTGGAAGTGGCCGTGGGTGCATCTGGTGGAAGATGGTGAAAATTGTGAAAAGTGGGTGCAAGTGGGTGGGAGTGGACGTGGGTGCATCTGGTGGAAGATGGTGAAAATTGTGAAAATTGTGAAAAGTGGTCAGAGGTGGGTGGAAGTGGACATGGGTGCATCTGGTGGAAGATGGTGGAAGATGGTGAAAATTGTGAAAAGTGGGTGCAAGTGGGTGGAGGTGGACATGGGTGCATCTGGTGAAAATTGTGAAAAGTGGGTGCAAGTGGGTGGGAGTGGACGTGGGTGCATCTGGTGGAAGATGGTGAAAATTGTGAAAAGTGGGTGCAAGTGGGTGGTAGTGGGTGTATGTGAAAAAGTGTGGACCTGGTGAAAAGTGCAGTGGGTGGCGTGGGTGCATGTGGAAAATGGTGGTGGAAGATGGTGAAAATTGTGAAAATTGTGAAAAGTGGGCATGGAAGTGGGTGCAAGTGGGTGGGAGTGGCCGTGGGTGGACCTGGTGGAAGATGGTGAAAATTGTGAAAATTGTGAAAAGTGGGTGCAAGTGGGTGGGAGTGGCCGTGGGTGCATCTGGTGGAAGATGGTGAAAATTGTGAAAATTGTGAAAAGTGGGTGCAAGTGGGTGGAGGTGGACATGGGTGCATCTGGTGAAAATTGTGAAAAGTGGGTGCAAGCGGGTGGGAGTGGACGTGGGTGCATCTGGTGGAAGATGGTGAAAATTGTGAAAATTGTGAAAAGTGGGTGCAAGTGGGTGGAGGTGGACGTGGGTGGTGCACCTGGTGGAAGATGGTGAAAATTGTGAAAAGTGGGTGGGAGTGGACGTGGGTGCATCTGGTGGAAGATGGTGAAAATTGTGAAAAGTGGGTGCAAGTGGGTGGAGGTGGACATGGGTGCACCTGGTGGAAGATGGTGAAAATTGTGAAAATTGTGAAAAGTGGGTGCAAGTGGGTGGAGGTGGACATGGGTGCACCTGGTGGAAGATGGTGAAAATTGTGAAAATTGTGAAAAGTGGGTGCAAGTGGGTGGAGGTGGACATGGGTGCACCTGGTGGAAGATGGTGAAAATTGTGAAAAGTGGGTGCAAGTGGGTGGGAGTGGACGTGGGTGGACCTGGTGGAACATGGTGAAGATGTTAAAAACAGATCTGTAAAAATTTCGTAATTTCATTGATCAAAATTAATACAGGGTACATGGTAACATTTATCATAACTATAGTGAAATAAAATCACTGTTCAAAACTAAACAGAACTATTAAAATTTCGTAATTTCATTGATCAAAATTAATCCTTATAATTCGCAGGTTCTTTTTCTGAAAGACTTAGTATAAATCGACACTTAGATACCCAATATAATATAGCAATGATAGCTCAGGTGGTAGAGGCGTAATGTTACTTCAACAAAGTCGCGAGTTCGAAGCCTGGTGCTGGAAAAAATAAATCTGAATTTGTTATAAATTATAGTCATTTTAAAAATAAGTAGGAGCATGTGGGTGCATGTAAACATGGATGCAACTGCAGTGGGTGGCAGTGGGTGGCGTGGGTGCATGTGAAAAATGGTGGACCTGGTGAAAAGTGGACATGGATGCAACTGGAGTGGTCAGAAGTGGGTGGCAGTGGGTGGCAGTGGATGGCGTGGGTGCATGTGAAAAATGGTGGACCTGGTGAAAAGTGGACATGGATGCAACTGGAGTGGTCAGAAGTGGTCAGAAGTGGGTGGCAGTGGGTGCATGTGAAAAATGGTGGATCTGGTGAAAAGTGGACATGGATGCAACTGGAGTGGTCAGAAGTGGGTGGCAGTGGGTGGCAGTGGATGGCGTGGGTGCATGTGAAAAATGGTGGACCTGGTGAAAAGTGGACATGGATGCAACTGGAGTGGTCAGAAGTGGTCAGAAGTGGGTGGCAGTGGGTGGCAGTGGGTGCATGTGAAAAATGGTGGACCTGGTGAAAAGTGGACATGGATGCAACTGGAGTGGTCAGAAGTGGGTGGCAGTGGGTGCGTGTGAAAAATGGTGGACCTGGTGAAAAGTGGACATGGATGCAACTGGAGTGGTCAGAAGTGGGTGGCAGTGGGTGGCAGTGGGTGCATGTGAAAAATAGTGGACCTGGTGAAAAGTGCAGTGGGGGCAGTGGGTGGGTGACAGTGGGTGGATGTGAAAAATAGTGGACCTGGTGAAAAGTGCAGTGGTGGCAGTGGGTGGGTGGCAGTGGGTGGGTGACAGTGGGTGGATGTGAAAAATAGTGGACCTGGTGAAAAGTGCAGTGATGGCAGTGGGTGGGTGACAGTGGGTGGATGTGAAAAATAGTGGACCTGGTGAAAAGTGCAGTGGTGGCAGTGGGTGGGTGACAGTGGGTGGATGTGAAAAATAGTGGACCTGGTGAAAAGTGCAGTAGGTGGCAGTGGGTGGCAGTGGATGGCGTGGGTGCATGTGAAAAATGGTGGACCTGGTGAAAAGTGGACATGGATGCAACTGGAGTGGTCAGAAGTGGTCAGAAGTGGGTGGCAGTGGGTGGCAGTGGGTGCATGTGAAAAATGGTGGACCTGGTGAAAAGTGGACATGGATGCAACTGGAGTGGTCAGAAGTGGGTGGCAGTGGGTGCGTGTGAAAAATGGTGGACCTGGTGAAAAGTGGACATGGATGCAACTGGAGTGGTCAAAAGTGGGTGGCAGTGGGTGCGTGTGAAAAATGGTGGACCTGGTGAAAAGTGGACATGGATGCAACTGGAGTGGTCAGAAATGGTCAGAAGTGGGTGGCAGTGGGTGGCAGTGGGTGCATGTGAAAAATGGTGGACCTGGTGAAAAGTGCAGTGGGTGGCGTGGGTGCATGTGGAAAATGGTGGTGGAAGATGGTGAAAATTGTGAAAATTGTGAAAAGTGGGCATGGAAGTGGGTGCAAGTGGGTGGGAGTGGACGTGGGTGCATCTGGTGGAAGATGGTGAAAATTGTGAAAATTGTGAAAAGTGGGTGCAAGTGGGTGGAGGTGGACATGGGTGCATCTGGTGAAAATTGTGAAAAGTGGGTGCAAGTGGGTGGGAGTGGACGTGGGTGCATCTGGTGGAAGATGGTGAAAATTGTGAAAATTGTGAAAAGTGGGTGCAAGTGGGTGGGAGTGGACGTGGGTGGTGCACCTGGTGGAAGATGGTGAAAATTGTGAAAAGTGGGTGGGAGTGGACGTGGGTGCATCTGGTGGAAGATGGTGAAAATTGTGAAAAGTGGGTGCAAGTGGGTGGAGGTGGACATGGGTGCACCTGGTGGAAGATGGTGAAAATTGTGAAAATTGTGAAAAGTGGGTGCAAGTGGGTGGAGGTGGACGTGAGTGCACCTGGTGGAAGATGGTGAAAATTGTGAAAATTGTGAAAATTGTGAAAAGTGGGTGGGAGTGGACGTGGGTGGTGCACCTGGTGGAAGATGGTGAAAATTGTGAAAAGTGGGTGGGAGTGGACGTGGGTGGTGCACCTGGTGGAAGATGGTGAAAATTGTGAAAAGTGGGTGGGAGTGGACGTGGGTGGTGCACCTGGTGGAAGATGGTGAAAATTGTGAAAAGTGGGTGCAAGTGGGTGGGAGTGGACGTGGGTGCATCTGGTGGAAGATGGTGAAAATTGTGAAAAGTGGGTGCAAGTGGGTGGGAGTGGACGTGGGTGCACCTGGTGGAAGATGGTGAAAATTGTGAAAATTGTGAAAAGTGGTCAGAGGTGGGTGGAAGTGGACATGGGTGCATCTGGTGGAAGATGGTGGAAGATGGTGAAAATTGTGAAAAGTGGGTGCAAGTGGGTGGAGGTGGACATGGGTGCATCTGGTGAAAATTGTGAAAAGTGGGTGCAAGTGGGTGGGAGTGGACGTGGGTGCATCTTGTGGAAGATGGTGAAAATTGTGAAAATTGTGAAAAGTGGGTGCAAGTGGGTGGGAGTGGACGTGGGTGCATCTGGTGGAAGATGGTGAAAATTGTGAAAAGTGGGTGCAAGTGGGTGGGAGTGGACGTGGGTGCACCTGGTGGAAGATGGTGAAAATTGTGAAAAGTGGGTGGGAGTGGACGTGGGTGGTGCACCTGGTGGAAGATGGTGAAAATTGTGAAAATTGTGAAAAGTGGGTGCAAGTGGGTGGAGGTGGACATGGGTGCATCTGGTGGAAATTGGTGAAAATTGTGAAAAGTGGGTGCAAGTGGGTGGAGGTGGACATGGGTGCACCTGGTGGAAGATGGTGAAAATTGTGAAAATTGTGAAAAGTGGGTGCAAGTGGGTGGAGGTGGACATGGGTGCATCTGGTGAAAATTGTGAAAAGTGGGTGCAAGTGGGTGCAAGTGGGTGGGAGTGGACGTGGGTGCATCTGGTGCAAGTGGGTGGAAGATGGTGAAAATTGTGAAAATTGTGAAAAGTGGTCAGAGGTGGGTGGAAGTGGACATGGGTGCATCTGGTGGAAGATGGTGGAAGATGGTGAAAATTGTGAAAAGTGGGTGCAAGTGGGTGGTAGTGGGTGTATGTGAAAAAGTGTGGACCTGGTGAAAAGTGCAGTGGGTGGCGTGGGTGCATGTGGAAAATGGTGGTGGAAGATGGTGAAAATTGTGAAAAATGGGTGCAAGTGGGTGGGAGTGGCCGTGGGTGCATCTGGTGGAAGATGGTGAAAATTGTGAAAATTGTGAAAAGTGGGTGCAAGTGGGTGGAGGTGGACATGGGTGCATCTGGTGAAAATTGTGAAAAGTGGGTGCAAGCGGGTGGGAGTGGACGTGGGTGCATCTGGTGGAAGATGGTGAAAATTGTGAAAATTGTGAAAAGTGGGTGCAAGTGGGTGGAGGTGGACGTGGGTGGTGCACCTGGTGGAAGATGGTGAAAATTGTGAAAAGTGGGTGGGAGTGGACGTGGGTGCATCTGGTGGAAGATGGTGAAAATTGTGAAAAGTGGGTGCAAGTGGGTGGAGGTGGACATGGGTGCACCTGGTGGAAGATGGTGAAAATTGTGAAAATTGTGAAAAGTGGGTGCAAGTGGGTGGAGGTGGACATGGGTGCACCTGGTGGAAGATGGTGAAAATTGTGAAAATTGTGAAAAGTGGGTGCAAGTGGGTGGAGGTGGACATGGGTGCATCTGGTGAAAATTGTGAAAATTGTGAAAAGTGGGTGCAAGTGGGTGGGAGTGGACGTGGGTGCATCTGGTGCAAGTGGGTGGAAGATGGTGAAAATTGTGAAAATTGTGAAAAGTGGTCAGAGGTGGGTGGAAGTGGACATGGGTGCATCTGGTGGAAGATGGTGGAAGATGGTGAAAATTGTGAAAATTGTGAAAAGTGGGTGCAAGTGGGTGGAGGTGGACATGGGTGCATCTGGTGAAAATTGTGAAAAGTGGGTGCAAGTGGGTGGAAGATGGTGAAAATTGTGAAAATTGTTAAAAGTGGGTGCAAGTGGGTGCAAGTGGGTGGGAGTGGACGTGGGTGCATCTGGTGCAAGTGGGTGGAAGATGGTGAAAATTGTGAAAATTGTGAAAAGTGGTCAGAGGTGGGTGGAAGTGGACATGGGTGCATCTGGTGGAAGATGGTGGAAGATGGTGAAAATTGTGAAAATTGTGAAAAGTGGTCAGAGGTGGGTGGAAGTGGACATGGCTGCATCTGGTGGAAGATGGTGGAAGATGGTGAAAATTGTGAAAATTGTGAAAAGTGGGTGCAAGTGGGTGGGAGTGGACATGGGTGCACCTGGTGGAAGATGGTGAAAATTGTGAAAATTGTGAAAAGTGGGTGGGAGTAGGTGGAAGTGGCCGTGGGTGCATCTGGTGGAAGATGGTGAAAATTGTGAAAAGTGGGTGCAAGTGGGTGGTAGTGGGTGTATGTGAAAAAGTGTGGACCTGGTGAAAAGTGGACATGGATGCAACTGGAGTGGTCAGAAGTGGGTGGCAGTGGGTGGCAGTGGATGGCGTGGGTGCATGTGAAAAATGGTGGACCTGGTGAAAAGTGGACATGGATGCAACTGGAGTGGTCAGAAGTGGTCAGAAGTGGGTGGCAGTGGGTGCATGTGGAAAATGGTGGTGGAAGATGGTGAAAATTGTGAAAATTGTGAAAAGTGGACATGGAAGTGGGTGCAAGTGGGTGGGAGTGGACATGGGTGCACCTGGTGGAAGATGGTGAAAATTGTGAAAATTGTGAAAAGTGGGTGGGAGTAGGTGGAAGTGGCCGTGGGTGCATCTGGTGGAAGATGGTGAAAATTGTGAAAAGTGGGTGCAAGTGGGTGGTAGTGGGTGTATGTGAAAAAGTGTGGACCTGGTGAAAAGTGCAGTGGGTGGCGTGGGTGCATGTGGAAAATGGTGGTGGAAGATGGTGAAAATTGTGAAAAATGGGTGCAAGTGGGTGGGAGTGGCCGTGGGTGCATCTGGTGGAAGATGGTGAAAATTGTGAAAATTGTGAAAAGTGGGTGCAAGTGGGTGGAGGTGGACATGGGTGCATCTGGTGAAAATTGTGAAAAGTGGGTGCAAATGGGTGGGAGTGGACGTGGGTGCATCTGGTGGAAGATGGTGAAAATTGTGAAAATTGTGAAAAGTGGGTGCAAGTGGGTGGGAGTGGACGTGGGTGGTGCACCTGGTGGAAGATGGTGAAAATTGTGAAAAGTGGGTGGGAGTGGACGTGGGTGCATCTGGTGGAAGATGGTGAAAATTGTGAAAAGTGGGTGCAAGTGGGTGGAGGTGGACATGGGTGCACCTGGTGGAAGATGGTGAAAATTGTGAAAATTGTGAAAAGTGGGTGCAAGTGGGTGGAGGTGGACATGGGTGCACCTGGTGGAAGATGGTGAAAATTGTGAAAATTGTGAAAAGTGGGTGCAAGTGGGTGGAGGTGGACATGGGTGCATCTGGTGAAAATTGTTAAAAGTGGGTGCAAGTGGGTGCAAGTGGGTGGGAGTGGACGTGGGTGCATCTGGTGCAAGTGGGTGGAAGATGGTGAAAATTGTGAAAATTGTGAAAAGTGGTCAGAGGTGGGTGGAAGTGGACATGGGTGCATCTGGTGGAAGATGGTGGAAGATGGTGAAAATTGTGAAAATTGTGAAAAGTGGTCAGAGGTGGGTGGAAGTGGACATGGGTGCATCTGGTGGAAGATGGTGGAAGATGGTGAAAATTGTGAAAATTGTGAAAAGTGGGTGCAAGTGGGTGGGAGTGGACATGGGTGCACCTGGTGGAAGATGGTGAAAATTGTGAAAATTGTGAAAAGTGGGTGGGAGTAGGTGGAAGTGGCCGTGGGTGCATCTGGTGGAAGATGGTGAAAATTGTGAAAAGTGGGTGCAAGTGGGTGGTAGTGGGTGTATGTGAAAAAGTGTGGACCTGGTGAAAAGTGCAGTGGGTGGCGTGGGTGCATGTGGAAAATGGTGGTGGAAGATGGTGAAAATTGTGAAAATTGTGAAAAGTGGGCATGGAAGTGGGTGCAAGTGGGTGGGAGTGGACGTGGGTGCATCTGGTGGAAGATGGTGAAAATTGTGAAAATTGTGAAAAGTGGGTGGGAGTAGGTGGAAGTGGCCGTGGGTGCATCTGGTGGAAGATGGTGAAAATTGTGAAAAGTGGGTGCAAGTGGGTGGGAGTGGACGTGGGTGCATCTGGTGGAAGATGGTGAAAATTGTGAAAATTGTGAAAAGTGGTCAGAGGTGGGTGGAAGTGGACATGGGTGCATCTGGTGGAAGATGGTGGAAGATGGTGAAAATTGTGAAAAGTGGGTGCAAGTGGGTGGAGGTGGACATGGGTGCATCTGGTGAAAATTGTGAAAAGTGGGTGCAAGTGGGTGGGAGTGGACGTGGGTGCATCTGGTGGAAGATGGTGAAAATTGTGAAAAGTGGGTGCAAGTGGGTGGTAGTGGGTGTATGTGAAAAAGTGTGGACCTGGTGAAAAGTGCAGTGGGTGGCGTGGGTGCATGTGGAAAATGGTGGTGGAAGATGGTGAAAATTGTGAAAATTGTGAAAAGTGGGCATGGAAGTGGGTGCAAGTGGGTGGGAGTGGCCGTGGGTGGACCTGGTGGAAGATGGTGAAAATTGTGAAAATTGTGAAAAGTGGGTGCAAGTGGGTGGGAGTGGCCGTGGGTGCATCTGGTGGAAGATGGTGAAAATTGTGAAAATTGTGAAAAGTGGGTGCAAGTGGGTGGAGGTGGACATGGGTGCATCTGGTGAAAATTGTGAAAAGTGGGTGCAAGCGGGTGGGAGTGGACGTGGGTGCATCTGGTGGAAGATGGTGAAAATTGTGAAAAGTGGGTGCAAGTGGGTGGTAGTGGGTGTATGTGAAAAAGTGTGGACCTGGTGAAAAGTGCAGTGGGTGGCGTGGGTGCATGTGGAAAATGGTGGTGGAAGATGGTGAAAATTGTGAAAATTGTGAAAAGTGGGCATGGAAGTGGGTGCAAGTGGGTGGGAGTGGACGTGGGTGCATCTGGTGGAAGATGGTGAAAATTGTGAAAAGTGGGTGGGAGTAGGTGGAAGTGGCCGTGGGTGCATCTGGTGGAAGATGGTGAAAATTGTGAAAAGTGGGTGCAAGTGGGTGGGAGTAGGTGGGAGTGGACATGGGTGCATCTGGTGGAAGATGGTGAAAATTGTGAAAAGTGGACATGGAAGTGGGTGCAAGTGGGTGGGAGTGGACATGGGTGCACCTGGTGGAAGATGGTGAAAATTGTGAAAATTGTGAAAAGTGGGTGCAAGTGGGTGGAGGTGGACATGGGTGCATCTGGTGAAAATTGTGAAAAGTGGGTGCAAGTGGGTGGGAGTGGACGTGGGTGCATCTGGTGGAAGATGGTGAGAAGTGGTCAGAAGTGGGTGCAAGTGGGTGGGAGTGGACGTGGGTGGACCTGGTGGAAGATGGTGAAAATTGTGAAAAGTGGGTGCAAGTGGGTGGAGGTGGACATGGGTGCACCTGGTGGAAGATGGTGAAAATTGTGAAAAGTGGTCAGAAGTGGGTGCAAGTGGGTGGGAGTGGACGTGGGTGGACCTGGTGGAACATGGTGAAGATGTTAAAAACAGATCTGTTAAAATTTCGTAATTTCATTGATCAAAATTAATACAGGGTACATGGTAACATTTATCATAACTATAGTGAAATAAAATCACTGTTCAAAACTAAACAGAACTATTAAAATTTCGTAATTTCATTGATCAAAATTAATCCTTATAATTCGCAGGTTCTTTTTCTGAAAGACTTAGTATAAGTCGACACTAAGATACCCAATATAATATAGCAATGATAGCTCAGGTGGTAGAGGCATAATGTTACTACAACAAAGTCGCGAGTTCGAAGCCTGGTGCTGGAAAAAATAAATTTGAATTTGTTATAAATTATAGTCATTTTAAAAATAAGTAGGAGCATGTGGGTGCATGTAAACATGGATGCAACTGCAGTGGGTGCAAGTGGGTGGGAGTGGACGTGGGTGCATCTGGTGGAAGATGGTGAAAATTGTGAAAATTGTGAAAAGTGGGTGGGAGTAGGTGGAAGTGGCCGTGGGTGCATCTGGTGAAAATTGTGAAAAGTGGGTGCAAATGGGTGGGAGTGGACGTGGGTGCATCTGGTGGAAGATGGTGAAAATTGTGAAAATTGTGAAAAGTGGGTGGGAGTAGGTGGAAGTGGCCGTGGGTGCATCTGGTGGAAGATGGTGAAAATTGTGAAAAGTGGGTGCAAGTGGGTGGTAGTGGGTGTATGTGAAAAAGTGTGGACCTGGTGAAAAGTGCAGTGGGTGGCGTGGGTGCATGTGGAAAATGGTGGTGGAAGATGGTGAAAATTGTGAAAAATGGGTGCAAGTGGGTGGGAGTGGCCGTGGGTGCATCTGGTGGAAGATGGTGAAAATTGTGAAAATTGTGAAAAGTGGGTGCAAGTGGGTGGAGGTGGACATGGGTGCATCTGGTGAAAATTGTGAAAAGTGGGTGCAAATGGGTGGGAGTGGACGTGGGTGCATCTGGTGGAAGATGGTGAAAATTGTGAAAATTGTGAAAAGTGGGTGCAAGTGGGTGGGAGTGGACGTGGGTGGTGCACCTGGTGGAAGATGGTGAAAATTGTGAAAAGTGGGTGGGAGTGGACGTGGGTGCATCTGGTGGAAGATGGTGAAAATTGTGAAAAGTGGGTGCAAGTGGGTGGAGGTGGACATGGGTGCACCTGGTGGAAGATGGTGAAAATTGTGAAAATTGTGAAAAGTGGGTGCAAGTGGGTGGAGGTGGACATGGGTGCACCTGGTGGAAGATGGTGAAAATTGTGAAAATTGTGAAAAGTGGGTGCAAGTGGGTGGAGGTGGACATGGGTGCATCTGGTGAAAATTGTTAAAAGTGGGTGCAAGTGGGTGCAAGTGGGTGGGAGTGGACGTGGGTGCATCTGGTGCAAGTGGGTGGAAGATGGTGAAAATTGTGAAAATTGTGAAAAGTGGTCAGAGGTGGGTGGAAGTGGACATGGGTGCATCTGGTGGAAGATGGTGGAAGATGGTGAAAATTGTGAAAATTGTGAAAAGTGGTCAGAGGTGGGTGGAAGTGGACATGGGTGCATCTGGTGGAAGATGGTGGAAGATGGTGAAAATTGTGAAAATTGTGAAAAGTGGGTGCAAGTGGGTGGGAGTGGACATGGGTGCACCTGGTGGAAGATGGTGAAAATTGTGAAAATTGTGAAAAGTGGGTGGGAGTAGGTGGAAGTGGCCGTGGGTGCATCTGGTGGAAGATGGTGAAAATTGTGAAAAGTGGGTGCAAGTGGGTGGTAGTGGGTGTATGTGAAAAAGTGTGGACCTGGTGAAAAGTGCAGTGGGTGGCGTGGGTGCATGTGGAAAATGGTGGTGGAAGATGGTGAAAATTGTGAAAATTGTGAAAAGTGGGCATGGAAGTGGGTGCAAGTGGGTGGGAGTGGACGTGGGTGCATCTGGTGGAAGATGGTGAAAATTGTGAAAATTGTGAAAAGTGGGTGGGAGTAGGTGGAAGTGGCCGTGGGTGCATCTGGTGGAAGATGGTGAAAATTGTGAAAAGTGGGTGCAAGTGGGTGGGAGTGGACGTGGGTGCATCTGGTGGAAGATGGTGAAAATTGTGAAAATTGTGAAAAGTGGTCAGAGGTGGGTGGAAGTGGACATGGGTGCATCTGGTGGAAGATGGTGGAAGATGGTGAAAATTGTGAAAAGTGGGTGCAAGTGGGTGGAGGTGGACATGGGTGCATCTGGTGAAAATTGTGAAAAGTGGGTGCAAGTGGGTGGGAGTGGACGTGGGTGCATCTGGTGGAAGATGGTGAAAATTGTGAAAAGTGGGTGCAAGTGGGTGGTAGTGGGTGTATGTGAAAAAGTGTGGACCTGGTGAAAAGTGCAGTGGGTGGCGTGGGTGCATGTGGAAAATGGTGGTGGAAGATGGTGAAAATTGTGAAAATTGTGAAAAGTGGGCATGGAAGTGGGTGCAAGTGGGTGGGAGTGGCCGTGGGTGGACCTGGTGGAAGATGGTGAAAATTGTGAAAATTGTGAAAAGTGGGTGCAAGTGGGTGGGAGTGGCCGTGGGTGCATCTGGTGGAAGATGGTGAAAATTGTGAAAATTGTGAAAAGTGGGTGCAAGTGGGTGGAGGTGGACATGGGTGCATCTGGTGAAAATTGTGAAAAGTGGGTGCAAGCGGGTGGGAGTGGACGTGGGTGCATCTGGTGGAAGATGGTGAAAATTGTGAAAATTGTGAAAAGTGGGTGCAAGTGGGTGGAGGTGGACGTGGGTGGTGCACCTGGTGGAAGATGGTGAAAATTGTGAAAAGTGGGTGGGAGTGGACGTGGGTGCATCTGGTGGAAGATGGTGAAAATTGTGAAAAGTGGGTGCAAGTGGGTGGAGGTGGACATGGGTGCACCTGGTGGAAGATGGTGAAAATTGTGAAAATTGTGAAAAGTGGGTGCAAGTGGGTGGAGGTGGACATGGGTGCACCTGGTGGAAGATGGTGAAAATTGTGAAAATTGTGAAAAGTGGGTGCAAGTGGGTGGAGGTGGACATGGGTGCACCTGGTGGAAGATGGTGAAAATTGTGAAAAGTGGGTGCAAGTGGGTGGGAGTGGACGTGGGTGGACCTGGTGGAACATGGTGAAGATGTTAAAAACAGATCTGTAAAAATTTCGTAATTTCATTGATCAAAATTAATACAGGGTACATGGTAACATTTATCATAACTATAGTGAAATAAAATCACTGTTCAAAACTAAACAGAACTATTAAAATTTCGTAATTTCATTGATCAAAATTAATCCTTATAATTCGCAGGTTCTTTTTCTGAAAGACTTAGTATAAATCGACACTTAGATACCCAATATAATATAGCAATGATAGCTCAGGTGGTAGAGGCGTAATGTTACTTCAACAAAGTCGCGAGTTCGAAGCCTGGTGCTGGAAAAAATAAATCTGAATTTGTTATAAATTATAGTCATTTTAAAAATAAGTAGGAGCATGTGGGTGCATGTAAACATGGATGCAACTGCAGTGGGTGGCAGTGGGTGGCGTGGGTGCATGTGAAAAATGGTGGACCTGGTGAAAAGTGGACATGGATGCAACTGGAGTGGTCAGAAGTGGGTGGCAGTGGGTGGCAGTGGATGGCGTGGGTGCATGTGAAAAATGGTGGACCTGGTGAAAAGTGGACATGGATGCAACTGGAGTGGTCAGAAGTGGTCAGAAGTGGGTGGCAGTGGGTGCATGTGAAAAATGGTGGATCTGGTGAAAAGTGGACATGGATGCAACTGGAGTGGTCAGAAGTGGGTGGCAGTGGGTGGCAGTGGATGGCGTGGGTGCATGTGAAAAATGGTGGACCTGGTGAAAAGTGGACATGGATGCAACTGGAGTGGTCAGAAGTGGTCAGAAGTGGGTGGCAGTGGGTGGCAGTGGGTGCATGTGAAAAATGGTGGACCTGGTGAAAAGTGGACATGGATGCAACTGGAGTGGTCAGAAGTGGGTGGCAGTGGGTGCGTGTGAAAAATGGTGGACCTGGTGAAAAGTGGACATGGATGCAACTGGAGTGGTCAGAAGTGGGTGGCAGTGGGTGGCAGTGGGTGCATGTGAAAAATAGTGGACCTGGTGAAAAGTGCAGTGGGGGCAGTGGGTGGGTGACAGTGGGTGGATGTGAAAAATAGTGGACCTGGTGAAAAGTGCAGTGGTGGCAGTGGGTGGGTGGCAGTGGGTGGGTGACAGTGGGTGGATGTGAAAAATAGTGGACCTGGTGAAAAGTGCAGTGATGGCAGTGGGTGGGTGACAGTGGGTGGATGTGAAAAATAGTGGACCTGGTGAAAAGTGCAGTGGTGGCAGTGGGTGGGTGACAGTGGGTGGATGTGAAAAATAGTGGACCTGGTGAAAAGTGCAGTAGGTGGCAGTGGGTGGCAGTGGAT
The DNA here is from genome assembly GCF_027943255.1 of Anastrepha obliqua. NCBI lineage: Eukaryota > Metazoa > Arthropoda > Insecta > Diptera > Tephritidae > Anastrepha > Anastrepha obliqua. Next base: position 51,174,659 of record NC_072897.1, on the reverse strand, counting down.
GGCGTGGGTGCATGTGAAAAATGGTGGACCTGGTGAAAAGTGGACATGGATGCAACTGGAGTGGTCAGAAGTGGTCAGAAGTGGGTGGCAGTGGGTGGCAGTGGGTGCATGTGAAAAATGGTGGACCTGGTGAAAAGTGGACATGGATGCAACTGGAGTGGTCAGAAGTGGGTGGCAGTGGGTGCGTGTGAAAAATGGTGGACCTGGTGAAAAGTGGACATGGATGCAACTGGAGTGGTCAAAAGTGGGTGGCAGTGGGTGCGTGTGAAAAATGGTGGACCTGGTGAAAAGTGGACATGGATGCAACTGGAGTGGTCAGAAATGGTCAGAAGTGGGTGGCAGTGGGTGGCAGTGGGTGCATGTGAAAAATGGTGGACCTGGTGAAAAGTGCAGTGGGTGGCGTGGGTGCATGTGGAAAATGGTGGTGGAAGATGGTGAAAATTGTGAAAATTGTGAAAAGTGGGCATGGAAGTGGGTGCAAGTGGGTGGGAGTGGACGTGGGTGCATCTGGTGGAAGATGGTGAAAATTGTGAAAATTGTGAAAAGTGGGTGCAAGTGGGTGGAGGTGGACATGGGTGCATCTGGTGAAAATTGTGAAAAGTGGGTGCAAGTGGGTGGGAGTGGACGTGGGTGCATCTGGTGGAAGATGGTGAAAATTGTGAAAATTGTGAAAAGTGGGTGCAAGTGGGTGGGAGTGGACGTGGGTGGTGCACCTGGTGGAAGATGGTGAAAATTGTGAAAAGTGGGTGGGAGTGGACGTGGGTGCATCTGGTGGAAGATGGTGAAAATTGTGAAAAGTGGGTGCAAGTGGGTGGAGGTGGACATGGGTGCACCTGGTGGAAGATGGTGAAAATTGTGAAAATTGTGAAAAGTGGGTGCAAGTGGGTGGAGGTGGACGTGAGTGCACCTGGTGGAAGATGGTGAAAATTGTGAAAATTGTGAAAATTGTGAAAAGTGGGTGGGAGTGGACGTGGGTGGTGCACCTGGTGGAAGATGGTGAAAATTGTGAAAAGTGGGTGGGAGTGGACGTGGGTGGTGCACCTGGTGGAAGATGGTGAAAATTGTGAAAAGTGGGTGGGAGTGGACGTGGGTGGTGCACCTGGTGGAAGATGGTGAAAATTGTGAAAAGTGGGTGCAAGTGGGTGGGAGTGGACGTGGGTGCATCTGGTGGAAGATGGTGAAAATTGTGAAAAGTGGGTGCAAGTGGGTGGGAGTGGACGTGGGTGCACCTGGTGGAAGATGGTGAAAATTGTGAAAATTGTGAAAAGTGGTCAGAGGTGGGTGGAAGTGGACATGGGTGCATCTGGTGGAAGATGGTGGAAGATGGTGAAAATTGTGAAAAGTGGGTGCAAGTGGGTGGAGGTGGACATGGGTGCATCTGGTGAAAATTGTGAAAAGTGGGTGCAAGTGGGTGGGAGTGGACGTGGGTGCATCTTGTGGAAGATGGTGAAAATTGTGAAAATTGTGAAAAGTGGGTGCAAGTGGGTGGGAGTGGACGTGGGTGCATCTGGTGGAAGATGGTGAAAATTGTGAAAAGTGGGTGCAAGTGGGTGGGAGTGGACGTGGGTGCACCTGGTGGAAGATGGTGAAAATTGTGAAAAGTGGGTGGGAGTGGACGTGGGTGGTGCACCTGGTGGAAGATGGTGAAAATTGTGAAAATTGTGAAAAGTGGGTGCAAGTGGGTGGAGGTGGACATGGGTGCATCTGGTGGAAATTGGTGAAAATTGTGAAAAGTGGGTGCAAGTGGGTGGAGGTGGACATGGGTGCACCTGGTGGAAGATGGTGAAAATTGTGAAAATTGTGAAAAGTGGGTGCAAGTGGGTGGAGGTGGACATGGGTGCATCTGGTGAAAATTGTGAAAAGTGGGTGCAAGTGGGTGCAAGTGGGTGGGAGTGGACGTGGGTGCATCTGGTGCAAGTGGGTGGAAGATGGTGAAAATTGTGAAAATTGTGAAAAGTGGTCAGAGGTGGGTGGAAGTGGACATGGGTGCATCTGGTGGAAGATGGTGGAAGATGGTGAAAATTGTGAAAAGTGGGTGCAAGTGGGTGGTAGTGGGTGTATGTGAAAAAGTGTGGACCTGGTGAAAAGTGCAGTGGGTGGCGTGGGTGCATGTGGAAAATGGTGGTGGAAGATGGTGAAAATTGTGAAAAATGGGTGCAAGTGGGTGGGAGTGGCCGTGGGTGCATCTGGTGGAAGATGGTGAAAATTGTGAAAATTGTGAAAAGTGGGTGCAAGTGGGTGGAGGTGGACATGGGTGCATCTGGTGAAAATTGTGAAAAGTGGGTGCAAGTGGGTGGGAGTGGACGTGGGTGCATCTGGTGGAAGATGGTGAAAATTGTGAAAATTGTGAAAAGTGGGTGCAAGTGGGTGGGAGTGGACGTGGGTGGTGCACCTGGTGGAAGATGGTGAAAATTGTGAAAAGTGGGTGGGAGTGGACGTGGGTGCATCTGGTGGAAGATGGTGAAAATTGTGAAAAGTGGGTGCAAGTGGGTGGAGGTGGACATGGGTGCACCTGGTGGAAGATGGTGAAAATTGTGAAAATTGTGAAAAGTGGGTGCAAGTGGGTGGAGGTGGACATGGGTGCACCTGGTGGAAGATGGTGAAAATTGTGAAAATTGTGAAAAGTGGGTGCAAGTGGGTGGAGGTGGACATGGGTGCATCTGGTGAAAATTGTGAAAATTGTGAAAAGTGGGTGCAAGTGGGTGGGAGTGGACGTGGGTGCATCTGGTGCAAGTGGGTGGAAGATGGTGAAAATTGTGAAAATTGTGAAAAGTGGTCAGAGGTGGGTGGAAGTGGACATGGGTGCATCTGGTGGAAGATGGTGGAAGATGGTGAAAATTGTGAAAATTGTGAAAAGTGGGTGCAAGTGGGTGGAGGTGGACATGGGTGCATCTGGTGAAAATTGTGAAAAGTGGGTGCAAGTGGGTGGAAGATGGTGAAAATTGTGAAAATTGTTAAAAGTGGGTGCAAGTGGGTGCAAGTGGGTGGGAGTGGACGTGGGTGCATCTGGTGCAAGTGGGTGGAAGATGGTGAAAATTGTGAAAATTGTGAAAAGTGGTCAGAGGTGGGTGGAAGTGGACATGGGTGCATCTGGTGGAAGATGGTGGAAGATGGTGAAAATTGTGAAAATTGTGAAAAGTGGTCAGAGGTGGGTGGAAGTGGACATGGCTGCATCTGGTGGAAGATGGTGGAAGATGGTGAAAATTGTGAAAATTGTGAAAAGTGGGTGCAAGTGGGTGGGAGTGGACATGGGTGCACCTGGTGGAAGATGGTGAAAATTGTGAAAATTGTGAAAAGTGGGTGGGAGTAGGTGGAAGTGGCCGTGGGTGCATCTGGTGGAAGATGGTGAAAATTGTGAAAAGTGGGTGCAAGTGGGTGGTAGTGGGTGTATGTGAAAAAGTGTGGACCTGGTGAAAAGTGGACATGGATGCAACTGGAGTGGTCAGAAGTGGGTGGCAGTGGGTGGCAGTGGATGGCGTGGGTGCATGTGAAAAATGGTGGACCTGGTGAAAAGTGGACATGGATGCAACTGGAGTGGTCAGAAGTGGTCAGAAGTGGGTGGCAGTGGGTGCATGTGGAAAATGGTGGTGGAAGATGGTGAAAATTGTGAAAATTGTGAAAAGTGGACATGGAAGTGGGTGCAAGTGGGTGGGAGTGGACATGGGTGCACCTGGTGGAAGATGGTGAAAATTGTGAAAATTGTGAAAAGTGGGTGGGAGTAGGTGGAAGTGGCCGTGGGTGCATCTGGTGGAAGATGGTGAAAATTGTGAAAAGTGGGTGCAAGTGGGTGGTAGTGGGTGTATGTGAAAAAGTGTGGACCTGGTGAAAAGTGCAGTGGGTGGCGTGGGTGCATGTGGAAAATGGTGGTGGAAGATGGTGAAAATTGTGAAAAATGGGTGCAAGTGGGTGGGAGTGGCCGTGGGTGCATCTGGTGGAAGATGGTGAAAATTGTGAAAATTGTGAAAAGTGGGTGCAAGTGGGTGGAGGTGGACATGGGTGCATCTGGTGAAAATTGTGAAAAGTGGGTGCAAATGGGTGGGAGTGGACGTGGGTGCATCTGGTGGAAGATGGTGAAAATTGTGAAAATTGTGAAAAGTGGGTGCAAGTGGGTGGGAGTGGACGTGGGTGGTGCACCTGGTGGAAGATGGTGAAAATTGTGAAAAGTGGGTGGGAGTGGACGTGGGTGCATCTGGTGGAAGATGGTGAAAATTGTGAAAAGTGGGTGCAAGTGGGTGGAGGTGGACATGGGTGCACCTGGTGGAAGATGGTGAAAATTGTGAAAATTGTGAAAAGTGGGTGCAAGTGGGTGGAGGTGGACATGGGTGCACCTGGTGGAAGATGGTGAAAATTGTGAAAATTGTGAAAAGTGGGTGCAAGTGGGTGGAGGTGGACATGGGTGCATCTGGTGAAAATTGTTAAAAGTGGGTGCAAGTGGGTGCAAGTGGGTGGGAGTGGACGTGGGTGCATCTGGTGCAAGTGGGTGGAAGATGGTGAAAATTGTGAAAATTGTGAAAAGTGGTCAGAGGTGGGTGGAAGTGGACATGGGTGCATCTGGTGGAAGATGGTGGAAGATGGTGAAAATTGTGAAAATTGTGAAAAGTGGTCAGAGGTGGGTGGAAGTGGACATGGGTGCATCTGGTGGAAGATGGTGGAAGATGGTGAAAATTGTGAAAATTGTGAAAAGTGGGTGCAAGTGGGTGGGAGTGGACATGGGTGCACCTGGTGGAAGATGGTGAAAATTGTGAAAATTGTGAAAAGTGGGTGGGAGTAGGTGGAAGTGGCCGTGGGTGCATCTGGTGGAAGATGGTGAAAATTGTGAAAAGTGGGTGCAAGTGGGTGGTAGTGGGTGTATGTGAAAAAGTGTGGACCTGGTGAAAAGTGCAGTGGGTGGCGTGGGTGCATGTGGAAAATGGTGGTGGAAGATGGTGAAAATTGTGAAAATTGTGAAAAGTGGGCATGGAAGTGGGTGCAAGTGGGTGGGAGTGGACGTGGGTGCATCTGGTGGAAGATGGTGAAAATTGTGAAAATTGTGAAAAGTGGGTGGGAGTAGGTGGAAGTGGCCGTGGGTGCATCTGGTGGAAGATGGTGAAAATTGTGAAAAGTGGGTGCAAGTGGGTGGGAGTGGACGTGGGTGCATCTGGTGGAAGATGGTGAAAATTGTGAAAATTGTGAAAAGTGGTCAGAGGTGGGTGGAAGTGGACATGGGTGCATCTGGTGGAAGATGGTGGAAGATGGTGAAAATTGTGAAAAGTGGGTGCAAGTGGGTGGAGGTGGACATGGGTGCATCTGGTGAAAATTGTGAAAAGTGGGTGCAAGTGGGTGGGAGTGGACGTGGGTGCATCTGGTGGAAGATGGTGAAAATTGTGAAAAGTGGGTGCAAGTGGGTGGTAGTGGGTGTATGTGAAAAAGTGTGGACCTGGTGAAAAGTGCAGTGGGTGGCGTGGGTGCATGTGGAAAATGGTGGTGGAAGATGGTGAAAATTGTGAAAATTGTGAAAAGTGGGCATGGAAGTGGGTGCAAGTGGGTGGGAGTGGCCGTGGGTGGACCTGGTGGAAGATGGTGAAAATTGTGAAAATTGTGAAAAGTGGGTGCAAGTGGGTGGGAGTGGCCGTGGGTGCATCTGGTGGAAGATGGTGAAAATTGTGAAAATTGTGAAAAGTGGGTGCAAGTGGGTGGAGGTGGACATGGGTGCATCTGGTGAAAATTGTGAAAAGTGGGTGCAAGCGGGTGGGAGTGGACGTGGGTGCATCTGGTGGAAGATGGTGAAAATTGTGAAAATTGTGAAAAGTGGGTGCAAGTGGGTGGAGGTGGACGTGGGTGGTGCACCTGGTGGAAGATGGTGAAAATTGTGAAAAGTGGGTGGGAGTGGACGTGGGTGCATCTGGTGGAAGATGGTGAAAATTGTGAAAAGTGGGTGCAAGTGGGTGGAGGTGGACATGGGTGCACCTGGTGGAAGATGGTGAAAATTGTGAAAATTGTGAAAAGTGGGTGCAAGTGGGTGGAGGTGGACATGGGTGCACCTGGTGGAAGATGGTGAAAATTGTGAAAATTGTGAAAAGTGGGTGCAAGTGGGTGGAGGTGGACATGGGTGCACCTGGTGGAAGATGGTGAAAATTGTGAAAATTGTGAAAAGTGGGTGCAAGTGGGTGGAGGTGGACATGGGTGCATCTGGTGAAAATTGTGAAAATTGTGAAAAGTGGGTGCAAGTGGGTGGGAGTGGACATGGGTGCACCTGGTGGAAGATGGTGAAAATTGTGAAAATTGTGAAAAGTGGGTGCAAGTGGGTGGGAGTGGACGTGGGTGCATCTGGTGGAAGATGGTGAAAATTGTGAAAATTGTGAAAAGTGGGTGCAAGTGGGTGGGAGTGGACATGGGTGCATCTGGTGGAAGATGGTGAAAATTGTGAAAAGTGGGTGCAAGTGGGTGGGAGTGGACATGGGTGCATCTGGTGGAAGATGGTGAAAATTGTGAAAAGTGGGTGCAAGTGGGTGGGAGTGGACGTGGGTGCACCTGGTGGAAGATGGTGAAAATTGTGAAAAGTGGGTGGGAGTGGACGTGGGTGGTGCACCTAGTGGAAGATGGTGAAAATTGTGAAAAGTGGGTGCAAGTGGGTGGAGGTGGACATGGGTGCATCTGGTGAAAATTGTGAAAAGTGGGTGCAAGTGGGTGGGAGTGGACGTGGGTGCATCTGGTGGAAGATGGTGAAAATTGTGAAAATTGTGAAAAGTGGGTGCAAGTGGGTGGAGGTGGACATGGGTGCATCTGGTGAAAATTGTGAAAAGTGGGTGCAAGTGGGTGGAAGATGGTGAAAATTGTGAAAATTGTGAAAAGTGGGTGCAAGTGGGTGGCAGTGGGTGCATGTGAAAAATGGTGGACCTGGTGAAAAGTGGACATGGATGCAACTGGAGTGGTCAGAAGTGGTCAGAAGTGGGTGGCAGTGGGTGGCAGTGGATGGCGTGGGTGCATGTGAAAAATGGTGGACCTGGTGAAAAGTGCAGTGGGTGGCGTGGGTGCATGTGGAAAATGGTGGTGGAAGATGGTGAAAATTGTGAAAATTGTGAAAAGTGGGCATGGAAGTGGGTGCAAGTGGGTGGGAGTGGACGTGGGTGCATCTGGTGGAAGATGGTGAAAATTGTGAAAATTGTGAAAAGTGGGTGGGAGGAGGTGGAAGTGGCCGTGGGTGCATCTGGTCGAAGATGGTGAAAATTGTGAAAAGTGGGTGCAAGTGGGTGGGAGTAGGTGGGAGTGGACATGGGTGCATCTGGTGGAAGATGGTGAAAATTGTGAAAAGTGGGTGGGAGTGGACGTGGGTGCATCTGGTGGAAGATGGTGAAAATTGTGAAAAGTGGGTGGGAGTGGACGTGGGTGGTGCACCTGGTGGAAGATGGTGAAAATTGTGAAAATTGTGAAAAGTGGGTGCAAGTGGGTGGAGGTGGACATGGGTGCACCTGGTGGAAGATGGTGAAAATTGTGAAAATTGTGAAAAGTGGGTGCAAGTGGGTGGAGGTGGACATGGGTGCACCTGGTGGAAGATGGTGAAAATTGTGAAAATTGTGAAAAGTGGGTGCAAGTGGGTGGAGGTGGACATGGGTGCATCTGGTGAAAATTGTGAAAATTGTGAAAAGTGGGTGCAAGTGGGTGGGAGTGGACATGGGTGCACCTGGTGGAAGATGGTGAAAATTGTGAAAATTGTGAAAAGTGGGTGCAAGTGGGTGGGAGTGGACGTGGGTGCATCTGGTGGAAGATGGTGAAAATTGTGAAAATTGTGAAAAGTGGGTGCAAGTGGGTGGGAGTGGACATGGGTGCATCTGGTGGAAGATGGTGAAAATTGTGAAAAGTGGGTGCAAGTGGGTGGGAGTGGACATGGGTGCATCTGGTGGAAGATGGTGAAAATTGTGAAAAGTGGGTGCAAGTGGGTGGGAGTGGACGTGGGTGCACCTGGTGGAAGATGGTGAAAATTGTGAAAAGTGGGTGGGAGTGGACGTGGGTGGTGCACCTAGTGGAAGATGGTGAAAATTGTGAAAAGTGGGTGCAAGTGGGTGGAGGTGGACATGGGTGCATCTGGTGAAAATTGTGAAAAGTGGGTGCAAGTGGGTGGGAGTGGACGTGGGTGCATCTGGTGGAAGATGGTGAAAATTGTGAAAATTGTGAAAAGTGGGTGCAAGTGGGTGGAGGTGGACATGGGTGCATCTGGTGAAAATTGTGAAAAGTGGGTGCAAGTGGGTGGAAGATGGTGAAAATTGTGAAAATTGTGAAAAGTGGGTGCAAGTGGGTGGCAGTGGGTGCATGTGAAAAATGGTGGACCTGGTGAAAAGTGGACATGGATGCAACTGGAGTGGTCAGAAGTGGTCAGAAGTGGGTGGCAGTGGGTGGCAGTGGATGGCGTGGGTGCATGTGAAAAATGGTGGACCTGGTGAAAAGTGCAGTGGGTGGCGTGGGTGCATGTGGAAAATGGTGGTGGAAGATGGTGAAAATTGTGAAAATTGTGAAAAGTGGGCATGGAAGTGGGTGCAAGTGGGTGGGAGTGGACGTGGGTGCATCTGGTGGAAGATGGTGAAAATTGTGAAAATTGTGAAAAGTGGGTGGGAGGAGGTGGAAGTGTCCGTGGGTGCATCTGGTCGAAGATGGTGAAAATTGTGAAAAGTGGGTGCAAGTGGGTGGGAGTAGGTGGGAGTGGACATGGGTGCATCTGGTGGAAGATGGTGAAAATTGTGAAAAGTGGGTGGGAGTGGACGTGGGTGCATCTGGTGGAAGATGGTGAAAATTGTGAAAAGTGGGTGGGAGTGGACGTGGGTGGTGCACCTGGTGGAAGATGGTGAAAATTGTGAAAATTGTGAAAAGTGGGTGCAAGTGGGTGGTAGTGGGTGTATGTGAAAAAGTGTGGACCTGGTGAAAAGTGCAGTGGGTGGCGTGGGTGCATGTGGAAAATGGTGGTGGAAGATGGTGAAAATTGTGAAAATTGTGAAAAGTGGGCATGGAAGTGGGTGCAAGTGGGTGGGAGTGGCCGTGGGTGGACCTGGTGGAAGATGGTGAAAATTGTGAAAATTGTGAAAAGTGGGTGCAAGTGGGTGGGAGTGGCCGTGGGTGCATCTGGTGGAAGATGGTGAAAATTGTGAAAATTGTGAAAAGTGGGTGCAAGTGGGTGGAGGTGGACATGGGTGCATCTGGTGAAAATTGTGAAAAGTGGGTGCAAGCGGGTGGGAGTGGACGTGGGTGCATCTGGTGGAAGATGGTGAAAATTGTGAAAATTGTGAAAAGTGGGTGCAAGTGGGTGGAGGTGGACGTGGGTGGTGCACCTGGTGGAAGATGGTGAAAATTGTGAAAAGTGGGTGGGAGTGGACGTGGGTGCATCTGGTGGAAGATGGTGAAAATTGTGAAAAGTGGGTGCAAGTGGGTGGAGGTGGACATGGGTGCACCTGGTGGAAGATGGTGAAAATTGTGAAAATTGTGAAAAGTGGGTGCAAGTGGGTGGAGGTGGACATGGGTGCACCTGGTGGAAGATGGTGAAAATTGTGAAAATTGTGAAAAGTGGGTGCAAGTGGGTGGAGGTGGACATGGGTGCACCTGGTGGAAGATGGTGAAAATTGTGAAAAGTGGGTGCAAGTGGGTGGGAGTGGACGTGGGTGGACCTGGTGGAACATGGTGAAGATGTTAAAAACAGATCTGTAAAAATTTCGTAATTTCATTGATCAAAATTAATACAGGGTACATGGTAACATTTATCATAACTATAGTGAAATAAAATCACTGTTCAAAACTAAACAGAACTATTAAAATTTCGTAATTTCATTGATCAAAATTAATCCTTATAATTCGCAGGTTCTTTTTCTGAAAGACTTAGTATAAATCGACACTTAGATACCCAATATAATATAGCAATGATAGCTCAGGTGGTAGAGGCGTAATGTTACTTCAACAAAGTCGCGAGTTCGAAGCCTGGTGCTGGAAAAAATAAATCTGAATTTGTTATAAATTATAGTCATTTTAAAAATAAGTAGGAGCATGTGGGTGCATGTAAACATGGATGCAACTGCAGTGGGTGGCAGTGGGTGGCGTGGGTGCATGTGAAAAATGGTGGACCTGGTGAAAAGTGGACATGGATGCAACTGGAGTGGTCAGAAGTGGGTGGCAGTGGGTGGCAGTGGATGGCGTGGGTGCATGTGAAAAATGGTGGACCTGGTGAAAAGTGGACATGGATGCAACTGGAGTGGTCAGAAGTGGTCAGAAGTGGGTGGCAGTGGGTGCATGTGAAAAATGGTGGATCTGGTGAAAAGTGGACATGGATGCAACTGGAGTGGTCAGAAGTGGGTGGCAGTGGGTGGCAGTGGATGGCGTGGGTGCATGTGAAAAATGGTGGACCTGGTGAAAAGTGGACATGGATGCAACTGGAGTGGTCAGAAGTGGTCAGAAGTGGGTGGCAGTGGGTGGCAGTGGGTGCATGTGAAAAATGGTGGACCTGGTGAAAAGTGGACATGGATGCAACTGGAGTGGTCAGAAGTGGGTGGCAGTGGGTGCGTGTGAAAAATGGTGGACCTGGTGAAAAGTGGACATGGATGCAACTGGAGTGGTCAGAAGTGGGTGGCAGTGGGTGCGTGTGAAAAATGGTGGACCTGGTGAAAAGTGGACATGGATGCAACTGGAGTGGTCAAAAGTGGGTGGCAGTGGGTGCGTGTGAAAAATGGTGGACCTGGTGAAAAGTGGACATGGATGCAACTGGAGTGGTCAGAAGTGGTCAGAAGTGGGTGGCAGTGGGTGGCAGTGGGTGCATGTGAAAAATGGTGGACCTGGTGAAAAGTGGACATGGATGCAACTGGAGTGGTCAGAAGTGGGTGGCAGTGGGTGCGTGTGAAAAATGGTGGACCTGGTGAAAAGTGGACATGGATGCAACTGGAGTGGTCAAAAGTGGGTGGCAGTGGGTGCGTGTGAAAAATGGTGGACCTGGTGAAAAGTGGACATGGATGCAACTGGAGTGGTCAGAAATG